>NC_090937.1:890209479-890517806 GCF_040938575.1 Ambystoma mexicanum | reverse complement strand
AGTTAAAAAGGGGGAGGAATGGAAGACGACATTCCGTACCAAGTATGGTCTTTTTGAATACCAGGTTATGCCTTTTGGGTTCTGTAATGCCCCAGCAGCGTTCCAATTTTTTATGAACAATGTGCTTCATGAATTATTGGACGATTGTGTACTGTCTACATAGATGACTTTCTCATTTACTCGGCTTCCGAGGAGGACCACGTCGGCCATGTAAGAGCAGTACTGGAAAAACTTTTACAGCATCGACTGTTTGCCAAGTTAGAAAAGTGTTTCTTCCATGTAACAGAAGTTGAAATCTTCGGCTTTATGCTCACACCACAAGGAGTACACATGGACACACGCAAGGTGGAAGCTATCCTTCAATGGCCATCACTGACATCCACAAAAGAAGTACAAAGTGTGCTCGGATTTGCCAATTTTTACCGTTGGTTTATTCCTAGGTTTTCACAGATAGTTCATCCAGTTACCTCCTTGCTGAGAAAAAACAAGAAATTCCTTTGGTCTCCAGAAGCAGAAAACACCTTCCAGGAGCTGAAACTTGCTTTCACCACACCACCAGTTCTTCGACTGCCTCAACTGGATCTTCCATACGTGGTCGGAACAGATGCCTCCACATAGCCATGGGGCGGTGTTATCACAAAAGGACCCTGAACAGGACAATTACATCCCATAGCATTCTGGTCCGTAAGTTTTCCGCACCAGAGTTGAACTATGCGATCACAAACAAAGAATTGCTAGCGATTAGGGGAGCCTTTAAAACATGGAGACACTATCTTCTGGGGGCGAGACATACAGTCACTGTTCACACCGATCACCGCAATCTGCAAAACTTGAAAACCGCCAAGGCCAAATCCTCACGCCAACTTCGTTGGGCTTTGTGGAATATGCTTTTATTATCACCTACAGACCTGGAGTACGCAATGGGGAAGCAGCTGCTCTGTCATGCATGAGTGAGGACAAAGAAGCTTTTATCACTTCTGAGCCTGTGGCCATTATTCCAGAAAAACAAATCCAGAACCAAACCGCTGCAACCACCTGTCTGGATGATTTGAAAACCAATCTCCAATCTCAGATGAACCAAGCAACACAACAGGAGTGGCTATCTAGAGGAGATGAATACACCATTGAAAATGATCTACCGTACTTTCAAGGGAGACTGTACATTCAGGACGAGAAACTACAGGACCAAATAATAGCAAACTATAATGATTCGCTAGTAGAGAGACATCCAGGGATTGCCAAGACTCAAGCTAAAATACGAAAAGGCTATTGGTGGCCAACCGGGAGAAAGCACATTGGCCACTTTGTTGCAACCTGTGGTGTCTGCGCACAACACAAATCTCAGGAGTTAAATCCAGCTGGGTTACTGCGTTCATTTATGGTACAGTCAGTACCGTGGCACATGTTGTCAATGGACTTTATCACAGATCTTCCTCCCTGCAATGGATATAACATCATCTTAGTTGATTTGTTCTCCAAAATGGCCCATTTTATCCTGTTAAAAGGACTCCCCACTGCTTCCACCCTCGCCACCATGTTTTTGGAACAGATTGTCAGATTACACGGATTCCCATCAGTACTAATGTCAGATCATGGGACTCAGTTCGACTCAGCACTCTGGAGGAGGTGCTGCAAAATAGCCAAATTGATCTCCGGTTACCCACAAGTCATCATCCTCAAACTGATGGCCAAACTGAACGGACCAAGCAGACCCTTGAACAATATCTGATGTGTATGTTGCAACACACTGAGGAATTCTGGGAAGACATACTTTTGTTGACCTAATTCGCCTACAACAATTCCATCCACACTCGCACCGGACAGACTCTATTCTACACGGTGCATGGTCGACATCCTTGAACATCCACTTTTGATTCACTTGATGAATTGGAAATGCCAGCAGTGACAACCTTACATAAAACCATCACTCAGATTCTTAAAAAAGCAGCCGAAAATCTGACCAGAACTAAAGAAAAGCAGAAAGAGTTTGCGGACTGACATCGAAGAGAGGCCCCACATTATCAGGTCGGAGACAAGGTTTGGTTAGCATCCAAAAACATTTCTTTGAAAGCACCATGAGCCTTCCGTCCCAGGTACCTGGGACCTTATCCCATCAAAGCCGTAATTACCCTGCTGCCATGAAATTTGAATTACCACCTAATATGCAAATCCATCCGATATTCCATGTTTCACTCCTGAAAGTAAGAAACCAGGTAGTCGGATTGAAGCACCACCCAAACCCAACATCATAGAAGGAGAACCGTAATACGAGGTCAAGGCTACTCTGGATTCCAAGATAGTGCAATCTAAATTGTACTACCTTATAGACTGGAAGGGTTATGGACCTCAAGACCGTACATGGGAACCCAATGAATTTGTCCACGCTTCACGACTAATCAGACAATTCCATCGCAACAACCCCATCAAGCCAGGAACAGGAGAAATAACACCCGTGAGAGGGGTTCTTGAGGGGGAGTGCTGTCATGGCCATTGGCCAGGAACCACAGACCCGCACCATCAGGGGACGAGAGCAAGGGGTAAAACAACCTTTTATTGTCCCTTGGGGACAAAACGGCATAGGGGGCCCAGCTGGACTCAGTCCTGGCACCTTTGGTGCCAGGCTCATGAATAAGTGTGCACTAGCACACTTTTATTTGGTGCAAGGTACTTCTTTTCCCAGCAGGGGCCTCAGCATTTGTTCGGGTGTGGAATATTGAGAGGGTAGGATTGCATGTGCAGCATCCTTCAGGAGTGGCAGGGTGGGGCCGGTGAGCCAAGACTAATGGGAGTTGCCAGGGCTAGACTATATAAGACCGTCCAGCCTGCATGGAAGCGCTTCACATTATTCTTCTGATGGCATTGTAATGCTCACCGCTGCCTGAGCGCACCTTACCTTGTTTCCAGCTACCAGCCTGAGCGCATCTTACCTTGTTTCCAGCTACCAGCCTGAGCGCATCTTACCTTGTTTCCAGCTACCTGTCACAGCACTTACCTCGGAATCTGTTTTCGGGAAGCATCATCGTTGACTCTGGTATTCAACATCTATCTCCAGACCTCAGGAAAGCAATGCTCCTGGCCAACGAGCAATCCATCGGAAGACAGTGCCTGCAAGAGAAATAGATAAGGACAAGGTTAGTATTTGCTAAGACATTGGGCCTCATTACGACCCTGGCGGTACGGGGTAAACGGCGCCGTAAAAGGTGCCAGTGCCGTTTACCCCATACCGCCTCATTACGAGATCCCCTCGCGGGACCCAGGAAGCAACGCCTGGTGAAACCAAGCTTGCTTACCGGGTCCCGCGAGGGGAAGAGGGAGCAAACAATAAGCTAACTCGTAATGGCCCATTGTTTGCTCCTTCTCCCATTCCCATTCAGCCCTATGGGGGCTGAAATGGGAATGGGGAAGGACCGGGTCAAGGTCCTTGGAGGGAGGAATTACCGGGCCTTCCGAACTCGGAATGGCCCATGGTAATTCCTCATTCTGAGGACCCGGACCCGGACGCGATTTCGGCAGCAGCCATGCCGCCAATCGCGGCATGGCTACCGCCGAGGTCGTAATGAGGCCCATTATGTTTAAGGTTGCGTATTGACAAATCCTCGCGCTTATCCTTAAGCCAACACTCACCTTCTGTCAGAGCATCGCAGACTCCCTTCTCTTCCCATTTGGCCTCGCTCCATGCAGCGCAACTACCACTGGGCCACATTTCATCTGTTGGGAGAAGCAGAGGAAAGACATTATTAAAAGATGAGGACAATAATCAAGAATCAACATCACAACATTTTAAAGCCATAAGACACTTACCTTCAGGAGTGGTTAAGCCACAGCTGATCTGAGCAGCCACGCACAATGGGCCAGTGAAGGAACTCAGTCCATCAAGAAGCGCCTCTGCAGTGAGAAGCAGAACAGAGAGCTCATCATCATTAATCAACAGGTGAGACTATATGGGTCGGTGCATGCTCACCACATTTTGGGAAGAAGGGTTAAAGAGAGACAGCAGTCACATAGCAGCATTCTCATGATCTCTCGTATCCACGGAGGAGCAGTGACAACAATTGTCGCAGCCCACTGCATATGAGCAAGGGAAGAAGCCTAACAGGGAGGATCCACTTCCAGGGAGGGCTGCAACCATGCCCCTACGTCCCCGCAGAGACCAGATGAGCGTAACACCGCCCCTACAGGTTTGGCTGCCTACAACATAGGTGGAGTCACTCTACACCGATTGCTAATCCTTCCAGTAGAGCACCAAAAGAAATTACAGTACTATAAACTTTCAGCGGAATCTGCTATGGAGCTACAGAGTTCTGAAACAAATGAAAATGCTCCCTATGTGTCAACAAGCCATAGCACGACTACAAAACTTAGAGAACTCTCCAACACAGCTGGTTTGGAGAAAATGTTATGTGTCAACTGTAGAGATATGTTAGAGCGTAACATTGACGTAGAGCAAGGTTTCGTTAATGGAGCACTTGGTACAGTTGTTGCCTTCCAGACATGCCCACGGGACAACAGCATTCAGTTTGTAAACATCAAGTTTGACAAACTTTCAGAAGTCACAAATATAGGACTCACAACAGCACGATTCCTTCATGTATGTACGCAGAGAACAGTTTTCTCTGTTGCTAGCTTATGCAGTAACTAGTCATAAATGGCAAGTTCTAACCTGAGATCAAGCATTGATTGATATTGGCAGCACAGTTTGTAAAGAAGGCATGAGTTACGTAGCACTGTCATGTCTACGTACACTGGAAGGACTGTATCTAATGAATGTTGATGCAACTGCCATCAGTGCAGACATTTCTTGAATCATAGAGTACAATAAACTATGTGCACTGTACACATCCCATCTGTACCCTATTCCTCAGAAACCAAACGTTTTGAAAAGAAGGTTCATTCAATCAGCAGTTGTAAATTATTTGGCAACAGTACCATCAAAGAAATTGAAATCAAATAATACTACATCAACTACCAAAATCACATACAAAAGGAGTCAAAATGACAAACCATACCCAACTCCACCCACACAAAAAATGCCTCTACAAAGAAACCACGTACCTTTCTATCAAAGTGTTCAGAAACAGAAGTACCTGGCCCATTCAAATGTTCCAATACAACAGATGTTAATTGCTATGCAAACATATCAATGAATGTTCTATTCCAAATGCCAGCAAATGTGGAAAACATGTATTTAAATGGTGCAGACCAGTTGTGTTTGCAAATGTTTGTCCTTCACAGAAATGCAGTGAGTAATCCTGACACCATTTACAGTGTATCATGAATAAGGCAAGAACTGGACTACAGTGCGGGAATGGGGAAATTCACTTTAAACTGACAAGAAGATCCACAGGAATTTCTAATGTACTTACTTCAAATACTGGAAAGGAAAAACATACTCATAAATGAAATCTTTCACATTTCCTACATGTGGAAACATGCATACACTCTGTGCAACCATGTCATTCAGGAACAAGTCCCTAACAAATGCTTTGTGTATGTATCAATACCTAACTGTGGCTCCATTCCATTTCAACAACTGGTGCAAAATTCAAACTATAGCATGGTGTGTACGTTCTGATATTCGTTCGATGCTACATATACACTCACATTGTCAATATGTAATATTAATGCTCCTAACATACAATGACATTTGGAACCAAAAATAACTCCAAAATGTACTGCCTTCACACATGGACAGGTGTCACTTGTCAAGAACACTTTCACGACAGTAACCATAATTTACCACACAGGTGACTCCACCAATGGAGGCCACTATACTGCATACATTAGAAAGCAATGGTGGGAATGCAATGATACTTCCATAAGTCCAAAACAGAGATTACCTGCAAATCTTGCAAATGCCTACTTCATATTCTTGAAGCCAAAATGTACTCATTGATGTACAAATCTATATATGCCTTATTCCCCAGCACCAACCATTACCTTCGCAAGTGGACAAAAAAAAATATTTCCTTCCACACAGTCGACCTAAAGCAACTTAGCATTCTGCAAGCATTGACGAAATGCCCTAAAGTGTGTGTTGGACATTTCTATCCCCAATGCACCCAATGAATAAACTCACACAAACAATATGTGTATACAAATCACAGTAGCAGTATTTTCCACAGGATACGTGGAAAGGAAAGTGCTAATTATGAGGGTTCAAAACTATTTTCAGTAACCTCTAAACCCACCACGTATGCAAATCAGTCACCAGCTCTCCAAGAATAGTCATACAACTCAAAGACATATGGACCTACCATCATGTAACGCCATAATGGTACATTACAACTTCAGAATATACACAAATGTCCAGGTAGCAACAGGAATGCACAACCTTCTAAAGGTACCCTTTACGAATGAGACACTGTAAACAGTTAGAATACTGCACCTGGTATCTAACTGCAACCAGAATACGACAATGTTATTTGCAGCATTCAAACAACCCAACTCAACCTTCAACAACCACCGTGCTACAAACATATTGTAAAACACAAAGTATGAGCAGTTACAGTACGCCAACAGGTACATAACTACAGTCAGAATTCTGCACTAGCACACTACAATGCCACAATACTTGCAAACCACCAACAGCAACCAAACACATAAATAAACAGTGGTACAAAAAGGAAGCAGGTAAGCATTTACAAAATCCCACCTGCCATACAACGCCACCCATCCTACCAACATGTATAGGCCACAAATCGTAAACACTTACATTTCTCCTACTTCAAGAGTGCACTTTAGAAAGTGCTGTAACCACTCCAAACACATGAACTGCGCTCATTGCACAGTACACTTGTTCGAAGCATAGTACTTAGGAATGACTAGTTATGAGGGTCCACAAAATAAAACATATATACTATGTAGTGGACTGCAAACTAATGCAATACCTGCTCTAACATGTTCTGTTCTCTTTTCCCACAGATAATGCAGCAACCAGGACCACTACATTTCACACTCGATACACACAGTACAGGCCCTCTCCAATCCAAACAGAAAGTCTGCAACGATTGCTATTATTCTTTTCAACAGTGCAATGTGTGCACTTATTTCTGCTATACACATAGCAATGTACCATTTGCAATGCACACCTATAGTACACTATGCAGCTTACGCCTACACCCTACATGCTTCAATACATCATGTATAGTGTAGGGCCTCCAGCCATGCACTCAACATTCTACACCCTGCCCACAATAGCCGCTGCACTGTACAACTATGCATACAAACATCTATCCACGTACCACTCACCCCACACATAACACACCTACCCCTTAGCCACTGCTGTTGCCATTGGCTGCCATTTCTTCCACACAATACATAACCTGTTTCCTACATACACTGGTCACTTAAGCCTACAATAAGTCGACACACTGAATGCTCAACACTACAGTAACCTACCCGACAATCTGCACAATCACAACCAACTGTCGTAACTGCGACAACATTTCCCTCCTTGCTTTCCGCTGGCACTGTGTAGGCCATTAGGTAATTTTCATTGTTATGTACACCATTTCAAAAACAGACAGACACGTTGTCCCATGGGTTGAACAACACTCGATACCACTGTATGTTTTGTAAAAAGGAAACACAGCAAAAGAGCATCTGGTGGCAACATTTCCAAGTCATTTGCTTTTGTGGAACTGTACAATCATAGTATCAGCTACAAAACAGAGAGCAAGACAGCGGGGTAACATATGAGGCTACTCACTAACACACAGAACATGGTCCATGAGGCAGCCAGCTATCATGACATCCTTCCCGCAAAGTATTGTCCTGTACGCTTCCACTAATACCGGCTACTCACATCTACTCTTATTCCTCTTTCTTCTCAGATATCTTGCACCTTGCTGCGCGTGCCACACCTATTACATTCCAATAGGCGATTGGTGGACCAAGCACTGGAAGATTACCATAAGCGATTTATTTTCTGTCGTTATTATCTGGGCCGACCGATCTCGGCCGGTATGTCCATTTGTAGTTCCGGCAATACGAACCAAACTGCAAACCTTTTTTCCTGTAAGGCATCCCAGAGTCACCAGCTGCTACCTTGTCTACCTTTTAAAGAAAATGTGTTGTTCCACACGACCCACCAAGAACCACTAAGTACTCCTTTTCCCACTTTGCTAGACAAGAAGAGAAGTACAGAAGTGCACAGACGACATTGGTACACTGAATTTTGTTTGCAAAATAAAAGAGGAGTGAATGCAGCCAACTTACACATTCTACAGCAAAATAAAGCACTTCCAACAATTCACTGTGGTGTTACTGAACTATGGGAATGTTCAGGAACCGTATGCTCTGTGTGCGCATGTCTGCTTTTGCTTTTGTTTATGTTGGTCATTTCCGGAGCTAGATGCTCACATGACAGAGAGTGCTATGCTTGGCACGCACATAAAGAAAATACCTGGAGTGCACACCGAGAGGAACGACTGTCCACAAGTAAAGTCAGTGACGGCAGTGACTGATGCGAACAGTCAGATGGCCTGCCGTCCTATATTTGGATGCACTTAACTGCGTTGCTAATGTTGTCGGCTGCAAATGTGTGTAGGTTGGTCTATACATTATCCATACTTTACATGTGTAATGCCTATTAAGCGTTGTCATGTCGCAATATCTTCCTTCACGCTCAAAGCACAGGGTATTATGAGACACACACCATACGAAGCCATAAATGGTGGCATCTCAGTCCCTGATTGGCAACAAGGCCAATGACGCACACCACATGCAAGTGCAAGCACTTCACGCTACCACTACTGGTGTACCAATTGCAAAATGTCTGCCACAACCATTCTGTAATAGTGAGCACCCACAGGAAACATACATATTTCCAAGAGTGTGTGCTGGAGTTACATATCAGTATAAGAACGGATCCAAAGAAGGCAACATTCTGAAACCTACTTCCAAACCACTGGCCAGCTTGTTAGGTCCAAGGGCCCCAGCCATGCAAATAAGCCAGAACGTGTTTTTGAGGCACAACACAACATAGCGCACCGACTGTAAATATCCTCATATTGTTTGCAATGAAATCCCCATCCCCAATGGAGTCTGCATACATTCACCAAAAGAAGATAGTCGCCTTTACAGCTGCCCACCAATTAAGTGTATGTGAGTACCTGCGTAAAAAGTACATATCGCAAAACTGTGATGGTAAAAAATTCCTTCCATGTGCCAATGTCTGCCTGCCCTCTCTGAAGCATGGCTGTGGCCAAGTCCTAGGCTCCTGAGTACATGTGGAGGCCTATGGCCTCCGCCCATGCACCCAGGAGCCTACTCCTTCAACACACCCATCAGAAGGCAATATAGGCGTGCATGCTACCATGTGGCCACATAGCTTTCCTGACTACCGGTACATATGGGTACACTAACAGACTGAAACAAGGCTACATTCTCCAACCTACTTTCAAACAGTGGCCACACTGTTAGGTGGAATGGTCCTAGCCATGCACACAAGCCAGTACGCCTTTGCAGGCACACCACAGCATAATACATCGACTGCAAATACCCTCATATTGCCTCAAATGTACTCCCCATCCCCAATGGAGTCTACCTGCACTCGGCAAAAAATGATAGCCGCCTGTGCAGCTACCCCCAATGAAGTATAAGTGAGTACCTGTGGATATGGGGCATCTGCAGCTTCACCCTACCCCTGTCAGCTCTTTTTCCACTTCCTTTTTTTCCTTCCAGCCAAATCTGCTCCTTAACCTACCATCCCACAAACGTTCTACTTGGGGTGCTAGTTCAGGCTCTTGCTCTGCCTCCTCAACCTCATCATCCTCAAACTCATCCACTGTGCTCCACCCGTCTTCCTCCCCTACGTGGGAGCCTAAATTCTCATACCATAGGCTGTCCACCCGCTCTCCCCTTTCTCCTTCCTTTTCTATATGCATGTTTTTTTTTATGGCTGTACTATCTATTCTGAACAAAAAGTCTCATGCTTTCCACCCATCTGATCCTTGCTCTGCTGGATTGTCTGTTTTTACCTCACTCTGTGTTGCCCGCAATCTAGTCAATTCTGTTTGTGCCGATGACCAGTGCCACTTCTAAATCTCTTTTATTGACATCAACATGAGCTGGGACCTCCGGAGGGGAGGCATATAGGGGTGGTGGGGCTGTCGCTGTGGTGGACACATAGGTCAGTATAGTGTAGCCTATTGTGGGCTGGGCTGATAATGGGTATTTTCATCCATGATCTGCTGGTGCCCCGACCCTCCTTCCCTGTACCGTCGCCCATGCTCTCATTTTGCACTCCCCTTCCCTGAAGATCTTCCATATTTTAGAACATTTTCCAAAGATCTAATATCTCTTTCCTTTTTTGCATCTGCTTCCCCTTATATTTGGCGGCCAAAAATATATACATATGTTCTAAAATTCCATTATTATGGGAGCCCTGCTCTGGCCATGAGCCGCGCATCCACCTCCTCTTGTTTCTGTTACCCATTGTGGTATTCCTCAATCTGTCACAATATAGTGGCAGGGCCTTATTCATGTACTCTATGGGTGTTTCTCCTCTCATTATATTGGTTCTTAGGCATCACTGCCTTTGCGTGATCGCTAGCGTGCTGCACAGGCTGCTGCTTGTTCGTCAAAAAAATGAATCCTTCATCCCCTTCCTCCCATCGAAAAATCAAAAATTACTTTTCCTCCACCCCCACTCACACATTCCACACACTCAAAACACACTATTATTTACACAGCGCTCCTCCTTGGGCCTCCAACGTACAATATAAAAAATGTGAATAAAACAAGCTAATATAACAAGCTAAAATAAAAATAAAAACGACTATTCTTGAGCCCACTAATTATGAGGGGCTACCATTTGTTTTCTATTTCTTTCATTACACAATATATGTGGTACCACCTTCTTTCCCCACTCGGGAAGGCTTCCTACCATTCCATTTTCCTTTGCTTAATACCACGCTAATAATCTCACTTTCCACGTGCTCACAACCTTCTCACTTTCCCATATGCCCGTCCCCTCATTGTTATCACTTGCAAGGGTATACTGACATGTGCATGTTCACCCGAGCTCCTCAGCCATGGGGATCCCAATAATACCAGCCTGCACTCTCCTTGGAGCTGTGTCCCACTCTAAAGAGCATACAAGAATTCTGCAAAGACGGCTCCTGTAAAGACACTCAGGAATACGCTTTTTTTCGGGACTGGTCACTATAGGTGGGCATGGCACATCCGGAGGCACACAGGGCGGTGGGATCATGTTGGGGTCACTAAATGAAGGTACGCCCTTAAATGCTCACAGTAGAATAAATACAACCCGCTAGAGAAAAAAGGGCAAGAAACTATTGCAAGGATAACAAGTTTTATTTCTTCAAAAAACTCTGCTGCCAAGGAACATTCTGGAGAAAACGGGTGCAAGCAGAAGCGTCAAAAGAGATACAGAGTCATAGACATTGTCATACATATGGTGAAAACCTGCGTGACTGGTTGGTGTGACCCTATACATGGCCAGCCTGAGCTCTAGGGGATGCCAGGCCATTGGTCCCAGCCCAGTCTGTCCATCTTCCATCACACGGGGTGTGCTGGGCTCATCGTCTCCATGGAACCAAGACCAAAGGAGCAATTAGCTACTTTTGTAAATAGTGCTATTTTATCATTATGTAGTGAACCTGGTATCCTCAACAACTAGCACAGGAGAGTCTCGAGGTCACACTAACCCACACATTCAATCATCCCGCTCGCATCTTTCAGATTACAATGCTTCGAAGCTTGCTTTGAACTATAATTTATCTCTCCCTGTCCCTTGCATTATAAATCATGTAATTATGAAATAAAGGTGGGACCATGCTCTTCGGTCTTTTATGGTGGACTGGTGTATGGTCTGTGGTTTGGGGTCAACTCGTATCTTGGAATTCAGGGGTCTTAGGACTGGGACAGTTGTCAGGGTTATAACTTGTGGTTGGCTTGGTGGGTGTTGGAGGCCTGCTTTGGCCTGTGTGTGATAACACATACACCAAGGCATCAGTACTGTCTCGTGGCTTTGCATGGCACATTCTTTCTAGAGCACACATATTGGAAACAATTTTAGAACAAAGGCAGGTTGAACCTCTCTCGCCAGTGCATGGGCATATTCAGATTTCTTCTTAAGACTTACATACGATATGCAGGCCTTAAGCTTCTACTATGGCTACTTAATATCTGCAAAATAGTGCCTGCTTATATATGCACACTATGGGCCTCATCACGACTTTGGCGGTAACCCTTAAATCCAGCGGTGGCGGTATTACCGCCGGATTTAAGGGTCCGCCAAATCAGGACTTCGGTGGATTTCGGCCAAGCTCTTGGCTGGGGGGAAATCTGCCAAAAATGTGCGCTATTACAGCCGGCGGGAAATCCACCGGCGGTAAGAGCGTGAATTTTCCCCATTGAGCCCAATGGGGAATGGGTAATTTCCGAATGGGCTCAATGGGAATGGGGAATTACATTACCGCCGAACTCGTGATCCGGCGCTATTAGCGCCGGGGAGTTCGGCAGTAGGGCTAATACCGCCGGCGGTAATACCGCCGGCGTTATCGCCAAAGTTGTGATCAGGCCCGTCTACACATCTGAATTACGTACAATATTATGATCGTTATGAGACCTTTGGATCGCCTGCTGGACTATCATAGTTCTTCAATGGCACCCGCCTCATTCTAAAGCACCTAGGGGAGTGGGATGGGTTAACTCCCTTCCCAACAACAGCCTGAAGATATACGTGGCACTTGGGAAATTCCAATATAACCCACAAACATACACCATGCATGCACCTTGGGATTACACAAGGACAACATTCACTGTCTCCTGTTTCCTGCATGTCAGTCTCCTGTCTGCCACTGATGCATGATGGGAATTGTCACCACAAGCATGTCAATCATGTACCACCTACCATGCCCTTGAAGGCTCAACACTGTAATCTGTCCATTGGCACGGAGCAATATACCCACTCCCTCGGTGCATCACTATAATAATGCCCACACCTGCACCCACACGACGATAGAATGTACTTTTGGCGCATTGAATAACCAGTTCCTTATCAGGTGAGGCATTCATGTACCCCCCAGTAAAGGTGTGCCAAATCATTGCCATGTGCTGCATGCTGCACAATGTGGCCATTAGACGGAACATTCCCATGCCGTGTGATAACATCGCAAATGATGAGTCTGAAGATGAGGACGATGCCATTGACCAACAGCCACAAGGACATGGGCAGCGGCAGGATAACATTGATGAGCTTGTGCTGCACGAAGAGCTTGCACACTACTACTTCAGATAGAGGTGAGTGTATCCCTGCAAATGATGGCACATACCACTCTCCCACCACTCCACCCCTCCAATCAAAGCAGCTCCCAATGACATGCAACACAACATCTCTATGCAATGGCATTTACTGAACTTTACTTGAGGGATGTGAACAAGAGGAATCCTATGCGATCCAGGAGCCCAGGGTTGAATTGAAAGTCCCATGCACTTTCCAAAAGAAATAAAGTTGAAGGAAAGGTTCAGGGAAGAGGTGTGCAGGCTCAGCTCAAGTAGTCTGGAAGAAACGAGGAAATTACAGCCTTCAGGAACAACACAAATGCATGTCCAATTTGGGAGGGGAAAGTAGAGGAAGGCAGGTGACATGGCCATGCCTCACCTATCCAGTGTGTTTGCTTTGTCTGCATGCCCTGTGTAGTTGGTGTAGGTGCCTAGGGAACTCACTGACAGTGCTATTGCTGGCCAGGGGAGGGCCTCAGGGGTGATTGCTGTGCGGTACGTGTGGGGGCAGAGGTGGAAATGGATAAGGAAAAGGTGGTTTCCTTGCCCACAAACTCATGAATAAGAGCACGGGACTGCTCCTGGCAGGCCAGCATGCCAGTTATGGCAAGCTTTAACAAACTATGCTACATGCAGGCCAACACCCTCCAGTGGCAGAGTCGACCGATGCAGTGGTTTGAAGACCGTTTCCCTGCAAAGGAGCCACTGGCTGCATTGGAAGCTGCCTCACTGTTCCTGGAGGTCTGGTCTCGGGCCAGTATGGCATCCTCCCGGACAACATTGTAGGCCTATGCAGCAGCTGCTGTCACAGCTAATGTCTGCTCTAGAGCCAATTGAGCATCCTCAATGGCCCCTATTAAAGCCTCTGATGATGTCAACTGGTGGCAGAAATATATCCTGTGGATCTTCCCTCTCCTTGGTATCATGGTGGCCAGAGTGGCTTGCTCACTCCATGGTGACATTGGCATCACTGTCATCATCACTGTCCTCCTCATCCTCCAGTGTGATGAGGGTTGTTACTGCTACTCCCACCACATGATGGTAATTCGATATTTGACAACTGATATCTCTGGAGTGCATTGAAGTGATGTGGTCCCTCTTGACTATTTCCTTTTTCTTTTCTCCCATATGTGTACAAAAGCATGGCTTATGCTAAATGATTGCCCCCCCTCCCATTGTCCTCCCCCTGTCGCTTTTTGGATCTGTGTCATTAAGCAGTCACTACATGTGTTTGCGGACACCATTTTGGGTGGGTGCTGCAGGCTTTTTCCAAAGGCCATGTGTGAGGGAGTGTAATGTACAGCTCTGTGTATCAGACACCTATGCCTGCAGTATTGTGAACAGGTTAGCATTATGCTGGCATCTGATGGCATGGTATTGTTCCATGATCTTCTAATCAGTTTACATTTCCTTTCACATCCTGCAGTGCATACAAGGCTTAATAGATTGTTGTGGCATTCGGGTTGAGGTGACTGTGTGTCACATCACTTGGTACAGCACATTGGACATCATGTGTACACAGTCCAGTGGCATGCATACTAACATGCCATATGTGTGGACCAGGGTGTGTTGATGTGTTGTGAGTCTGGAGGGAATTCTTACTTCTTGTGTTATCAGTACCTGCATATTATGTGACAGGGTGCACATTGGACCTTCACCATCTGATGGATGGGTGCATGTCTTCGTGACACACTTACATGTGCCTTCCAACATCATGGAGCATGGTATTCCAGAGTCACCTATGTGTGCATGTGGTCTTGCCTGTGATGTTGGTGATTGGGGGTCGGGGAGCACTACACCACTGTCAGTGAAACACATCTGTATGTGTTGCGCAGTGTTCTCAGGTGTGCCAATGCACATGCTCTAGCACAAGTGGTCACCATTTCCAGGTGCGTGGATTGGAATTGGGGAGTGTGGACAGTCACCATGAGGGCAATGTCTTAGGCGTACATTTTTGGTTGTGTTAGGTCTCCCTAATGATGATCGTCAGAGATGTGGGGTGGCCTCATGGACATGTGTGGTAATTATGTTTTAAGGATTGGTATCAAATATATCCCATGCATGCAGCTGACTCACTCTCAGCCCCAGTCCCCAGTCTGCAATCATCCAGTTGCCTCAACGATGCAGGCATTGACGACAGTCAGCGCCTGCTGCTCCCATGTACTCTAATCCAGGGTCAGTGGTGGTGATCAACCTCCTGTGGCCAGGGCCTCCCTGCAGCGTTTTGCAACCAACTTGCTCACATGCCTCTCGAGGTCCTGCCAGTGCTTCTGGTTCTGGCTCTCCCTGTGGGGTGTTCTTGCTATGACATTGCATTAATGAATATGGCCTTTCAGAACTTGGTGCGCCCGTGTAGTGGAATCTTAAGAGCTCCATAAGGTGATACCCTGCAGGTCCTTCAGCTTCATGTCAGTGAACTTGCTGCAGTGTTGCTGTGTCATGGTCCTGGTGAGTTCCCGGTATTGATGGGCTCAGAAGGTGGTATCACACTATTCCAAAAGATATATAATGGAAATACCAGGAGGGACGCCAGCTGTTGAGTTGCACAAAAAGAGGACAGAAGCATGGTATGAAAATCTTTCTATGACTACCTATATTCGACTAATCCTAGATTTCGCTGGTGTGCTGCTTATCTAATATCAGTCAAGATTAGGATTTGCACATAAGGATTGTTTTTTTACATTCCTCCTCCTGTCTGCTATTAGATGAGCAGCACACCAGCGCAATCTTGAATCTTTTTGTGCAACTCAACAGCGGGGGCCTCTCCTGGTCTTTCCATTATGTATCTTTTGTAATGGTCTGATATTTTTTGCAATTGTCAATTTCTGGTTTGTTGTTCACTTTTTGTGCCAACCTATTACTAGTCGGGATCAACCCTGCATATTTAGCCTTGAGGCATCCCTTTGTGATTTTTTCTCATAAGGTGGTACACTCGTCAGCAGAGAGGTACCTAGTGGTGGTTGACTCAGGGGCTGATAATTGTCTAATGGACTAGGTGTGATATTTTTTGCAATTGTCAATTTCTGGTTTGTTGTTCACTTTTTGTGCCAACCTATTACTAGTCGGGATCAACCCTGCATATTTAGCCTTGAGGCATCCCTTTGTGATTTTTTCTCATAAGGTGGTACACTCGTCAGCAGAGACGTACCTAGTGGTGGTTGACTCAGGGGCAGATAATTGTCTAATGGACTAGGATTTGGCAACCAACAGAGTATGCGATAGTGTAGTGGGGTAAGAAAGGGAGGTTCTAGTTGGCAGTGCATGGGTCGTGGTGCCAGGAGCAGAGAGTGGGTGTGCACATAGATTTGGGTTCCAGGAATGTCAGAGGGCCATGGGGCCAAGGGATGTCAAGGAGCCCAGGGTGCAGGGATGTCAGGGGCCCTGTGAACATGGGATTTCAGAGAGTCCTGGGGTCAAGGGATGTTAGGGGTCCTGCAGTAAAGGGATATCAGGGATTCCTGAGGGAAAGGGATGTCAGTGTGTCCTGGGGACAGGGAGTCGATGGGGGGCCTGGGGTCAAGGGATGTCAGTGGCACTGGCGTCAATGGCTGGCAGGGGGTCCTGAATGCAGGGAGTGTCATTTGTTCCTGGAATCAATGGATAGTGTTTACACGTACGTTAGCCCTTAACTTTCCAAGCAAAGTATTCAAGCTATTTGATTACCAAAATGTAACCCAAGAATAGCTAAAATAAAGTCAAAGTAGTTCTTGGCCCAACATTTGATTATGAGAAGTATAGCTCTTTCGTGACATGAGAAAAGCACCAAATCACGTGAACAGCCGGTAACCAAATGTGCACATTATTTTGCACAAACAAATGACATTTCCAATAAATAATCATACGATTACTGAGGTAATGTGTTCACATGTGTTGAACTTTGAGGTTGCTTCATCTCTCTAGGGATTTCTTTTGTTTATTGTTTATTGTTATTGAATATACAATTCCCCTCTACAGTACAATACAAGAGGTAATTCCAGTTTGCAGTAATAGCATGAACAAATGACAATAATGTGTCCCATATTTACAATCTCTGTGCTTGTTGCAATTAATGTAACTCTATCTAATTTTATCCAAGTGAAACGAACACACTTCTGTGGGCCAATTCACAGGGTAATTCAGAGAATTTCGCACAAAAGTGGCGCACTGCGCCAGCCGCGTGTGATAAAATCCATTTCATCGCAGTGTATTCATAGATTTTAGCCTCCAAAACCAGCCGTGGCGCAGAGTGGCGCAGCGACCCTGCAGCAGTGCCAGTTACGCCCCCAAGAACGCCCTCGCGCAAGGAAAAGCCATTAAAATTCCCAATTCATTGCAAATGTCTGCGCTAACCCTCGACCGGTTCACAGGGCTGCCAAACAGAAAACGCCAAGCGGGGAACGTGTATTTCAGTGGTTCGCAGGAAGTTTCACACGCGATTGTCCTGGGTACGTGTACATCAGGGGTGCGCGTGAAGCAACACACGCGATTCCATCAGGGAACGTGTATTCCAGGGGTGCGCGGGAAGTATCACACGCAAATTCAGCAGGGAACGTGTATTTCATGGGTGCGTGGGAAGTATCACCCGCGATTCCATCAGGGCACGTGCATTTCAGGGGTGCGCGGGGAGTACTACACGTGAATTGGCTGTGTGGGTCCTCCCAGGTGTTCCCTCTACACCCTCCACGGCCCCTGCAGGCAGCCCACACCACAGGGGACTACCCTGCACCCCTGCTCATGTCCCGCAGGCAGCCCATCCACCATGGGCATGCCCCCCAGCCAAGCCACATGTCACCTTGCACTACTGATCAACAACGCATGTCTCCCAGCACCCTCACCCCCCAGCACTGTGGGACACCTGCCAGCAGGCCCCCACACATGTCCAACTCATGTCCCCCTGCACCCCTACCCCCCAGCACTGTGGGGCACCCTCCACCAGGCCCCCACTCATGTCTCCCAGCACCCCCACCCCCCGCAGTGCAGGGCACCCTCCACCAGGGGCCACTCATGTCCAACTCATGTCCCCCTGCACCCCCAGCCCCCTGCATCCAGGGCCACCCTCCACCAGGCCTCCACTCATGTCCAACTCATGTCCCCCTGCACCCCCACCCCCCCAGCATCCAGGGGCACCCTCCACCAGCCCCCCACTCCTGTCTCCCTGCACCCCCACCCCCCTGCATCCAGGGGCACCCTCCATCAGGCCCCCACTTCATGTCCCCCTGCACCCCCACCCCCCAGCACTGTGGGGCGCCCTCCACCAGGCCCCCACTTCATGTCCCCCTGTACCCCCACCCTCCAGCACTGTGGGGCACCCTCCACCAGGCCCCCACTCATGTCCAACTCATGTCCCCCTGCACCCCCACCCCTCACCAGTCAGGGGCACCTGCCAGAAGGCCCCCACACATGTCCCCCAGCCAACACGTCATCACAATCTAGATCCCTGGCCCTTATGGGCAGCCTCCACATGCCAAACACCCACCCAAATATTGCATCCATCCACTTAGAAATGCCAATTACATGATACAACCCCAATGGCAAGTATGTAAATGAAGACATGTCCCTCACATACACACAATGGGTGTCAGTGAATGTCAAAACCCATATCATGATTTGCATGAAACCAATGAGATGATACTACACATTGAAGTTTGATGAAAAAATATGTATTAAAAGCAACATAAATGGAAAAAAAATAAACAAACGAAAATGGTAATTAAAAACAAAAAGCAGCATGTCCGTAAAATAATGTAAAACCACAAATCATAATCCAAAGGAAAGGTGTCCAAAGTCACAGTTCACAAAAGTAAATCCAATGGAAAATTAAAACCGAAAACCATTGCTCCATGGGTAAATTCAAAATAAAAAAAAATAAAATCCAACAGTCAACTATATACATATAAACAATCCAGGGTCCATGATCCCAACAGAAGAAAAAATGAAACCTATCTAATAACACTACCTAATAAAAAAACCTATATACAAAAATGTGGTCCATTGTCCAAAAGGTCCAACAAATATAAAAAAAGCAAAGGAAACCTAACACTAACTACAGAACTATTTACAAGGGCAGCGGGCCAGTCCGACGGCTCACTTCGGGATGTTCCGGGCCAGGGCATCAATGAACTCCTGCTCAATGTCCCGGAGGCGGTCCTCCTCCATGGCCCCGAGGGTCCGCAGGGCCAACGACATGTTCACCTCCAACTCCCTGCGGATTGCCTCGAGGCACTCGGCCCGCCTCAGGGCCCTCCGCATGGAGTTCTCCGCCCTGACCATCGTGATCCGTGCCTCTTCCAACTGCTGCCGTTCCGCATCTATGGCGTGGCCCAACCGCTGCCACACGGAAGACACTTCCCGTCCTGGGTCCTCCTGCCCTCCGGCCGATGCCTGCCCCTCCGATGTCGAAGGCCCCGAGCCATCATGGCTCCCACCTTGTTGCTGCTGCTGATGTGCCTGTGCCCGTGCCCTGGCTCCTGCTGCCTGCACATCCTCCACCAGCTGGGGTGCAGTCGTTGATGTGGCCACCCCTGCTGGACGTCCGACTCCCGACTGTGGCAGGGATGCCTCCTCCACCAGCCTGGCCGCACTGTCAGAGGCAGCTCCACAGGGCACCCAGGTGACAAATGGGTGGGAAGATGGCACGGAGGACGACTGGCGCATAGGGTGTTAAGTTGAGGAGGGGGTCGGAGCAAGCTGCAGCAGATGGAGGAATCCGGCCTGGGTGACCTGTCCCAATAGGCCGACGCAGTCAATGAGCCATTCGAGATGACGTGCAGTCTCCTCATGAAAAGACTGCAGGTCACCTCGCATGGCCCGTTGACGCAACGGCACACCAGTCAGAACAGGCTCAACCCGTACCTGGATAGCCACGTTCGCAGGCAGAGGAAGGCCAGTTGTTGTGAGCTCATCCCCTGCCTGAAAACGGGTCTGGACGTTTCCCGTTTCCATGGGCTTGCAAAGGGTGTGCCCAAGTGACATTGACTTACACAGTGACGTTGGACTCCCATTTGATTTGTGGGCAGTCTGTAGTCAATACTGTGTATACATTCCTAGTGCATATTGTTGTTGTATTGTTGTATTGTACACTGCATGGTGTATTGAAATGTGCCTCTGCATCCATCTCATCCTCCTAATTTGCATGTACATTTCTCATGTCTTCACAAGGCGGTCTACTTTGGAAATGGAGTCCATGTTGTAAGCAGTGCACCTACACTTTTGCGTGGCGCTAACACTGTGCAGTTGGAAGTGTTCCAAGTGCTGGCATTATCAGGTAGTTGTTAAGGTGAGAATCACGGGAGAGTTGCGTACCTGAATTCCTGGTTGATCTCGACGGGGCAGCCAGACTGACGAGAAGAACATGTGACACAAGCAACCAGCCTCTCCACCACCCAGAATGGATACTGGGTAGAAGATGGGCCGATTCCCAACGCCACAAGCTGGTTTCAGTGACGTCTGAGCTGTGCAAGCACAGACCGGAGAAGTTGAAGGAGATAATCCTTGAAGAGGCGAGGCTCCGGAGTTCAAAGATGAGAGAGCAGGACTCCAGAAGCTAGCACTGGATGTTAGAGAAGTTGAGAGTCCCAAAGAGTGGGAGCCGTACTCCCGTAGCTGGCAATGGATGTTGTGGTGACGAAAGTCCCAAAGAGTGGGAGCCGTACTCCCGCAGCTGGCAATGGATACTGTGGTGACGAGAGTCCGAACATGTGGGAGCCTACTCCCGTAACTCACACTGATGCAGTGGTGATGAGAGTCCAAAGGTGTGGGAGCTGTACTCCCGTAGCTGACACTGGAGGCTGTGGTGATGAGGGACCAAAGGCGTGGAATCCGTACTTCTATAGCTGGTACCAGAGGCCGTGAAGATGAGAGTCCAAAGGTGTGGGAGCCGTACTCCCGTGGCTGTCACTGGAGGCTGTGGTGATGAGAGACCAAAGGTGTGGAATCTGTACTTCTATAGCTGGTACTAGAGGCCGTGAAGATGAGAGTCCAAAGGTGTGGAGACAGTCCCAAGAGAGACACTGGAGGGAACCACTGAGAAGGGGCCTGGCCAGAGAGGAGAGGAAGGAGAAGGCAGGCAGGTGAACTAGGGCTGGCAAGGGAGAGGAACCAGGAATAGAAGGGAAAACTGGCTGGGACCTGGGGAGAAGACCTGGAAGAGGACCAGAACTAGTCCTAGGGAAAATCAAATAGGCAGCATGCAGGAGGAGAAGGAGAGCAGAAGCAGAAGTCTTGGGCTGAGGCCGCGCTGAGCGAAGCAAAGGAGAGCGAGTACACGATCCGGAACAGAACGCGTTGAGACGCGATCTGCTCCCGACCGTGTCTCCCCCTTTATGGGCCGCCGGCGCCCGCGAGGCCCGGAGCGCAAGCCTGATCGTTGCCAGGCGCCGGTGGACCCAGAACGAGGCTTGAGCAGCAAGCTGCTCCAATCCTGGGCAACCGCTCCACGGCGCATGCGCGGGACCGTGACCGCGGTCTCCGGCGCACGCGCCGAGGAGCTGCAGCCCATGTCCCCAGAGCTCTCCTCCCGGCGCCTGCCAAAGCGCGAAAGCGCGAATAGAGGCGCCAGGGAGGAAGAGCGCGAGCAGCGAACCCCGGTCTCCCGGTAAGCGTGACAGTAGTGAGGCTACCAATTTTTAAAGTCCGTACTGTCATGTTTATGGTCGGTTGGAGGTTGTGCATGTGGTTGGGGATGTGGGGGCACCACCATGTCCACAGCCAGGCCCCGGTGTGTTGCAACATTGTGCAGGACACATGCTGCCACTATGATCCTGCACACTACTGGGGGAGCGTATAACAGCTGCCTGCCAGAACGGTCAAGGGAGCGAAAGCGTGACTTGAGCACTCCGAATATGCGCTCCACTATGCCCCGGGTTGCAATGTGGGCTGTGTTGTATCTTACCTCGGGAGGCGTGATGGGGTTCCGAATTGGCGTCATCATGTGGGTGCTCAGAGGGTAGGCACTGTCCCCTGGGGAGGTGGTGATGGGGATCATTAGTGGGGTAGTGACATTACTCTGTATCTGTCATGCATGTGTGTGCTGTGGCATTTATACTCACCAAGCAGCCATGCATCGCCATGCCGCCCAGCTTCTAGGTCCCGGCTTAGGGTGGACATTCGGTAAATGAAGCTGTTGTGGGTGGACCCTGGATAGTTGGCATATACTGAGGTGATGATTCCCTTGGCATCACATACTACCTGGACGTTGATGGAATGCCAGTGCTTGCGGTTTCTATAGATGTGCTCAGATGCCCTGGGGGGACGTAGAGCCACATGGGTGCAATCAATGGCACCTAGCACTTTGGGGAATTGTGCCACCCTGTAGAAATCCTGGCTGACAGCCTGCCTTTCTGCAGGTGCTCTGGGCAGGTATATGTGCCTGCTGACTGATGGGCGTGCAGTGATGATGGCCAATACCTGGTGTAGGCACTGTGACTGCGTGGCCTGTGACACCCCCCCCCCACTATGGCACTTGTCCGCTGAAATGATCCGGTAGCCAAGAAGTGCAGTACATTGAGGACCTTCTCCAGGGGGCTGAGTGCTTGGGAGCACAGGGTGGGTGATGTGAGGTCATCCTCCCACTCACTGACCAGGTCGAGTATTATGTGTGGTGGAATCCTGTACCTCCCATACACCTGGTCATCAGACATACCAAATAGGCTGGTTCTGGGTGTGAAGATTCTGGCCCTGACTATCCTCCTCCTCCTGCGGTATCCCACGGCCACTGCTGCTAGGAACGGTATATTCATCCTTGCGTCTGAGCTTGTTTGTTGTTTGCGCACTCTTTTATGCTGCGCGGGACGTGCACCGTGATTCCGGATTGGACCTTTTTTTGGGCGCGTTGTAGGCGACTGTGTAAATCTTCCCGCCCACCCCAGGAATACACATGACACGCTCTCCCAGCCCCAGTCGCAAGTAAATATTCCCGCCCACCCCAGGACTACATGTACCCCAATCTCACAGGCCCAGTCGCATGTGGAAGTTCACGCGAAACACGTAATACACATACCCTGATGAAATTGCGTGTAAGACTACCCGCGCACACCTGAAATACACGTACCCAGGCAAATCGCACTGCTGGGGGGTGGGGAGGGTGGGAGACATGAGTGGGGGCCTGGTGGAGGGTGCCCCACAGTGCTGGGGTGTGGGGGTGCAGGGGGACATGAGTTGGACATGAGTGGGGCCTGGTGGAGGGTGCCCCTGGATGCTGGGGGGTGGGGGTGCAGGGGGACATGAGTTGGACATGAGTGGGGCCTGGTGGAGGGTGCCCCTGGATGCAGGGGGGTGGGGTTGCAGGGGGACATGAGTGGGGGCCTGGTGGAGGGTGCCCCTGGATGCTGGGGGGTGGGGGTGCAGGGGGACATGAGTGGGGGCCTGGTGGAGGGTGCCCCTGGATGCAGGGGGGTCGGGGTGCAGGGGGACGTGATTGGGGGCCTGGTGGAGGGCCCCCCTGGATGCTGTGGGGTGGGGGTGCAGGGGGACATGAGTTGGACATGAGTGGGGCCTGGTGGAGGGTGCCCCTGGATGCTGTGGGGTGGGGGTGCAGGGGGACATGAGTTGGACATGAGTGGGGGCCTGGTGGAGGGTGCCCCTGGATGCTGGGGGTGGGGGTGCAGGGGGACATGAGTTGGACAAGAGTGGGGGCCTGGTGGAGGGTGCCCCTGGATGCTGGGGGTGGGGGTGCAGGGGGACATGAGTTGGACATGAGTGGGGGCCTGGTGGAGGGTGCCCCTGGATGCTGTGGGGTGGGGTGCAGGGGACATGAGTTGGACATGAGTGGGGCCTGGTGGAGGGTGCCCCTGGATGCATGGGGGTGGGGGTGCAGGGAGACAGGAGTGGGGGCCTGGTGGAGGGTGCCCCTAGATGCAGGGGGTGGGGGTGCAGGGATACATGAGTGGGGACCTGGTGGAGGGTGCCCCTGGATGCAGGGGGTTGGGGGTGCAGGGGGACATGAGTTGGACATGAGTGGGGCCTGGTGGAGGGTGCCCCTGGATGCTGTGGGGTGAGGGTGCAGGGGGACATGAGTTGGACATGAGTGGGGGCCTGGTGGAGGGTGCCCCTGGATGCAGGGGGGTGGGGGTGCAGGGGGACATGAGTTGGACATGAGTGGGGGCCTGGTGGACGGTTCCCCTGGATGCTGTGGGGTGGGGGTGCAGGGGGACATGAGTTGGACATGAGTGGGGCCTGGTGGAGGGTGCCCCTGGATGCAGGGGGGTGGGGGTGCAGGGAGACAGGAGTGGGGGCCTGGTGGAGGGTGCCCCTGGATGCAGGGTGGTGGGGGTGCAGGGATACATGAGTGGGGGTCTGGTGGAGGGTGCCCCTGGATGCAGGGGGGTGAGGGTGCAGGGGGACATGAGTTGGACATGAGTGGGGCCTGGTGGAGGGTACCCCTGGATGCTGTGGGGTGGGGGTGCAGGGGGATATGAGTTGGACATGAGTGGGGCCTGGTGGAGGGTGCACCTGGATGCAGGGGGGTGGGAGTGCAGGGGGACATGAGTTGGACATGAGTGGGGCCTGGTGGAGGGTGCCCCTGGAAGCAGGGGGGTGAGGGTGCAGGGGGACATGAGTTGGACATGAGTGGGGCCTGGTGGAGGGTACCCCTGGATGCTGTGGGGTGGGGGTGCAGGGGGACATGAGTTGGACATGAGTGGGGCCTGGTGGAGGGTGCACCTGGATGCAGGGGGGTGGGAGTGCAGGGGGACATGAGTTGGACATGAGTGGGGCCTGGTGGAGGGTGCCCTGGATGCTGTGGGGTGGGGGTGCAGGGGGACATGAGTTGGACATGAGTGGGGCCTGGTGGAGGGTGCCCCTGGATGCAGGGGGGTGGGGGTGTAGGGGGACATGAGTTGGTGGGCAGTAGTGCAAGGTGACATGTGGGTTGGCTGGGGGCATGGCCATGGTGGATGGGCTGCCTGCGGGACATGTGCAGGGGTGCAGGGTAGTCCCCTGTGGCGTGGGCCGCCTGCAGGGGCCGTGGAGGGTGTAGAGGGGACAGCTGGGAGGACCCACACGGCCAATTCACGTGTAGGACTCCCCGGCACCCCCGAAATACACGTAGGCTGCTGGATTCGCGTGTGGAATTTCACGCGCACCCGGAGTACACGTACCCTGCTGAAATCGCGTGTGGAACTTCACGCGCACACCGAAATACACGTAACCTGAAAATTTGCGTGTGAAACTTCCCGCGCATCTTGGAATACACGTACCCTGCTGAAATCGCGTGTGAAACAACCCGCGCACCCCGGAATACACGTACCCTGGCCAATCGCGCGTGGAAGTTCCCGCGCACCCCGTAATACACGCACACGCTATTTTTCACACAGCAGGTGTCCGTGTTTGTCGGTACCTCTTTGCACGTCATTTGTCCTAGAGGGCCACAGTATGGATTATTCATCATAGCTGTATATAGCTGCCTTTTGTTAGCGCACATTTTGGCGCACATTTATTTCAGGCGCAGGGACGCTACCGCCTGCTTTCTTGTGGCAGACTTGTTTGTCCCTGTGTGCGTCTTTGACTGTGCACTGGTTTGCCCTATTCGATTCCATGAATACGAGTTGTAGGCGAGCGTGTGGGCGTTCCGCGCACTTGCCTCCTGTACATCCCCTGTGACGCCCATATTTTCACGCGTTGTTCCCCATTCTGAGTGTTACGCCCCGTGTTCCGCCTACTTTTGTTATGTGCGCCGCGCTATGTGCAATTTCGCAGCGGCCGTGGCGCACGCCGTTGGATGACCTGTGCGCCGGCGTGCGCACATCCAATATTTTTCTTGCGCACGGACTTCCTTGAATCGATGTGCGCTGGTTTCCCTGCGATTTTCACAGTTGCACTGCGATTTTCGCACTTTTACTGCGAATTGCACCTCTGCGCCGGAATTTTCGGCGCACATTAATTCCATGAATCGGCCTGTCAGTTTGTTTGGTCTTGATTATTCTAGACACTAAGGGAGTACATCACGATTTTCTCTGTAACATGTAAGGAGAATTTGCAAACATGATGCCTGCTTAGTTGTTTAATTATGCTAAGTAGCTTCTATTCTCTAAGAAGCATTCAGTGACAAGGGTCTTCTTTTCAAGGTCATGCATTTAAACATATGTATATGGTGTTTCATTAATACCAGAAATCTAAGAAGCTTAACTAGTAACACCATCCTGCATTTGAAAACTCAATTTCACACGCAAACAAATTGTTTGCACTGGCTAAACTAATAGATTGATTTGCACGCTGCATCAATTCTCAATTTTAAGCCGTAATCGCAGTGGCAACCATTGCCTGGTGTGGTCTGTGTGACATGTTTTGTATTTTGCTGGGAAATACATATTTTTGTATAGGGAAACATAAAGTACGATTCAAAAAGAGCTCCATGGGTTTTAGACTTTTTCTTAACATGATATGTGTCTAATCATGTCGCCTTACAACGAGTGTCTTTATTTTATTTTCAGTTTCCTGACTGATCGGCATGGTATCTCTATTTCTTTTACAAATTCAGTACACATTGCAGAAGAGATTGGTCAAGTCGCTCTCTGAAGTGGAACTCTTCTGGCATGTATTCTTAAGGGATTAAACCAACATGAGGATGAAGACTGAAATGTTATCTCCCTGGTTACATTGATTAAGGAAAAATAAACTAAGGCATACACAACACCTACTGGGGTGTTCTGTATGCACCAATGTTTGAAGAATGGTAATGCAGCAACGGATTGTCCTCTTGGAAGAAATTGGATAATTTTTCATCTGTGTTGGAGAAGGGGGAGAGAGACGGACTAGAGCAGGACAACTATTGCAACAGCAGGCCTAGAATCAGTGAACATCCTAACTGTGGCTCGATTAAAGGAACCCAGACCATGTCAACAGAAAGTGACATGGTGGGCAAGGACTGGTGGATATGACAAAACGCGTTTCTCTGAACAAACACTATAGTTTTAAACTTCTTCAGGTAATCATTTCTTGACCACTTACTCTCTTACTCTACCTCTTCTTCCTCCTCCTCTACCACTCCTGGGTCCGCATGAGGCTGTATCTTCTCCTCCTTTCTCCTTCTTTCCCCTGTTTACCCCTGGTGATGTTTCTTAGCAAGTCTGATCTTTGAAAGTCTTGTCAAAGCAGGCTTTCCCCTGCTCATCCAGAACCATCAAGGACAACATCGACACTCTTGCTCCAGCTTTGGCCGATTTCAGCAATCACTCCTTTGCCACTGGAACTTTCCCCTTCCCCTTAAGCACTCTCTTGTGCACCCCCTTCTATATAAACCCTCAGTCGATCCGTCCTCTATAGTTAACTATCGTCCAATCTCCATCACTCCTTCCCTGGGTACATTCTTGGAAAAGCTGGCCATCTCCCTGCTTAATCTCCATATTGTATCTGTTTGTTGCCTCCATGACCACCAGTCTGGCTTCAGAGCTGCCAGAAGCACAGAAACTGCTCTCCCGAACACCTGTGAAGACTTGCTCCCCAATCTTGACTCTAATCTCCCTTCTGTCCTAATTCTCCTCAATCTATCATCTGCTTTTAACACAGTCAACCATGCCATCCTGCTCAATCGCCACAAACTTGGTATTACGGATCAGGCCTTGGCCCGGTTGACCTCCTTTCTCACTGACTGACCCTCTCAGGTCTATCTGGTGTTTTTCCTCCCTTCTAGCACTCTCTATACATGTGGTATTCCCCAGAAGTCTGACCTCTCTCCCTGGCTCTTCAAACACTACCTGGCAACTCTTGTTCACTGTAACGCTACTTTCTGCTCCAATTTGTAATGTTATGCTGATGACACTTAGCTCTCTTTCAGGCTTCACTCAGCCACCTCTCCTTTTTCTCTCATACTAGACTGTCTGGCCGCAATTCAGTAATGGTGTGCCACCAATGATCTCTGCCTTAATGCCAGTAAGACTGAAATCCTACTCATTGGGACACCCACTCCCTCTGTTACTCTCTCTTTCTGGGCACCTGCTCTGGGTACTTTTCATGCTTCTTCTTTTGAGGGTAAGAACCTTGGTGTCATCTTCGACTCCACTCTTTCCTTCTTCCCTCACATCTCTGACATCTCTAAGAAGTCAAACTATCAGCTGCACCTCCTCAGAGGTATTCTTCCTTTTCTCACTTTCCCCAAGAAGCTCACTGTCTCCAGAGCTCTGGTCCTCTCTAGACTGGACTATTGCAACAGCTTCTAAATCTTCCTGCATCTACTTTTCAACCGTTACAACTTATCCAGAACAGGACTGCAAGACTTTCCCTTCATCTCAAGCCCAGGGATCATATCTCTCCCGCTCTGAAATCTCTTAACTGGCCCCGTGTTGCTGCAAGCATCAAGTTCAAGTCCCTATGCACCATCCACAAGGCTTTCTGGGGCCTGTGTCTGCTCTACCTCCAACTTCTCTTCCAAAACATCTTCCTTGTCGAGCTTTCTGCTCATCCACCTCCAACTCTCTGAGGGTCAGACACTTCTCCAAGCAGAGAGTTGGTGGCATACCTATCTCCTTGGCTGGCGTCTTCCTCTGGAACAGCCTCCCTGCCACTCTCAAACCTCCAGTTTTATAAGCAAATCAAGCCCTTCTGTTTTGCTTCCACGTTCTCTCTTCCTCTTCCCTGCTGATGCACATGACTGCTCTACGCATTGGTCACTTGGTCACCCTCTGAACTCGGGCTGAGGCTCCTGCATGTCAAGATGCCGTTGCACTGCCTCCGGTTCCCCAGCACTTAAAGGTCTGTATCTGAAACCCTACAGTCACTCCTCTCGGCATTTAGGAGCCACTCACTGCCTGCACTTGTGAGGTAACTGCACTTCCCGCTTCCCCTCCCCCTGGCACTTATCCCCTTCCCTTTTAGCCGCACTTGTGTGATCTGAATGACACAAGGCCTAACGCGATTGCTATTTTGTCCTCCCTTTGGTTGCCCTTCCTTGTCTTGTTGCATCTAGAAACACTTGTGTGCAGGCGCGTTATAAATGCCACATCATAGTATATCATATAAATGTCACTTATTTGTCAGCCCTGTCAGCCCAGTTCAGCTGTGGAAGGGTTATGTGTATTCTTTTATGACAAGACTCCTCCTACCCACTGGCAGGACTGTAGCCTTGTGTGATTGCCTCTCTCTGTTCTCCTCTCAGAGGATGTAACACCCTTTCCCCGGTGACAGCCACTGAATAGAAAGCTGGCCTGGGAATAGGAATCAATTGGCCCATTCTCATAGGCCTAGTCCTAATCCCAGGGTGCTGCATTTCTAAAGGCCTTTAATTTAATTTTGAAGGAAAGGGGGCAGTGATTGTGTGGCCCGGGAGACATCTGTACAAGTGGAGGAAGATTTTGCCATCTTGTTTCTCTCTGTCTGTCTCTCTCTCTCTCTCTCTCTCTCTCTTCTCCATTCCACTTACTGTAGCACAGATCCATTTGTAGTGCCTTGATGCCTGAAGTCTTGTCTGCACTTGATCTATGCATAAATAGATAAATAAATAAATAAATAAATAAATAAATACATTTCAGAAGGGCAACATCCATTCATTTCAATAGAAGTGATTGGACCCCTAAAGCAGGCTAGCTTTATCCCCTTTTCCTGTGGAATTTTACCCTTAAAACAAGATGTTGCCCACCACACGTCTGAATAATCTGTGGAATCCAGCCCTGGAAGAAGATTTAATTGGACCCTACTGAGTGAGCAGCCCTTTCTAAAGTCCTCCAGTTGTGAGACAAAGGATGGTGTTGCAAGGCAGAGGCGAGCTCTGTCTTCTAACAATACCCAAGGACCATTGTGGGGGAACTCTGCTACTGGACCAAAATATGTTCTGCATCTCTACTACCAATCATATTGCCTGGGACCTCACACGGTGCAAGATCACTGAAGATGTTGTCAGCCTTCCCATGTTTGCGAGCCTGAGAGTAAGACACACATTGGCTCTTGAGACCTTGGAGTGGGACCCTTCAAAGCTGCCTTAGGCGTTAGTCATTCTCTGAGCTGTCATTTGTTGTTTTACTCCATCTGCTGCTGCACCAGGCTAATCGACACGTATACTTTCCTCACCTTGAATCATTGAAGTACTACAGAACAGCGACCTCCCAGCCTCTGCATCAAATTGACTCACCTGCACATACTGGTAGTGTAGAGAAGGAGCCAAGTACCCCCACCTCAAGCCGGAAAAAAGGGGGGGGGCTTCTGCAGCGCTTCTCTGTTTCACAAAAGAGTAGCAAGAAATTAATGAGTTTGAATTCAAGTGAGAAAATAGGATTTAATTGTTTTGAATACAAATGCATATAAATCAAAAATCAGGTTTAACGCACCTCTGAATAAAACAAGAGATGTTAAAGTCACATATTGAAGTTGACTTAGTATCAAATGTTTAAATGAAGTCCAAATATTTGAATGTTTGTGATTCTCTTAGATCAAGGTTTTTTAGAACACAAATTGATTAATGCTAGATTACTTTCACTTAGTTCTGGTAAACAATATTTTAAGAGTGGTACGAAGTAGTAAGAAAAGTTCTCTTGTAGTCCTTGTTGATGTTAATGAGGAATTGTGTCCTTGATTGTTGTTGAAGTAACATTAAGGAGCAATTGGCTCTGTATTTGAGGAGAGCCTTTTTGAGGACAGTACTGGGATGCAAAGAAAATCCTTGTTGCTGTTGATGAGAGAATATGTCCTTAGTTGGTGTTAAAATAACATTGAAGAGCAAATGGCTCTGTGTTTAAGGGGAGTCCTTTTGAGGACAGCACATAAATGCACGGGTGATCCTAGACACGTGTTTCCCCATCGCGTGGTTGCGGTGGTTCTTCAGGAGGAGAATATGTTGGCAGAGAATGTTTTCGTTTTTTGTTTAAGTTTCCATTGTGAACACAAATATTGGTTACTGAGAGGAAGAAAGGAGATTATTTTTAAAGCGTTATGTCTTGCACTCACTTCTTTGCACATTGAAAAAAAAATGTTGTACTTAGTTGCTGAGAAATCCAGGTTTATACTCACAAATTTGAAGCATATGTTAGATTGGTGGTGTTCGAATGTTGCAGGTACACTTTCAAGTTTTGTAGAAAATCAAGTCTCATTTCATTGTGGTAATCTGAAATAAATTGGTTGTGTACTGACTTTCCCAATTTTTTGTACAAAAATTGCATATACATTATGCGTTTCATGAAGGCAAGATGTTAAGAATATGGCTCTGTAAAGGGAGTCTTAAAGGACAAGGATATAATTGAAACATGTTGAACAGCTAGCAAGAGAAATTGTAGGGGGTATAAGGATGATGTGGAGACTGTGCATTTGGCTTTCCAATGTGGAGCTAACAGCCTGGTTTTAAACTTAATCATGGAAGAGTATACTAGGAAAGAGGCACTGCTTGCCAAAATGGTGAATGGTGAGTGAAATACGGAGGCTGGATGAGGCCAAAAAGTAATGAGGCTGCATAGTATAGGAGCAAGCTTACCGATGTTGTACTGGGTCTGGTCCTTCTCGTTCGAAGAGATGTGATGTCCGCCATACTGTGTGCATCGCGGTAGCCGTATTTATAGTGCGACAATGTTAATTTGTGTACGCGTGATGATGTCATCACGTCCGTGCCTGATGACGTCATTGCGCCATTTCTTGAGCACGATCCGCCATCTTGAAGTGGTCAAAAAATCATATCATCTAATTTTTCACAATCCATGTCAATGATGGAAGGAGAGGCGGCCTTTAAGGGTGATGGGTGGTGAGATCATATTGATAAATGGATATGTGCAAAAGTGTAGATAGGAGAACAGGCGGTCTCACCATAACTCACCTGATTGAAAAGACTTGAATTATGTGGTGATTTTCTGCTAAATGAGTCTCCGTTTGATTTGTGGACACTATGATAAAGTCAATAGACTGATTGTAAGAAATGGATATGTGAACAGTCATGATTCAAACGGTATTTTCAGCAATGTAATTAGCTTGGAACTACGAGTTGTCATGGTCAGTAATACTTGAATGATATGTGTTGATTTAAAAAAAAAAGAGAGGTCAAAAAATGAGAGTGGTGTAAGACATGGTCTCTGTAGTTTCAATATGGTAGTAGCTGGTGTAGCAATATTACAAGATGATGGGTGGGAGTTGAGAGTAGAAGGAAATCAGTTGCTGTGGATGAGATATGTACTGGTGGCTGATGTGTCTATATTGCACAGTGGTAGGAAGGGGTTAGGAGTAGAATCTCTTAAGTTGTAGTTAGATAGTGGCTGATGTGCCAATGTTGCCAAGTGGTAGGAGGGAGTTAGCTGTAAATTGAACAGTTGTTATAGATGCTGCATATTGCCAGTTTAGATGGTTCACAGGAAGTGGCATAGCTCTTGGTCTGTGTTCAGGCCGGTGTTACAAGTGTCCAACAGACAGATCCAGCATGCTCCCTGTTGTCTCAAATGGAGTTCAATGTTGCCTCCTCTTGGAGGGGGTTTGAGCATAGCAATTCCAAAGAATTGGAGTTCATTGATTTGTGCCGGTCGGTCGGATTCCATAAAGTGATTTGCTATCGGAGATCTTGTGTCTTGATTTGTGATCACTCTGATATGTTCAATGATTCTGGTTTTGAGTTTTCTAATAGTGCTTCCTATGTATAGTTTGTTAAATGGGCAGGTGGTGACATATATAACAAATTTGCTGTTGCAATTAATAAGTTGTTGGATGGTGTAAATAGTACCATTTGGTTTGGTAACGGTGGTTCTTGCGTTGTCTGAGAATTTACATACCGAACATTGGCCACATTTGTAGCTCCCTTTTAGTGGTTTCTGTAACCACATTTTGTGTGTATCAGAGTTCCTTGGGGTTGAATTGCTCAAGAAATGTGATGGGCTTAGCTCATCTTTTAAGTTTCTTGCTTTTTTGAAGGTCAAGGTAGGTCGTGCTTCCAGTGTGGCAAAAACATATGGATCAGATCTAAGAATGTTCCAATTCTTGGTGAGAATTTTCTGAATGATTATGTTATTTGAGCTGTAGATTGTGATGAAGTTGATTTTCCTTTCTTTGCCATCTGTTGTTGTGTTTGTATTTTGTTTTCATTTACCATTTTAGGTTCGAGGCATTTCTCCTCCACGATGCCGCGCGACAGATCTGCTCCCCCACTCCCAGAAGGATGTGCCGGCGGCAACCCGCTCCCAACACATCCCAGCTCAAAGGAATCGCCAACAGATTTCTCTGACATAGGTGAGTTCAGCAATGTGGGATTTTTTACAATGAGTTCTACCCCAATCGCTCTGTGTGTTTTTTCTCTGTTTTCAGAGTCGTCAGAACAAAAAGCAGAATCAATTGAGGGGGAGCGTGGTAGTGGAGGCGTGTTTATATTTAGTGTTGTTGTGCATTTATTATGCATTGGAGGACTTTGCAAACAGTTCAGATTCATTAAAGAAATATTGTGTAATTTCCAATTCGTTATAACTTTTCCTCACGTTCCTATGCCACCTCCCATTGCACTGTCACTATTAATAGTCATGGTTTTAGAGATCATGCCCACACGGCCCTTGCTCTGCGTTCTTTGGGTATTTATCACCTCCAGATCACCTTCCATTTTCCCAATAGATTTTCACAGTAAATGCTTGTCTTTGTTTGCAGTTTTGCAGGGTGTGTGTACAATGTTATTACTGCTTCACACCCCCGAACATTCTGCAAACACTCCGCTTGGAGGTGGGGCTTATAAACAGTCTTGCGGGATAAAAACTGTAAACAGACTTGCTCGAACTCGAGTGATTGAAAATCAAATGTAGATCTCCTCTCTGGTTGTAGTTCACACTCTGCAAACACTCTGCGGGAAGCTATGGTTATGACCAGATCAACAGCACCTGGAAGTCCAGTCTTTGTGCTGCTAATGGGGTGGAAAAGTACTGACGGATGTACGAGTGCCAACCAATTTAAAGGGGCCGCATGATTAAGAGCCCTATAGTTTGTATAATCAATGGGACATTGTGTATTTAGTGACATTTGTAGTGACTTGTTTGAAGGATGGGCTTAGTAGTCCCACCTGATGTTAGGGAGCCTATCACTTTTTAGACTAGTATGGAACGTATATCTAGATGTTCCCTCTAAGCCTCTCACATTTGCCACTAGGTTTTTGTAGTCTGCCTCAAAGGATGACATGAGTAAGTACGTAGGTTAACGTCATCAATGATGAGTTTTTACTATAAGCATGATGTTTTTTAGGAAACAAATTGAGACCATACAATGAGATGTCCGTTGATGTCCATTGTACTCCCTGTTTTAGATCATTCATAAAAAAAGTTAACTTTACCAACTTCCTGAGTTGTTTTGATTATTGATGTTTGATTGACTTCTGCATCCCCATTTATCTCAAAGTATGGCTACCTCGTCTTAAAGGGCTGCATCAGCTGTCCCGGCTCAGTACCAGTTCAGCCACAGTCGGAACGAGAACATAGACTGAACCTGGTGGCTGCCTAATCGGCATAGCTCAAGTAGACGCTTTGAGATTGCAGATACCTTCAATTTGACCCCAACTCAATGCAAATTTGCTGCTGGACTATTGTGACTGCTGCATCCTCGAATCTAAGCGAACCCATGGGAATGCTGAGAAGCCTCCTTCGATGCTGTTGAACCACCAAGGTATACATTGACTGGCTTCTGCCCCTCTGGTCCATTTGTGTCCCCTTCAGACTGGATAGGTCCTTTAAATCCATTTTGTGGCATCAAGAAAAATACCTTTTTTGAACATTGTGGTTTTTAATTGCCTTTTCTCCCCTACCCCATTACCCAGAGAGCTACATCTTTTCTATCTTTAAATATTCTGTGTTTGTTCTACAGGGTTGGGTTTTTACAATCTTTTCTAGTTAGATATGTATGTACAATGGTGTGTTTGAATAAAGGATATATTTTTATCGAACCTTGTTTTGACATTCCTTTATTTTGAACTGCTATACTTCACAGTTTGGTTGCTACTGACCACATTCACACCCTTATTTAGAATATAGGCTTCCCTTGGCCCACGTTACCACAAAAGGAAAATAAGGAATATCTCTTAACTGCACTGGTTATACCTTTATGATTGTGCTGGCTCTTGGTTTGTAGAAGTGTGAATGTTGAGTGGGCTCTTTAGCTTCTACTCATCTTTGTACTCCTGCAGGACGGAAGTCAATTTGTCCCAGTTACCTGCATAACATGTGGAAAAACACTTCCAATATTCATCTAAAAATATTGGCACAAATGAGAATTCATTCTGACCTTGAACTACTCCTACCTGCTCAGAATTTCACACCTCTGACAGAAAAGTCCTTCTGTTCCCTTGTGGCCTTCCCGAAAAACCACTTCTTTTGAGGACTGCTGCCATTCTAAAAGCTATATCAGCTGTCATTTTTTCGCTCTCCTTTAGCTAGAGTATTTTACACTGCAATATAAAGTTGGTGAATTCCTTCTTATATTAAGGAAGAATTAGCTCAACTCTTCCTATGAAAGGCATTTTTGATCAACCAAGGAATTCCAATTGTGAGTCCCATCATTGGCATGTAGTGACTTTCCTTGCTCAGTTTGTTGAATGTGTTTTTCGGATTGGGACATGACAAATATTTGGTCACCCTCTAGGTCATGAATCTGTGGATCATGCCTGTGAATGCTGGATGATTAGATGCATGTTCCCTCATAATACAAGATCTCTCTATTGCTTTTGATGTGGCCAATCATGGTGTCCTTCTATATTTCCTGGTATCTGGGATAGAGCTTGCTGTTTGAGCTTTCCATTTAATCCCTTCATTTCTGTTCACATCTCAACGGTTTATGTGGGTATATTCATATCTGACCATTTCCTAAGGGAATGTGGCATTCCAAGGCTCTCATCCTTGTCACATAAGCATTTCAACATCCACATGGATCCGCTTGACAAAATATCATGCAATACTGGTGTCTCTATCCTGTACCAGGTGAGGGTTCCTTGAATGGGGAAATATTGGGCCCTCAAAGGTTGGAATGGCCCGGTATTTCCCCATTCAAGGGAGCCGGACCCGGTACCCGGTATGGGGGTAGCCATGCTGCTAAAGCAGCATGGCTACCTCCATACTTGGAATGAGGCCCAATGTATGAATTTCCCAAACATACCAACATACAAATGTAATACACTAAAGAAAGAAAAGACAGGAACTGCATACAATGATACACCTAGGTATGACTTCTCAGAATGTATAATGATGATATAATGGGAAACCACTTTGCATTTGATGGGCTCACTACAGTATCTGCAAATCATGATATTGAATTGAGAATCTGTGAACATAAAAAATGGACTTCATAATCATAGACCCCAACACAAATATGATTTCCATGACGAACTGTCCTCAACCAGCATATGCGCAAAATCAACAGTATACATGAACAATAGGAACATGTGTTTCAAACTTTGAGCCACATACTTATTGCTTACTTCTTACCACTCTTTGGGGATTATAGGATTTCACAACATGGTAGACTTTTCACCAGATCCATGCTTTTTCAGTGTACCTACCTTCACTGAATATTTGCAGATGAATCCCCAGGCTGCTGACTGGCACACACAAAGAACACTTTATGTCCTAAAACATAGTGTGCTGTCTTTATCCAGTTTAAATTGTACAGAGCCAGGAGTGTGGAGCATTGCAGCAGTGAAGGTAAATGAATGTGGGGATGGTGTGATTTTTGGACACCAGGTGTGGTTAGAGGGGTTGGGGTGTGATGTTACAGACTGTGGGCAGGGAGCTTAGTATTGACTGGGTTTGAGGTCGGGCACACCGTGGCTTAGCACCCCATAAGGGCAGATAAAGGAAGGCGGCGACTGGAGGAGTGAGGGGTTATGTTGCATGAAAATCCCCATTAGGGAGTAGAGCAGGAGCTTAGGGCTAGGGAATTTGGTGAAATAGTCTTTGAAAGTGGTGTCACAGGAGATTGGTTTGGAGGGTGAGATTTGGTGGAAGGGCTTCTCATTTATCTGATTGGACTGGTTAAACTTCAGTTGAATCACATAGAATAATGTCTCCCTCTGAAGACCCAACTGGGGGGGAACTATGTAACGCAGCTCATAGCCACCAAAGTGTTAACTCTCTGAATATCTTGCAAACCCTACGTGTCACATAAAATATAATATGTGTTTACACAACAAACAGGAAAAAAATCAAATACTACACACTGGGAACACATAGTGATATGAACCCTTAGACTTTAGAAGATAGACTTAACAGATGTAATGAGTAAATGTCCAATGTTAGAGTTCTTTTGAAAAATGTGATCCGATTTGAATGCTGTACATTTTAGGGTTATAGAGATGCAAGAGGAGCAAAGTCAAAACTTACCTTGAGATGATGAGATTCTGTAGTATGGGAATGTATTGTGTTGTCTTGGGGGCCTTGTGACACCCTTGAGGAAGGGGTGCACCCTTTTTGCAGTGTCAGCTTTGGGTTTTGTCGTTTGCAGGAAAGCCTATTTCATAAGAGATTATACAATGGTATACTGGGTGGTGGCCTAGATGTTGTGTATAGGTATTTAGCGTCCTTTCTCTGCACACATGTCTTGGTGGTGGACCCTAGATTTTGGGAGCTAGTGACCCATAACAAGATGTTTTCCGTTCTTAAATGTTCTTCTTTCTCTAATATGGAGCATATGAATTTGTTTGGAGATGGTCATTGGTGGATTCTGCCCTACTGTCGTTCAATCACTGTAGATTGAATCAGTAATACAATGGCAGTGTGCCTCAAGTCTCTTTATATCAATGAAAGCTGTTGTATTTCTCCAAACATTGTTGTTTTTCTGCTGTTCTCTGAAGCACAGCGTAAAACATGTCACTAGGAAAAAGTGAATTCCTGGCAAGAAGACTATTAATACAATCCTAAAACACCTAGTAGAAAAGGAGAGACATCCAACATGAGTATGGTCCTCTGGTTTTCAAGCAGGGCATTTGAAGAAAAGGCATCAACATTAGTTGAATCAGTTCAGAAATTAGAAGATTTTACAGCTACTCAAATACATTGGATATGAAATCATGATTCAATTTCTAAAGGACCAAATATGTTCTATGATACAGTAAAGTAAACGTGTTTGACTCCTGTAGAAGATGGTGATTATAAAGAATGTTAACCCAAACATGTTTTTATCTTCTAGTTAAAATTTAGAACTATTTTATAAATCAGTATTTAATCAGAAATAAATACACTACCTTAAATCATACTCAAATTGCTTTGAGAAAGGATTGAACAAACGTAAAGATTTACCCTTAAATCATCACATTAAAATAAAACCAGCTCACAAGGGAGGGCATGACTTATATTAAGTACTTGCAGCTACATTTCTGATAGTAGAAGAACATTAGAAGATGGCTTTATAGATATGAAAATAACAATGGACCCGACTAGTCAGAAAATAGTAATAATAACATTCTGGAGAAAACGGGTTCAAGCAGAAGCGTCAAAAGAGATACAGAGTCATAGACATTGTCATACATATGGTGAAAACCTGTGTGGCTGGTTGGCGTGACCCTATACATGGCCAGCCTAAGCTCTAGGGGATGCCAGGCCATTGGTCCCAGTCCAGTCTGTCCATCTTTCATTACATGGGGTGTGCTGGGCTCATTGTCTCCAGGGAACCAAGACCAAAGGAGCAATTAGCTACTTTTGTAAATAGAGCTATTCTATCATTATGTAGTGCACCTGGTATCCTCAACAACTAGCACAGGAGAGTCTCAAAGTCACACTAACCCTACACATTCAATCATCCGGCTTGCATCTTTCCGATTATAAGGCTTCGAAGCTCGCTTTGAACTATAAGTTATCTCTCCCTGTCCCTTGCATTATAAATCATGTAATTATGAAATAAAAGTGGGACGACCATGCTCTTTGGTCTTTTATGGTGGACTGGTTTATGGTCTGTGGTTTGGGGTCAACTCGTATCTTGGAATTCAGAGGTTTTAGGACTGGGACAGTTGTCAGGGTTATAACTTGTGGTTGGCTTGGTGGGTGTTGGAGGCATGCTGCACAATGTGGCCATTAGACGGAACATCCCCATGCCATGTGATAACATTGCAGATGATGAGTCTGAAGATGAGGACGATGCCATTGACCAACAGCCACAAGGACATGGGCAGCAGCAGGATGACATTGATGAACTTGTGCTGCATGAAGAGCTTGTGCACTACTACTTCAGATAGAGGTGAGTGTATCCCTGCAAATGATGGCACATTCCACTCTCACACCACTCCACCCCTCCAATCAAAGCAGCTCCCAAGGACATGCAACACAACATCTCTATGCAATGGCATTTACTGAACTTTAGTTGAGGGATGTGAAAAAGAGGAATCCTATGCGATCCAGGAGACCAGGGTTGCATTGAAAGTCCCATGCACTTTCCAAAAGAAATAAAGTAGAAGGAAATGTTCAGGGAAGAGGTGTGCAGGCTCAGCACAAGTAGTCTGGAAGAAACGAAGAAATTACAGCCTTCAGGAACAACACAAATGCATGTCCAATTTGGGAGGGGAAAGTAGAGGAAGGCAGGTGACATGGCCATGCCTCACCTATCCAGTGTGTTTGCTTTGTCTGCATGCCCTGTGTAGTTGGTGTAGGTACCTAGGGAACTCACTGACAGTGCTATTGCTGGCCAGGGGAGGGCCTCAGAGGTGATTGCTGTGCGGAACGTGTGGGGGCAGAGGTGGAAATGGATAAGGAAGAGGTGGTTTCCTTGCCCACAAACTCATGAATAAGAGCACGGGACTGCTCCTGGCAGGCCAGCATGCCAGTTATGGCAAGCTTTAACAAACTATGCTACAGGCAGACCACCACCCTCCAGTGCCAGAGTGGACTGATGCAGTGGTTTGAAGACCGCTTCCCTGCTAAGTATCCGCTGGCTGCATTGGAAGCTGCCTCACTGTTCCTGGAGGTCTGGTCTCGGGCTAGTATGGCATCCTCCCGGACAACATTGTAGGCCTATGCAGCAGCTGCTGTCACAGCTAATGTCTGCTCTAGAGCCAATTGAGCATCCTCAATGGCCCCTATTAAAGCCTCTGATGATGTCAACTGGTGGCAGAAATATATCCTGTGGATCTTCCCTCTCCTTGGTATCATGGTGGCCAGAGTGGCTTGCTCACTCCATGGTGACATTGGCATCACTGTCATCATCACTGTCCTCCTAATCCTCCAGTGTGATGAGGGTTGTTACTGCTACTCCCACCACATGATGGTAATCTGATATTTGACAACTGATATCTCTGGAGTGCATTGAAGTGATGTGGTCCCTCTTGACTATTTCCTTTTTCTTTTCTCCCATATGTGTACAAAAGCATGGCTTATGCTAAATGATTGTCCCCCTCCCATTGTCCTCCCCCTGTCGCTTCTTGGATCTGTGTCATCAAGCAGTCTCTACATGTGTTTGCGGACACCATTTTGGGTGGGTGCTGCAAGCTTTTTCAAAAGGCCATGTGTGAGGGTGTGTAATGTACAGCTGTGTGTATCAGTCTCCTATGCCTGCAGTATTGTGAACAGGTTAGCATTATGCCGGCATCTGATGACATGGTATTGTTCCATGATCTTCTACTCAGTTTACATTTCCTTTCACATCCTGAAGGGCATATAAGGCTTAATAGATTGGTGTGGCATTCGGGTTGAGGTGACTGTGTGTCACAACACTTGGTACAGCACATTGGACATCTTGTGTACACAGACCAGTGGCATGCATACTGACATGCCATATGTGTGGACCAGGGTGTGTTGATGTGTGAGTCTTGAGGGAATTCTTACTTCTTGTGTTATCACTACCTGCATATTATGTGACAGGGTGCACATTGGACCTTCACCATCTGATGGATGGGTGCATGTCTTCGTGACACACTAGAATAAAAAAATAGGGCTCCTGGTGTGGAACCTATTTTACCCAGGAGGGTTAACTAGGAAAACAAAAGTTATAAATGAATAGGTCCAAGGATGCTAGGCTCAGAACAACACCTCCACATGTATTATCAAACTCTGCATTGCTAAGGAAGGAATCACTCTTCAATAGTATCTTGTAGAGATAAATCTCATTTTTTTATATTAAAGTTGTGTGCAAAAAGACATAAATCCAACATTTAGAGAAATTAAGACATCAAAATGGTTTGCTAAAACAGAACAATCAGACAAAAAAATATATTTACAACACACAGTGCCAAAAAAACATTTTTTGGGACAATCTCCAAATTGTGTGTGTGTAACAAATCCGACTCCTATTAGGATTTGCCAAGAAATTCACATATTGCAGTGTACATATTCAAGTCAACATTTGTGGAAAACACATAGAACAATGGTAGGTACACAAAATTATTTTTCTTGCGTAAACAGCATTAATATGCTGTAGTTTTGGGGGGAGTAGTGCGTCTACACCAGGTGTTTCAGCCGTTTCTAGGTGGGCTAGGTGTGCCTCATCTTTAACACGGCCTTCATCAGGACGGAGTTCTGTGTAGATTGACGTCTGTGCTGCAGGGGAAGGAGACTACAGTCAGGGGGGTGTCTGAGCCAAAATTATTTAGTTTGAGTGAATCACGTGTGGTTGATGTAAAATCAAAAAGCACATAGCTTACCTATGGGTTAATAGATTTCACAGGCGCTAAATTTGAGATCTGCTAGCCGCATGGGCTGGTCTCTGTATGGTCCTGTTGCAAATGACAGAGAACGAGAGAAGCAAAGGGAGGTTGAAGCTAAACATGTCCCCGTTTAAAAAGACATGAAAAAAAGTTTTTTATTATATGCAGGGAAAAAAATCTTACCTCTCGCTGGAGGTCGAAAAATGCTGATCCAGGGTGGTATCAGTGGGAAACAGACACGGCTTGCACAGCTAAAAAATATATATGGCTCAAGGTGAGTGTGGTTACCTAGTAACAACTGTCTCATATATATAGCAGTAAGTGCAGGGTTTATTTTAAAGTACCTGTGAGGGTTGCAGCATGGGCAGCCTGTCTGCCAAAAAAGTACGAGCTGGAGCTCCTCAGGCTGCTGTGTCACAGTTGAGACTGCAGGGGCCTGATTGCAAAGCGTTGGTAACGCTGTTGCTAGGTCCCTGTAGGTATTTATATGTCAGCCATCTTGGAATGGCCCTAGGATCGAGTGAGAAACAAAATGATGGATTCTGCTCCATCCGGGGGGCACAAAAAAGCTCAATCAATTATGGGTGTGATTAGTGTCAACGCGTGTCTAAAAAGTTAATTCAGACAATATTGTTGACAAACGGTTGTCATGGCAACCGTAAGCATTGCGGGGTGGCATTGGTTTTTTATACTCTGAGACAACATAGCTAATGGCCCCATGAGGTTGTGATTACCGAAAATACTTCATTTCAATATGTTGTGGCATGGATCACAAAATGTTTATGTGTCTCAGGAATCTCAGCAGAGAAAAACCATAATTAAGTAGGTGGACAATTTGTATTGTATTACTAACAGCCCGAGAGGATGAGAATTAGGGCGTGTCGCCTGGAAACTTAATACATAGTTTCATAATGACAGAAAACATTTGGAATTAACAAAGAAAGTATAGTTTTTCATGTAGGTGATTTCATACATTGACCAAAAAAAACAAAAACACAGTGTCATAATGTCTACTGACTTCTGCATTTCATGAAATGAAAAATGATCATAGTGTTAAGAAGTTCATAGCTCATACTCAATCATTGGGCACATGTCATTAGAGGAAAGACTTCCATTCAACTGACACATTTAGACCAGCCTGAACGGAGTTAAGTCTGTGGACCCACCGTTGTTCTAATTGGGTTAGCGTTTTGTTCAGATCCCCCCCACGCTTTGCTGGTTTCACTTTTTGGAGGACAAACCATCTTAGATCAGTATCACTATGGTTCTTACTGATAAAATGCTCTACTAGGGGCTTGTCTGCTACCTTGTTCCTGATACAGGAACAATGTTCAGAGATGCGCATTTTGATGGCACGTGTGGTTTTTCCTATGTAGAGGAGTTTGCAAGGGCATTGTATTACATATATGACACCCTTCGTGTTGCAGTTTGTAAAATCTTTCATTGTCCATTTAACTTGTGCATGTTCGAAAGATTTCTTTTGTAGGGTCAGAGGGCATGCCACACATTGACCACATTTGTGATGTCCAACTATCGGAGGTAAATCCCATAGTGTGTTCTGTGTTTGTGGGGGTGGCTCTATGAAGGTGTGTACTAGAGCGTCTCTTAGATTTCTGTTTTTCTTGAAAGCAAAACATGGCACATTGTGCAGAGTGCCGGGGTGTTTCACCAAATGCCAGTTCTTCTTGATGGTTTTCTGGATCAATAGGCTCAAGGGTCCAAAAATGGTGACACATACCAGTCTTCCGAAAAAAGATTTTACCTCCGATCGTTGGACATCACAAATGTGGTCAATGTGTGGCATGCCCTTTGACCCTACAAAAGAAATCTTTCGAACATGCACAAGTTAAATGGACAATGAAAGATTTTACAAACTGCAACACGAAGGGTGTCATATATGTAATACAATGCCCTTGCAAACTCCTCTACATAGGAAAAACCACACGTGCCATCAAAATGCGCATCTCTGAACATCGTTCCTGTATCAGGAACAAGGTAGCAGACAAGCCCCTAGTAGAGCATTTTATCTGTAAGAACCATAGTGATACTGATCTAAGATGGTTTGTCCTCCAAAAAGTGAAACCAGCAAAGCGTGGGGGGGATCTGAACAAAACGCTGACCCAATTAGAACAACGGTGGGTCCACAGACTTAACTCCGTTCAGGCTGGTCTAAATGTGTCAGTTGAATGGAAGTCTTTCCTGTAATGACATGTGCCCAATGATTGAGTATGAGCTATGAACTTCTTAACACTATGATCATTTTTCATTTCATGAAATGCAGAAGTCAGTAGACATTATGACACTGGCCCTCATTACGACCCTGGCGGAAAGTGACTGACCGGACCGCCACAGCGTAAATAGCGTTTCCGCCATTGCACGAAGGAGCAAAGTGCGGCCCATTCCGACCCATCGGGCACGAGCACCACGGCATGGCGGAAGTGCAAAGTCCGCGATGGCGGAAATGACCCCAAAACGGCCCACACCGCCGCCGTACGGCGCCCTAGGTGCAATACCGCCACCCATCACAGCGGACACCGCAGTGTGCGCCTACCGGAAAGTACGGTGACCGTAAATATACGGAAACGGAAGTAAAAACATGGGCCCGGAACGGGAAACATCCCGCCGTACACCTATAAAACCACTAAAACCACACAACCACCAAAAACACTACCCTGAGACACACCCCAACCCGTCATCCACCCTAGCGAAACCAAGAAAAATGGGAAAAGTAGCGAAGAAAGCGTGCGACCGCAAGCGGCAGGTCCACTTCTCCCGCGAGGAACTCACCGTGCTAACAGAGACCCTCCAGGAGAATGCTGCCGTCGTCTTCTCCACGCAAATGACCAGGACGGCACTTGCAAACAAGAAGGCCATATGGGCTCTGGTGGCACAGCGGGTAAGTGCGGTGGGGACCGCACCCCGCACCCCACAGCAATGCCGAAAGCGATGGGACGACCTGCGGATACGCGTCCGCAGCATACTCTCTGCCAACCGCAACATTGCCACAGCCACCGGGGGAGGTCCTGAATCACCCATCAAGTTGACCCCCTGGGAAGAAATCTGTGCCTCCACCATCGGAATGGAGAGCATAGAGGGAGTCGGAGGGATGGAGAAAGGAGTGCAGACATCCGAAGATTCAGGTAGGTGGGCCAGATAAAACAATGCCAAATCCACAAAGTCCATCCATGTGAAGTACCATGTGTCCACATAGTGCAACAGAAACACATGTCCAGGAGAACGTCCACACACATCGGCCTGATAGCGCACGTTAAAACCCACAATAAATACATAAATAATTAAAAACCCCTAAAACACGCACTACACGTGCAGCAGGCACACCCTAACTGCAGGCTGCCAAACAACTGCACCCTCACTCCACACACAAATGAAAGCACCTCCAAGGCCCCGACCCAAATCACCCTCAGGTACCACCCCAATGCATGTGATACAATGCCATTCCAATTCCCACAGACCCATCAATAACCCTCGCCCTCCTTTACTCCACCACAGGGTCCGATCCAAACGACGAGCATCAGGACACCCCTACCAGCACACCTGCAAAGAGGGCCAAGACCAACGGCCAAAGACCCTCCACCTCAGCTGCACGCATCAAGACACGGCAGCAGCACAAATCAGGTGGCAGCACAGAGGAGGGAACATCAACAGGCACCCCAGCAGCCAGCATGCCCACAACACCACCACCACAGGTCCCCACAACGGATGCCACAGAAGGCACTGCCTCTGGTGGCAGCAGCACCATAGGTGACACCCCATTGATGGCAGCATGCTCCGACACAGAAGACGGGGATGTCGAAATCAGATCCATCCACGACCTGTCCCAATCCCCCTGTCTGTCCCATCCCGTACAACATGAGGATGCCACGCAGGGGCACCCACAAGACGACGACTGGCCATCCCCCACAAGCCCTGTGGCAAGGCAACATGAGGTCCACAGCCCCTCTGTGACACCCCCGCAAATGGCCATGGCCCAGCAGAGGCAACAGTCCCTCGACCAGTTAATCGTGCAACAGCAGCAACTGGCCACGCTCCTCAAGGACCATGCCGATGAATGTGGGGGCACTAAGGCAGACATAGAAACATCAACTGAGACACTTAGGGCAGAAATGGAGAGTAGCACCGAGAGCCTGAGAGTCCAAATGGAGAGAAGCACCGAGAGCCTGAGGGGGGAACTGCATGCGACGTCCAAGGACGTATGTGCCGAACTTGCCGCAGTGCGCCGTGTGCATGGACGTGAGCAGGCAGAGACATCATCCGTTGCAAGTTCCGTCCAGGGCAGCCCCCAACGTAGATCTGGGAGGAACCTGCGCTCCACAGGCAGGGGTGCCCCTGATACCCGCAGAGGGGGCTTGCAATAGCGACTGCCCACTGACAATGAGCAACTTTGGACACTGGTGTTCGGGGGGGAGGTAGGAGGGTGGAGGGGGTGTGTTGGGCTCACTTGGGTGGCGGGTCGATAGGGTGTACAACATGATATCACATATGCCATAAACAGTGCACGATCAACCAATGAGATGTGTGGACATTGATCTTTGTGTACTAGGCCATCATAGGCGTACAGTCCATATTGTGCATGTCCCAGACACACACAGTGCCACGAGTCCCGTGTCCATGTATCAGCCACCAGGCGTGAGTGCTAGAAGCATACATCAATGAGATGCTGACGAATGTCACGGCCCTCCGGTGCCTCGCAGACTCCTTGAGGTGCTGCCACATCCCCACCCTCATCATGACCATCATCAGGTGCTTGCAGTTCTGCGTCAGGGGGCATGGGCACATTTCTACGTACGCACATGTTGTGGAGCATGACACATGCCATCACCATCTTTGCAACCTTCTCATGGCGGTACAGGAGTGCCCCGCCAGACCTGCTGAGGCAGCGGAAATGACCCTTCAGTAGGCCGAATGCCTGTTCAATGACTACACGGGTACGTGAGTGGGCATGGTTGTAGTCCTCCTCATGCTGGTCCCGTGGGTTCCGGACTGGTGTGAGGAGCCATCTCTTCAGTGGATATCCAGCATCACCTGTATGTGGACGATAAACGTATGATGTGGAATGCCATTGCTACGTACGCACACCCCCCCCCCCTTCCTGCCAGGTCATTGCCGAATCACATACCCCACATTATCATGCATGTAATGAGACTCACCGAGTAGCCAGGATCTGTTCCCTGCGTGTCGCTCCATGTAGCGTGGTATTGTAGAGTTCCTCAAGACCATAGAATCATGGGTTGATCCAGGGAATCGGGCACAACAATGTGTAATGATCCTGTTGGAGTCACACACCATTTGTACATTCAGGGAATGAAATTGTTTTCGGTTGCGGTACTGGGCCTCCATGGCATGTGGGACGACCAATTCCACATGGGTGCAGTCGATGGCACCAATGCAACCCGGTATGCCGGCAAGTGCATGGAATCCCACTTTTGTGTTGGTAATTTCCTGCTCCGAGCGTGGTAGAGAGATGTAGTCGTCTGCGTGCTGCAGGAGGGCATCGAGCACTTGCAATAGTGTCCGTGAGAACAGTGGCTGAGAAATGCCATGCAACTGTCCGACTGTGTGCTGGTAGGTGCCTGTGGCCAGGAAGTGGAGTACAGACACCACCTTCAGTAGGGGTGGGATGGCGGTTGGGCTATCTATCATGCTGACAAGGTCAGCCTGTGTCATGTCCACAATGGCGGCTATGGTGTCCCGGTCCAGACGGTAGAGGGTGTGGATCTGCTCATCAGTGAGGTTGAACGGATGTGCTCGGAGGCGTGGGATTGCGGGCTGCCTGCGTGGTGGTGGTGGCTGTTCTGGCGGCCCTTGCTGGGCCTGCCTTGGCCTCCTCCTCCTCCTGCGTCTCCTCCGTGCGGCCGGTTGTAGTTGGTGTTCGTCTTCTTCTTGGAGTTGGAGTACTTGCAGTGCTATCAGGTCCCCCAGGGCCAACATCGCGAGTCCTGCCGGTAGCATTTCGGTGTGGTTGTGGGAGGAGACTGGGTGTGCAATTTATGTGTTTTCAGGCTGTATGGCCTCCACCTGTGGTGATTCATTCCACCTGTGCAAACTGCTCTCCCCTTTGGCCGAGCACGTCCCGCACACAACGCTGCAATTCGAGGAATGGCATCTTGCTATTGCAATCATGTATTTGTACCCGATGGCCGTGTAACATTGGTTGATATGTTCATTCTGCTGTGGTCCCATTGTTTCACGTACTATCTGTGCAGTCGCGAACAGACTTGTGAAGGGTCAGTGGTACGTAGTACTCGAGTAACGGTGGGCCCTCATGCATCACTGTACCGAGTTGCAACGACGGGCGGGGCGTCCCATTTGTGGGTGAAGGCAGTTGCCATTTTCACACACAGCCGCACTAGATGGATTAATTAGTGATTTCAAACGGCCACAGATGCCTCTTCGACGTGATGTTGCAAATGAGGAATTCGAAGGGCGGCGCTTTCGGTTTTCAGCTAGCGGCGAGGAAATGCCCACAGGTCTGACTGCAAATATAACGTTCTATTGTTCAATGTCCTTGAGACAGGGGCCATGGCGAGGATGCAATGATTGATATGAATGGTTTGGGATGCGCAATAGCGACGTGGGCGATGAGGCCGGACGTTCCCAAATACATGTTACTTCACTACACTGGAATTACGGGCTGGGGCACTGTGGATTTTGCAGGCTGCATAACGCACAGACTCAATGGATATTTCTAATGTTATGTGAGTAAATATTCAGGCGTTTTAATCCCGGGATGAGGGAATGATGAATGGATGCATGGGCAGGTGATTTGATACAGAGTTTGCCATGTACAGGGCTTCTTGGAATCTATCCGCCTCCCCTGCGCTATGTGATGCAGGGCTGCCATAGTGGGACCATCGTCTATCTGGCCTTGTTGAGCCCTCCCTGTCTCGACGCGCCCTCAGACACTTGTGTCCATGCACGTTACCAATCCCATCTGATGGATTCTGTTTTGACAGACGCATGCACAGGTACACTCGTTTGTGATGGTGTTTACACCTCGATATAGATAGTTATGAGTCGCAAGTGGTTTTTGGGTGATGATGATCCTTTGGAGTGGGCTAGCATGCATATGGCTGTGGATTTAGTGTGATCATTGAAGTGAGTTGTTCGAATGTAGTTCTGATGGGCATTCTATTCTTTTTCTTTTCTTTTGGTTGACAGGTATCTCCTCCCCTTTTGCCACTGCCATCTGTATGCCACTCCTGCAGATGGCTTTTACTCCCGACACCTGCTGCTTCGTGTTAATCAGTGGAGCAGCATTACGATCTTATGGGACGATCGCCAATGGGCCACATGCCCTTACGCAGTACTAGTGGCTCGGAGCAACATTTCGGCCTTTCAGCTGGACTAGTGCCTCCCCATTGGGACGGCCCTGCGGTTCTGTGCGCTTCCATGTTGCCTTTTCGTACGTGAATGTGGCTCTGTGTACCATGATGGAACAGGGCGTCACACAAGTAGTGGCTGGTCATTTCTTGCGGATGCAGCCCACGATGGTGAAATGTGTTTTGGAGTTCATGGCCTAATGGCTGTATGGGCTTGGTGATTTTGTTGTGCATTAAATTTCTATTATGATTTGGCCTGCATCCGCAGCGTTCTTCTTTGCAAGTGATGTGGCATATTCCTATTTGGGGAGCGATGTATTGTGAGGAGATCTGCATTGGGTTCCAGCTTCGGAGTTTAGTTGCGTGGTACTGTACTGGGCGCGTTTGCCTACGAAGCCCAGTGAGGTCAGGGATGGGGGCTGCCAATATGACTGTTTGAATGTTGTCATGCTCAGGGGCGGGGGATTGGGTTTTGTGTAACAGATGCCGGTCAGCCAGGTGGACTGGTGGAATGATGTGATTTTCGGAATGTTGCTGGTCACAGGTACCTGTGTTTGCGTGCATTTCGGGGGGGGGGGACTGTGGTCATGTCCATTGGATTGGCTTCTGTATTCGTGCCATCTGTGCCCTGCAGCTCCCATTGGCCCCTCTTGTGTTTCTTTTGTTCGTTGTCATGCATGGGTGACTTGTACATTTCACTGGTTGCATTGTGACTTCATTGCACCTACGGGGAGTTGTACTTTGTGGGCAGGGAGCGGTGTACAGGCACTCAGTGGGGCCGTTTACGGTTGATTCGCGATGCCGTACTTCTCAGCCATATATATTTTTTAGCTGTGCAAGCCGTGTCTGTTTCCCACTGATACCACCCTGGATCAGCATTTTTCGACCTCCAGCGAGAGGTAAGATTTTTTTCCCTGCATATAATAAAAAACTTTTTTTCATGCCTTTTTAAACGGGGACATGTTTAGCTTCGACCTCCCTTTGCTTCTCTCGTTCTCTGTTATTTGCAACAGGACCATACAGAGACCAGCCCATGCGGCTAGCAGATCTCAAATTTAGCGCCTGTGAAATCTATTAACCCATAGGTAAGCTATGTGCTTTTTGATTTTACATCAACCACACGTGATTCACTCAAACTAAATAATTTTGGCTCAGACACCCCCCTGACTGTAGTCTCCTTCCCCTGCAGCACAGATGTCAATCTACACAGAACTCCGTCCTGATGAAGGCCGTGTTAAAGATGAGGCACACCTAGCCCACTTAGAAACGGCTGAAACACCTGGTGTAGACGCACTACTCCCCCCAAAACTACAGCACATTAATGCTGTTTACGCAAGAAAAATAATTTTGTGTACCTACCATTGTTCTATGTGTTTTCCACAAATGTTGACTTGAATATGTACACTGCAATATGTGAATTTCTTGGCAAATCCTAATAGGAGTCGGGTTTGTTACACACACACAATTTGGAGATTGTCCCAAAAAATGTTTTTTTGGCACTGTGTGTTGTAAATATATTTTTTTGTCTGATTGTTCTGTTTTAGCAAACCATTTTGATGTCTTAATTTCTCTAAATGTTGGATTTATGTCTTTTTGCACACAACTTTAATATAAAAAAAATGAGATTTATCTCTACAACATACTATTGAAGAGTGATTCCTTCCTTAGCAATGCAGAGTTTGATAATACATGTGGAGGTGTTGTTCTGAGCCTAGCATCCTTGGACCTATTCATTTGTATCTTTTGTTTTCGTGACACACTTACATGTGCCTTCCAGAGTCATCTATGTGTGCATGTGGTCTTGCCTGTGATGTTGGTGATTGGGGGGGCACTACACCACTGTCAGTGAAACACATCTGTATGTGTTGTGCAGTGTTCTCAGGTGTGCCAATGCACATGCTCTAGCACAAGTGGTCACCATTTCCCGATGCGTGGATTGGAATTGGGGAGTGTGGACAGTCACCATGAGGGCAATGTCTTAGGCGTGCATTTGTGGCTGTGTTAGGTCTCCCTAATGATGATCGTCAGAGATGTGGGGTGGCCTCATGGACATGTGCGATAATTATGTTTTAAGGATTGGTATCAAATATATCCCATGCATGCAGCTGACTCACTCTGATCCCCAGTCCCCAGTCTGCAATCATCCAGTTGCCTCAACGATGCGGGCATCGACGACAGTCAGCGCCTGCTGCTCCCATGTCCATGGTCCAGGGTCACTGGTGGTGATCAACCTCCTGTGGCCAGGGCCTCCCTGCAGCGTTTTGCAACCAACTTGCTCACATGCTCTTGAGGTCCTGCCAGTGCTTCTGGTTTAGGCCCACCCTGTGGTCTGTTGTTGCTATGACATTGCATTAATGAATATGGCCTTTCAGAACTTAGTGCGCCCGTGTAGTGGAATCTTAAGAGCTCCATTAGGTGATACCCTGCAGGTCCTTCAGCTTCTTGTCAGTGAACTTGCTGCAGTGTTGCTGTGTCATGGTCCTGGTGTGTTCCCGGTATTGATGGGCTCAGAAAGAGGACAGAAGCGTGGCATGAAAATCTTTCTATGACTACCTATATCCGACTTATCCTAGATTTCGCTGGTGTGCTGCTTATCTAATATCAGTCAGGAATAGGATTTGCACATAAGGATTGTTTTTTTACATTCCTCATCCTGTCTGCTATTAGATAAGCGGCACACCAACGCAATCTTGAATCTTTTTGTGCAACTCAACAGCGGGGGCCTCTCCTGGTCTTTCCATTATGTATCTTTTGTAATGGTGTGATATTTTTTGCAATTGTCAATTTCTGGTTTGTTGTTCACTTTTTGTGCCAACCTATTACTAGTCGGGATCAACCCTGCAAGGTACCTAGTGGTGGTTGACTCAGGGGCAGATAATTGTCTAATGGACTAGGATTTGGCAACCAACAGAGTATGCGATAGTGTAGTGGGGCAAGAAAGGGAGGTTCTAGTTGGCAGTGCATGGGTCGTGGTGCCAGGAGCAGAGAGTGGGTGTGCACATAGATTTGGGGTCCAGGAATGTCAGAGGGCCATGGCGCCAAGGGATGTCAAGGAGCCCAGGGTGCAAGGACGTCAGAGGGCCCTGTGAACATGGGATTTCAGGGAGTCCGGGGGTCAAGGGATGTTAGGGATCTTGCAGTAAAGGGATGTCAGGAATTCCTGAGGGAAAGCGATGTCAGTGTGTCCTGGGGACAGGGAGTCGCTGGGGGGCCTGGGGACAAGGGATGTCAGTGGCACTGGCGTCAATGGCTGGCAGGCGGTCCTGAACGCAGGGAGTGTCAGGTGTTCCTGGAATCAATGGATAGTGTTTTTCTTTACCCTTGCTGGGCTTGATTCTGTGGTAGTGGGGTATTGTAGGCTGTACTTGGGCAGAAAGGTCTGCTCCTCCTTGGTTTAACCCGGTTCCATTCACCGCCTCCGCCTGCTTTTGATAAACGTCTGTTTTGGCGGATCCAGAAACAGATATGACACAGTGCTAGGGATTTCTTTTGTTTATTGTTTGTTGTTATTGAATATACAATTCCCCTCTACAGTACTATACAACAGGTAATTCCAGTTTGCAGTAATAGCATGAACAAATGACAATAATGTGTCCCATATTTACAATCTATGTGCTTGTTGCAATGAATGTAACTCTATCTAATTTTATCCAAGTAAAACGAGCACACTGCTGTGGGCCAATTCAGTTTGTTTGGTCTTGATTATTCTAGACACTAAGGGAGTACATCACGATTTTCTCTGTAACATGTAAGGAGAATTTGCAAACATGATGCCTGCTTAGTTCTTTAATTATGCTAAGTAGCTTCTATTCTCTAAGAAACATTCAGTGACAAGGGTAGTCTTTTCAAGGTCATGCATTTGAAAATATGTATATGGGTGTTTCATTAATACCAGAAATCTAAGAAGCTTAACAAGCAACACCATCCTGCATTTGAAAACTCAATTTCACACGCAAACACATTGTTTGCACTGGCTAAACTAATAGATTGATTTGCACGCTGCATCAATTCTCAATTTTAAGCCGTAATCGCAGTGGCAACCATTGCTTGGTGTGGTCTGTGTGACATGTTTTGTATTTTTCTGGGGAAATACACATTTTTGTATAGGGAAACATAAAGTACGATTCAACGAGAGCGTCATGGGCTTTAGACTTTTTTTTCAACATGATATGTGTCTAATCATGTCGCCCTACAACGAGTGTCTTTATTTTATTTTCAGTTTCCTGACTGATCGGCATGGAATCTCTATTTCTTTTACACATTCAGTACACACTGCAGAATGGATTGGTCAAGTCGCTCTCTGAAGTGGAACTCTTCTGGCATGTATTCTTAAGGGATTAAACCAACATGGGGATGAAGACAGACATGTTATCTCCCTGGTTACACTGGGGTTTGTGGCAAAACTAAGGAATTACAAACTAAGGAAAAATAAACTAAGGCATACACAACACCTACTGGGTGTTGTGTATGCACCAATGTGTGAAGAATGGTAATGCAGCAACGGGATTGTCCTCTTGGAAGAAATTGGGTAATTTGTCATCTGTGTTGGAGAAGGGGAAGAGGGACAGACTAGAGCAGGACAACTATTGCAACAGCAGGCCTAGAGTCAGTGAACGTTCCAACTGTGGCTCGATTAAAGGAACCCAGACCATGTCAACAGATAGTGACGTGGTGGGCAAGGACTGGTGGATATGACAAAACACGTTCCTCTGAACAAACACTATAGTTTTAAACTTTTCCAGGTAATCATTTGTTGACCACTTGGTTCCATTTTCTGAAATGGAATAAAGGGTGGGATGTCTGCTTCCATGTATGCACAGGAAATGTTCAGCGAGACAGCCATATTTGCCGAATCTTTTTGATTTTCGAACATCTACACTAAGTCACAAGCCAACTGACACATTATAAGTCTACCCATAGATAAAGAAAAGGGAAGAGTGCATGGATTTGAAATGGCCACCCATACCTATGGGATGGAAAGCAAGTACTTCCTAGCATAGTGTATTTTGTACACATGGTGGATGAGTTAGTTCCAAAAAAGCATGGTACATCACTTTTTCTTTAAGGGATCTGTGTGCATCTTCATCCTTTAAAGGTGTTCTGTAACCCAAGTCCTCCATTTACCGTTTTTGCCCTCTAATTCGATGCCAGTATTCTCCAAAACTGTTTATGTCGTGGTATGGTATAAAGTTGGCCCAATGGTAAGCTCAAAAGGTAAGGTATTGTTCAATCTGAAAAACCAACATAATCTGTTCATGAAACAATGGGCCTCATTACAACTCAGGCGGTAAGGGGTTTACGGCGCCGTAAACAGCGCCGACCCTTACCGCCTGAGTACGAGGTCCCTTAGCGCCATGGCGGATTTAACACCTGCTTTTAGCAGGTGTTAAAATCCATGGCGCTAAGGGACCATGGAGTTAATTACGCCACCGTAATTTACGGTGGCGTAATTAACGCCTTCCCCACTCCCATTATGCCCTATGGGGCAAAAATGGGAATGGGGAAGGGTAAATGGGGATTGGGGACTTACCGCCCCGCCAAACTCGGAATGGGGCGGTAAGTCCGCCAACCACCATGGCGTAAACGTAGTTTACGCCATGGTGGTAAAGTCACGGCCCAGGCGGTAACTTACCGCCTGGGTCGTAATGAGGCCCAATGTTGTTATTCAGGCACGTCCCCTTAAGAGAGACCACATAAAACAGTGTTAAAGTCTTGAACGGGATGCCACCATTGAATACGATTCTTACAATAAATTGAGTTGCAAGTTCAATTAAATAAACTTATGATCCTGTGATTAATTGCCATCTGGCAAGGGCTTATAAACCTTAGCTTTTTGATTTGTATTAAATAATTATATTCTGATTAGATTCGCCTTTCATAAGCTCCATTCCAAAAGCATATTGTTTACGTGTGCCCTGATACATCAGTATCCTGATATTCAGTGCTTGCTCTATCAGTGGCACCGTGCAGGTTCAGAAGTCACAGGTTCCCTCTTGACAGTTGCCGTGACAACCAAGTCTCTACATCAGAGCGTTGGCATTTCAGATAGCAATCCAGTTCCAAAAACTGCAGACCTCTTAGGAATCTATTCTGGTGGCATATTAAAATGTAAATCTAAGCAATACCTTAATTAAGGTATGGTGGTCAACATCTCTCATACTGATCTGAGCCACGTTAAATCAATATCACAGAAGTGTCAGCCTGTGGGCCCAGTTAGCTGTGGAAGGGTTATGTGTATTCTTTTCTAGCAGGGCTACAGCCCTGCCCAGTGGCAGCACTGTAGTGTTGGGGGATTGCCTCTCTGTGTTCCTTCTTAAGGGAAGGTAACATCCTTTCTCCAGCGACATCCACTCCACAGGATTCTGGTCTGGGAACTGGAATAAAAGGCCACAACCATTCACAAAGGGCTAGGCCTCACACCAGATATTGCATATGTAAAGGCCACTGATTCCATTGAAAAGGGAAAGGGGTAGTGTAAGTGTGACCTCGAAGGCATTCATTCAGGTGGGGGAAGATAGTGTCATCTTGTTTTTCGCTCTAGAGTTGGAGAAGACTCAATGCAGCTGAGCCTAGATGTTGCTGAACTGTCTTCCAAGGTTGCTGATGGGGTTAGTGAGATAGTGGGCCACGGTGGAGAAAGATCCAGAGTTTGGGAAATAGGACCTCAACTTGCTAGTGCAGATGGCATTCACTTATTTTCCCACCTTAAGGATGAGCCCGACCCTTAGTAGTGTGTTTCTCAAAACTTGTTTTGCTGGGTCGTGTGACGAACTTCCATCTGGCAAGAGTTTGAAAGCTCTAGCTTTTTTATCTTTAGTAAATAATTAAATGACGTGGGTAATTCTGTCTCTGAAAGAGTCATCTGCTGATCAAACTCTCCTTTCATGACATTAATGCTGAAAGCATAGTATGTACTGTGCCATGTTTCATCAATATCTGGATTTGAAGTACCGCCTCTATCAGTGACACAGAACAGGTTCAGAGGTCTCAGGTGCACTCTTGACAGCCGAATTTACAGCCAAGTCTCTGCAGCACTGGAGTTTCATTTAAAATGCCCCTCTATTTCAAAAACTGCATAACTCTGATGATTCTGTCTTGATAACATTGTACATATACGGCATACCTGAGTTAGGGTATGGTACCCAGCATCTGACAGAGTTATCCCAGCCATATTAACTCTTGGCCTTGGCCTCCCATTTCACTAATAAAACTCAGGACATCCTCTCCACCCTCTCTTACTCTACCTCTTCTTCCTTCTCCTCTATCATTCCTGGGTCCGTATGAGGCCGTATCTCCTCCTCCTTTCTCCTTCTTTCACCTGTTCACCCCTGATGATGTTTCTTAGCAAGTCTGGTCTTTGAAAGTCTTGTCAAAGCAGGCTCTCCCCTGCTCATCCAGAACCATCAAGGACAACATCGACACTCTTGCTCCAGCTTTGGCCGATTTCAGCAATTACTCCTTTGCTACTGGAACTTTCCCCTCCCCCTTAAGCAGTCTCTTGTGCACCCCCTTCTAAATAAACCCTCAGCCGATCCGTCCTCTCTGGTTAACTATCGCCCGATCTCCATCACTCCTTCCCTGGGCAAATTCTTGGAAAAGCTGGCCATCTCCCTGCTTAATCTCCATACCGTATCTGTTGGTTGCCTCCATGACCACCAGTCTGGCTTCAGAGCTGCCAGAAGCACAGAAACTGCTCTCCTGAACACCTGTGAAGACTTGCTCCCTAATCTTGTCTCTAATCTCCCTTCTGTCCTCATTCTCCTCAATCTATCATCTGTTTTTTACACGGTCAACCATGCCATCCTGCTCAATCGCCTCTGCGACAACCTTGGTATTACGGATCAGGCCTTGGCACGGTTGACCTCCTTTCTCACTGATTGACCCTCTCAGGTCTATCTGGTGTCTTCCCTCCCTTCTATCTCTCCCTATACATGTGGTGTTCCCCAGAAGTCTAACTTCTCTCCCTGGCTCTTCAACCACTACCTGGCATCTCTTGCTCACTGTATCGCTATTTTCTGCTTCAATTTTCAATGTTATGCTGATGACACTTAGCTCTCTTTCAGGCTTCCCTCAGCCACCTCTCCTTCTTCTCTCATACTAGACTGCCTGGCCGCAATTCAGGAATGGTGTGCCACTAATGATCTCTGCCCTAATGCCAGTAAGACTGAAATCCTACTCATTGGGACACCCACTCCCTCCGTTCCTCGCTCTCTGGGCACCTGCTCTGGGTACTTTTCCTGCTTCTTCTTGTGAGGCTAAGAACCTTGGTGTCATCTTCGACTCCACCCTTTCCTTCTCCCCTCACATCTGTGACATTTCTAAGAAGTCAAACTATCAGCTGCACCTCCTCAGAGATATTCTTCCTTTTCTCACTTTCCCCAAGAAACTCACTGTCTGCAGAGCTCTGGTCCTCTCTAGACTGGACTATTGCAACAGCTTCTAAATCTTCCTGCATCTACTCTTCTACCGTTACAACATATCCAGAACAGGACTGCAAGACTTGCCCTTCACCTCAAGCCCAGGGATCATATCTCTCCTGCTCTGAAATCTCTTAACTGGCTCCCTGTGGCTGCAAGGATCAAGTTCAAGTCCCTCTGCACCATCCACAAGGCTTTCTGGGGCCTAGGTCAGCTGTACCTCCAACTGAGAGTTGGTGGCAGACCTATCTCCTTGGCTGGGGTCTTCCTCTGGAACAGCCTCCCTGCCACTCTCAAACCTCCAGTTTCATAAGCAAATCAAGCCCTTCTTTATTGCTTCCATGTTCTCTCTTCCTCTCCCCTGCTGATGCACATGACTGCTCTACGCATTGGTCACCTGGTCACATTCTGAACTCGGGCTGAGTCTCCTGCATGTCCAGTAGCCCTTGGACTGCCTCCGGGCTCCCCAGCACTTAAAGGTCTGTATCTGAAACCCTACAGTCACTCCTCTCTGCACTTATGATCCACTCGCTGCCTGCACTTGTAAGTTAACTGCACTTCCCGCTTCCCCTCCCCCTGGCACTTATCCCCTTCCCTTTTAGCCACACTTGTGTGATCTGAATGACACAAGGCCTAATGCGATTGCTATTTTGTCCTCCCTTTGGTTGCCCCTCCATGTCTTGTTGCGTCGAGAAACACTTGTGTGCAGGCGCATTATAAATGCCACATCATAGTATATCATATAAATGTCACTTATGTGTCAGCCCAGTTCAGCTGTGGGAGGGTTATGTGTATTCTTTCATGACAAGGCTCCTCCTACCCACTGGCAGGACTGTAGCCTTGTGTGATTGCCTCTCTCTCTTCTTCTCTAAGAGCATGTAACACCCTTTCCCCGGTGACAGCCACTGAACAGAAAGCTGGCCTGGGAATAGGAATCAATTGGCCCATTTATCATAGGGCTAGTCCTAATCCTAGGGTGCTGCATTTCTAAAGGCCTTTGATTCAATTTTGAAGGAAATGGGGCAGTGGTAGTGTGGCCCGGGAGACATCTGTACAAGTGGAGGAAGATTCTGCCATCTTGTTTCTCTCTGTCTCTGTCTCTCTCTCTCTTTCTTTCTTCTCCCTTCCACTTACTGTCACACAGAGCCCTTTGTAGTGCCCTGATGCCTGAGGGCTTGTGTGCACTTGATACATGCATAAATAGATAAATAAATAAATACATACATTTCAGAAGGGCAACGTCCATTCATTTCAATAGAAGTAATTGGACCCCTAAAGCAGGCTAGCTTTAGCCCCGTCTCCTGTGGAATTTTACCCTTAAAACAAGGTGTTGCCCACCACAAGTTTGAATAATCTGTGGAATCCAGCCCTGGAAGAAGATTTAATTGGACCCTGCTTAGTGAGCAGCCCTTTCTAAAGTCCTCCAGTTGCGAGAAAAAGGATGGTGTTGCAAGGCAGAGGTGAGCTCTGTATCCTAGCAATACCCAAGGATCCTTGTGGGGGAACTCTGCTACTGGACCAAAATATGTTCTGCATCTCTACTACCCACCATATTGCCTGGGACCTCACACGATGCAAGATCACTGAAGATGTGTGTCAGCCTTCCCACGTTTGCGAGCCTGAGAGTAAGACACACATTAGCTCTTGAGACCTTGGAGTGGGACTCGCAGCTCCTTAAAGCTTGAATAGCCAAGGTCCACGTGTTTTCAATGATGAGCCATGATTTGAGCGTGTTCAATGCAGAGCAAAAATCCAGGACCCTTCAAAGCTGCCTTTGGTGTTAGTCATTCTCTGAGCTGTCATTTGTTGTTTTACTCCATTCGCTGCTGCACCAGGCTAATCGACGCATATACTTTCCTCACCTTGAATCATTGAAGTACTACTGAACAGCAACCTCCCAGCCTCTGCATCAAATTGACTCACCTGCACATACTGGTAGTGTAGAGTAGAAGCCAAGTACCCCCACCTCAAGCTGGAAAAAAGGGAGGGGCCTTCTGAAGCACTTCTCTGTTTCACAAAAGAGTAGCAAGAAATGAATGAGTTTGAATTCAAGTGAGAAAATAGGATTTAATTCTTTTGAAGAATACAAACGCATATAAATCAAAAATCAGGTTTAACGTACCTCTGAATAAAACATGAGATGTTAAAGTCACATATTGAAGTTGACTTACTATCACATGTTTAAATGAAGTCCAAATATTTGAATGTTTGTGATTCTCTTAGATCAAGGTTTTTTAGAACACAAATTGATTTATGCTAGATTGCTTTCACTTAGTCTTGGTAAACAATATTTTAAGAGTGTTATGAAGTAGTAAGAAAAGTTCTCTTGTAGTCCTTGTTGATGTTAATGAGGAATTGTGTCCTTGATTGTTGTTGAAGTAACATTAAGGAGCAATTGTCTCTGTATTTGAGGAGAGTCCTTTTGAGGACAGTACTGGGATGCAAAGAAAATCCTTGTTGATGAGAGAATATGTCCTTAGTTGTTGTTAAAATAACGTTGAAGAGCAATTGGCTCTGTGTTTAAGGGGAGTCCTTTTGAGGACAGCACATAAATGCATGGGTGATCCTCGACACGTGTTTCCCCATCGCGTGGTTGCGGTGGTTCTTCAGGAAGAGAATATGTTGGCAGAGAATGTTTTCGTTTTTTGTTTAAGTTTCCATTGTGAACACAAATATTGGTTACTGAGAGGAAGAAAGAAGATTATTTTTAAAGCGTTATGTCTTGCACTCACTTGTTTGCACATTGAACAAATGTACTTAGTTGCTGAGCAATACAGGTTTATACTTACAAATTGGAAGCATATGTTAGATTTGTGGTGTTCGAATGGTTCTTACAAATTGGAAGCATATGTTAGATTTGTGGTGTTCGAATGGTGCAGGTACACGTTCAAGTTTCGTAGAAAATCAAGTATCATTCCATTGTGGTAATCTGAAACAAATTAGTTGTATACTGACTTTCCAAATTTTTTGTACAAAAATTGCATATACACTATGCGTTTCATGAAGGCAAGATGTTAAGAATATGGCTCTGTAAAGGGAGTCTTAAAGGACAAGGATATAATTGAAACATGTTGAACAGCTAGCAAGAGAAATTGTAGGGGGTTAATGGATGATGTGGAGACTGTGCATTTGGCTTTCCTATGTGCAGCTAACAGCCTGGTTTTAAACTTAATCATGGAAGAGTATACTAGGAAAGAGGCACTGCTTGCCAAAATTGTGAATGGTGAGTGAAATACGGAGGCTGGATGAGGCCATAAGTAATGAGGCTGCATAGTATAGGAGCAAGCTTACCGATGTTGTATTGGGTCTGGTCCTTCTCGTTCGAAGAGATGTTACGTCCGCCATACCGTGTGCATCGCGGTAGCCATATTTATAGTGCAACAATGTTAATTGGTGTGTGCGTGATGATGTCATCATGTCGTTGCGTGATGATGTCATTACCAATTCTTGAGCACGATCCGCCATCTTGAAGTGGTCAAATAATCGTATCATCTAATTTTACACAATCCATGTCAATGATGGAAGGAGAGGCAGCCTTTAAGGGTTATGGTTGGTGAGATCATATTGATAAATGGATATGTGCGAAAGTGTAGATAGGAGAACAGTCGGTCTCATTGTGTATAGGCGCTATATAAATAAACTATCATATCATATCAACATAACCTGCCTGATTGAAAGACTTGAATTATGTGGTGCTGTTCTGCTAAATGAGTCTCCATTTGATTTGTGGACACTATGATAAAGTCAATAGACTGATTGTAAGAAATGGATATGTGAACAGTCATGATTTAAACAGTGTTTTCAGCAATGTAATTAGCGTGGAACTACGAGTTGTCATGGTCTTTAATACTTGAATGATATGTGTTGATTTAAAAAAAAAAGAGAGGTAAAAAAATGAGAGCGGTGCAAGACCTGGTCTCTGGCGTTTGAATATGGAAGTAGCTGGTGTAGCAATATTACAAGATGACGGGTGGGAGTTGAGAGTAGAAGGAAGGCAGTTGGTGTGGATGAGATATTTAGTGGTCGCTGGTGTGTCTATATTGCACAGTGGTAGGAAGGGGTTAGGAGTAGAATATCTTAAGTTGTAGTTAGGTAGTGGCTGATGTGCCAATGTTGCCAAGTGGTAGGAGGTAGTTAGCTGTAAGTTGAACAGTTGTTATAGATGCTGCATATTGCCAGTTTAGATTGTTCACAGGAAGTGGCTTAGCTCTTGGTCTGTGTTCAGGCCGGTGTTACAAGTGTCCATCAGACAGATCCAGCGTGCTTCCGGTTTCTCAAATGGAGATCAATGCTGCCTCCTCTTGGAGGGGGTTTGAGCTTAGCAATTTCAAAGAATTTGAGTTCATTGATTTGTGCCGGTCGGTGGGATTCCATAAAGTGATTTGTTATCGGAGATCTCGTGTCTTGATTTGTGATCGCTCTGATATGTTCACTGATTCTGGTTTTGAGTTTTCTAATAGTGCTTCCTATGCATAGTTTGTTACATGGGCAGGTGATGATATATATAACAAATTTGCTGTTGCATGTAGTAAGTTGTTGGATGGTGAAAATAGTACCATTTGGTTTGGTAACAGTGGTTCTTGCGTTGTCTGAGAATTTACATACCGAACATTGGCCACATTTGTAGCTCCCTTTTAGTGGATTCTGTCACCACATGGTGTGTGTATCAGGGTTCCTTGGGGTTGAATTGCTCAAGAAATGCAAAGGGCTTACTTCATCTTTTAAGTTTCTTGCTTTGTTGAAGGTCAAGGTAGGTCGTGCTTCCAGTGTGGCGAAAAGATCTGGAGCAGATCTAAGAATGTTCCAATACTTGGTGAGAAGTTTCCGAATGATTATGTTATTTGAGCTGTAGGTCATGATGAAGTTGATTTTCCTTTCTTTGCCATCTGTTGTTGTGTTTGTTTTGGATTTAACTTGTAGCAACGATTGTCTAGTTCTTGTGAGTGATTTATGATAACTTCTGTTGACAAGTGCTGTTGGATATCCTCTTTCAATGAACTTGTGCACTGTTTGTGTAGCATGGTATGCAAAATTATCTTCCTTGGTGCAATTCTTTCTAACTCTCAAAATGTCACCAAAGTGTATATTATGGATGACGTGTTGTGGATGGTTGCTGGATGCATGAAGTATGCTATTAACCGTGGTTGGTTTGGTGTAGAGTGTGGTTCAGATAGTGTTGTTGTCGATGTAGAGAGTGAAGTCTAAGAAGTTGATGTTTGTTTGACTGAATTCTGTTGTAAGTTTAAGGTTGTAGGTGTTTTGTTTAAGATAGTGAAAATAGTCCTGGAATGCTTGTATTGGTCCGTTCCATATGAGAAAAATATCATCAATGTAACGGGCCCAAAAAACGATATTGTTGAGGTGAGTATATGATAGATGTTGACACGCAAATTCCAGTTCGTAGTCGCCCATGTAAAGGTTCCCATATGCTGGGACATATTTCGCACCCATGGCTGTGCCTTGTATTTGCCGGTAGAGAGATTTATTGAATGTAAAAATGTTGTTTTGAAGTGTGAATTGTAACATCTCGAGAATCATTTTGTTTTGGTCATGTAGTGAAACAGAATGGGTTTTCAAATAGTATTCAGTGGTGGTGAGTCCTTTGTCATGAAGAATACTGGTGTATAGTGATGTGACGCCCATGGTTATCAACCAGTAGTCCTTGTTCCATGGTATATTGTCGATTAGCTAGATGATATGAGTGGCGCCTCTTATGTATGAGGCGAGTGAGCTTGCCAATGGTTGAAGTTGGTGATCTATGTACTCTGAAATGTGTTTGGTGATTGATCCAATGACATCGATGATGGACCTGCTTCATGGTAGATTGGTGAATTTCTTATGGATTTTCGGTAGAAAATAAATGGTTGGGATAATTGGATGTGTGATGGTCATATATTGGTATTTTTCTTCTGTCAGAAGTGATAGGTCTCTCCAATAGCTGCTCATTGTTGTCCATCTATCTCCTATTTTGATAAGTGGGTTGTCACTTATTTGTTCAGAACATCTCTTATCTTTCAGATGCATTGAAGCCATGTGTATATAGTCATTTGTTTTTAATAACACAATGTTACCTCCTTTTTCGGATGATTTAGTAGTGATATCTTTGTTATTTTTTAGGTCTCTCAGTACTTGTGTTTGAGCAGTTGTGAGATTGTGCCAAAATTTGAACTTCTTCTGGCTAGTGTTGTTGTTAATGTAGATATCCCAGAGTTCTTTTTGGACTACTTTGAAGAAGGTGTCAATTTCATTCTCAGGTGGTAATGTTGGTATAAACTTAGATTTGTCTTTGAGTTTGGTGTTGATGACTGGACCTGTTGCAATGTTTTGTTCTTCTAAGACTCTTTCCATGTTGAACTGTTCGTTTTCCTCTGTAATATTGATAAGGTCTAGTGTTTTTTCAACATTTTCCTCAAACAGTTCGGAGGGTTTTAATGTTGTATCTGAGACTTTTTTCTTGACTTCCATGTTTGCTAAGAATTTTTTCAATTTCAATTTTCTGCAGAAGGTATAGAGGTCAACTGTTGTTGTGAAGTAGTCGTAATCATGATCTGGACAAAAGTTGAGTCCCTTATTTAATGCTTGAATTAATGGTGGTGGGAGTTCTTCTCCTGTTAAGTTAATGACTAAATTTTGCGTTGGGGCAGTGGGTTTTGTGATCGGGTCTGTACTCCTGTTTTTTTCTTGATTGTTTGTGTTTCCCTCCTCTCTTGCCACGTTTGGTTCTGGTTGAGCAGTCAAAGAAGGATTTCTGATGTTGGGTATTCTTTGATAATTTCTCATTAATTCTGTTGTTGAAATTCCTCTAAAAAAGAGGATCCATGTTTGGTATGTTGTGTATCCTTACTAGTCATTGGAGTTTCTTTAACTGGTTGGTTGGGTGGTGCTGAGCTTCTATCTTCAAGTTTACTGTCACTCACTGTATCAGTATCAGATGATAATGGGGTTGCTGATGGTTTGTTTGGTATGGTAAGGTTAGATGGTCGTCCTCTAGATAGGGTTGTGGGTCTTTTGTTAAATTTGTATACTCTTTTGAATTTATAATCTAACTTGTCATGTAAAAACTGTCTTTGTTTTTTTATTTTAATTTCTGCTGAGTATTTTTCTATTATTTTGGCCATAATCTCAGAATTTTTTAAGGTATTCTCTGGAATATTAAGTTTCTCAATTTTTTCTTTAATTTGAGTTATTTCTTGTATGAGTCGTATGTGTTTTACTTTTGCATAGTTGTTTAGTCTATGTATCATTTTGTTGGAGGTGGTGGTTAAAAGTTGTTCTTAATTTATTATTACCTCAATTTCATCATCTTCAAATGGGGGAAAGATACACACTCTGAGTCCGTGTGGTATTCGTCCAATTTGGAGATACTTGTCTAATGATTTAATTTCCCACCAGCAAGCTAACTCCTGTTTCAAAAGTTTTTCTTGTGTCTGAAATAGCTGCCTTAGTGAAAGGTTATTATCTCCTTGAGCAGCTGTTGGGTTTTCTGATAATCCCGAAAAAATGCATTCAGTGTCTCCCTCTCTTTTTTTCAAAATTTCTAAGCATGTTGACAAAGTAGACAGACATGTTTGGTTGTATAAAGTTCCTATTGGAGCTGCCTACTGTTGGTGAAACTTATTGTGAAAAGGAAGAATCAGCCCAAAAAGACATTGTTGGCGCCCCAAGTGGGAGAAATTAAGAGAGTTCAAATTAGCAAGAGCAGAGATGCAGCAACAAAGGGATGCCACAGAGGCTGACCTGGGCTTGAGACAAACTGGAAAAAAGGGGGGGGGGCTTCTGTAGCGCTTGTCTGTTTCACAAAAGAGTAGCAAGAAATGAATAAGTTTGAATTCAAGTGAGAACATAGAATTTAATTATTTTGAAGAATACAAACTCATATAAATAAAAAATCAGGTTTAACGCACCTCTGAATAAAACAAGAGATGTTAAAGTCACAAATTGAAGTTGATTTAGAATCAAATGTTTAAATGAAGTCCAAATATTTGAATGTTTGTGATTCTCTTAGATCAAGGTTTTTTAGAACACAAATTGATTTATGCTAGATTGCTTTCACTTAGTCTTGGTAAACAATATTTTAAGAGTGCTATGAAGTAGTAAGAAAAGTTCTCTTGTAGTCCTTGTTGATGTTAATGAGGAATTGTGTCCTTGACTGTTGTTGAAGTAACATTAAGGAGCAATTGGCTCTGTATTTGAGGAGAGTCCTTTTGAGGACAGTACTGGGATGCAAAGAAAAAAAATGAGAGAATATGTCCTTAGTTGTTGTTAAAATAACGTTGAAGAGCAATTGGCTCTGTGTTTAAGGGGAGTCCTTTTGAGGACAGCACTTAAATGCATGGGTGATCCTCGACACGTGTTTCCCCATTGTGGTTTTTAATTGCCTTTTCTCCCCCTACCCTATTACCCAGAGAGCTACATCTTTTCTATCTTTGAATATTCTGTGTTCGTTGTACAGGGTTGGGTTTTTACAATCTTTTCTAGTTAGATATGTATGTACAATGGTGTGTTTGAATAAATTATATATTTTTATTGAACCTTGTTTTGACATTCCTTTATTTTGAACTTCTATACTTCACAGTTTGGTTGCTACTGACCACATTCACACCTCTATTTAGAGTATAGACTTCCCATGGCCCACGTTACCACAAAAGGCAAATAAGGAATATCTCTTAACTGCACCTGTTGTACCTTTATGATTGTGCTGGCTCTTGGTTTGTAGAAGTGTGAGTGTTGAGTGGGCACTTTAGCCTCTACTCATCTTTGTACTCCTGCAGGACAGAAGTCAATTTGTCCCAGTTACCTGCATAACATGTGGAAAACACTTCCAATATTCATCTAAAAATATTGGGACAAATGACAATTCATTCTGACCTTGAACTACTCCTACCTGCTCAGAATTTCACACCTCTGACAGAAAAGTCCTTCTGTTCCCTTGTGGCCTTCCCAAAAAACCACATCTTTTGAGGACCGCTGCCATTCTAAAAGCTACATCAGCTGTCATTTCCATTTTGTATTGCTCTCCTTTAGCTAGAGTATTTTACACTGCAATATAAAGTTGGTGAAGTCCTTCTTATATTAGGGAAGAATTAGCTCAACTCTTCCTATCAAAGGCATTTTTGATCAACCAAGGAATTCCAATTGTGAGTCCCTTCATTGGCATGCAGTGACTTTCCTTGCTCAGTTTGTTGAATATGTTTTTCCGATTGGGACATGGCAAATATTTGGTCACTCTCTAGGTCATGAATCTGTGGATCATGCCTGTGAATGCTGGATGATTAGATGCATGTTCCCTCATAATACAAGATTTCTCTACTGCTTTTGAAGTGGCCAATAATGGTGTTCCTCTATCTTTCCTGGTATCTGGGATAGAGCTTGCTGTTTGAGCTTGCCATTTAATCCCTTCATTTCTGTTCACATCTCAACGGTGTATGTGGGTATATTCATATCTGACCATTTCCTAAGGGAATGTGGCATTCCCAGGCTCTCATCCTTGTCACATAAGCATTTCAACATCCACATGGATCCGCTTGACAAAATATCATGCAATACTGGTGTCTCTATCCATCAAGAGGCCTGAGGTTAGCTCAGAGGTAACACACTTGTCTTATCAACTCGACAATGCGGAGCAGAACACTTAGCGGTTGGACTCTGGAATGAAGGTTGATATCAAAAACATTTAAATATTTTTTTAAAAGGTATAATACATAAGTTTACTTGCTAGATTACCTTGATGTCACTAAAGGTGAAATTATCACCATTCTGTGAAGCCTAACACAACATAAAATGAGATTGGGCATCTTTCCTCCTCTCAATCTTTATTCTCATTGAAGTCCTGGCTTTCTTTTCTTTGTATCTCAAGTATGTCTCTATTCTATTCTGTCCAAGTGATATTTAGATTAACTCTTGCACATACCATCTGTCTCATTTGTTAATGAATTCTGTCTGACTCCCAATCGCTGTCCATGTTTTACTCCTCTCTTGATTGGTTTTCAACAGTGCTGTCTTTTTCAGTCTTCCCTACCACCCTGAAGGATTTCCGTAGCAGCCCTAGCTTCCTACCTTTTTCAGAACCCAAATTCGTATTTCTAACTGGCTTACACAACACTGTGCTGTGGAGAATCCACAATTATATGGAAGAAAATATAATGATTCTTGGGTGGACTCGCCTTTCTTGCAATATATATGTTTAATGTTCTGCGATCCCACTAATACGAAGGTCGGTTGTCTCTAGAAATCTTTTTGCTCAAGCTTTGCCCACACTGCAGAATTCTCCAGCTCCAAATATTCTGCCAGCTACACAATTACTTTGCTTTTATTAAAGCTGGTTATTCCTTATAGCTTCTTTATTTGGTTTGTTCATTTTTATTTTATTTTAAAATTTCTTCTATTCTGTTCCACTTTCTGTTATTGCATATTTCGTCGTATGCCCTTGTTGCACAAATGCTAAAAAAAAGGAATTCAATGAATAGTTCAATTTTCTGCGCGCTGTTTGTAGATGATCATGCATTTCTTTGTACAGATTTAACTGTAGGAAAAATACAAATACAAGAGACAAATATCAGGCATTATATTGTTTAATTGTTGGTTCCCATGCCTTGATATTATTTGAATTATTTTCCACTCAATGTGGGCGCTCCAACTCATTAAAAACATTGCCTGACCCCTGTACTTTGAATTGGTCTTTTGACATACTGAATACTCCTGCAATCCTCTGCCACTGTTCTGCTCCCTCCTTAAGTATCAGTCAAAGACTTGCATATCGAATTTCAATTGAAACAAAACTCCTACCTTTTTGCAGTAAAAACAGCATTAGACATTGTTATTGGATCGCCTGAGCGTTAGTAATCTCTAAGTGCTATATTGTGTCTGTCATAGATCACTATGTTGTGCTTTTATAACATATGACTCCCACTCAATGATGACAGCAGCATTTAACACCATTGATCATTCATTCTTATTGATTGCATGTACGAGTTTGGAATTTGTGGCATGACTGTCAACTTTTTTCATTACTTTTTGGGCTGACCAAGCTCAATTAATAAGTCCCAACCCCTTTTACTGTAATTTTCACTTTGATGTTTGGTGTTCCACATTGTTCTTCGCTGTTCCATACACATAACTGCACCTCTGCTTTAGCCATGCACATACATTCTAATGGCCACCGATTCTACGTTTTTTGTATTGCAACCAGATATTCCACTAGCAAGTTAGTTCAGACTGATTTCAAGACCAGTTTTAGAACTGTTTGTCTCCCAGTATTGCACATTTTCTGTGAGTAACAATGTCACTTTCAAAGAGTTCTAATCGACCTATTCTTCACAATCAGACCAAGGTGATGATTGTTGGGAGCATATGTTGTCATTAGAATCCATTATCCTACCCCACTAGGAGGCATGCATACCGTGTTCTCTGGTAGATGTTGTTAGGAACGCGAGCTTCTAGCTGAATAGGGACTTTGAGTTGGACTACTACATGTTTCTTTCACATATTCTTTTTCCACCCTAAGGGATTAACAAATAATGTTACTTTCATTTACCACTACATACACATTAATGGTATCACTGCCATTGATCCTTCCCCCATGATTGTGAAATCATCTATAACCTTTCCTGCCCAAATGGCTACCCTTGTTCGTTACACATCTATAAGCACAATTGCACTTTAGCAGATGTATTGTGTTTTTACAATCAATGGTCATCAGTTATGAATAACTAAAATATTTTTCAAAGAAACCCTTATTTGAATGCAACCAAATGAAAAGAAAGTCACAGATATATGCTTAATCAGAATTCCATGGCCAAGAAACATATGGATATGAGTACCCAACCAGAAAAGCAAAGCAGTTGAAGTACCTGTGATATATCTAAACATAATACTCTGGCATAATGTATCAGTCCCAAGTGATAAAGAACCAACTGGTATTTCATGATGAGAGACAATGGGCCTCATTACGACCCAGACGGTAGGGGTTAACGCTGCCGGTAGAGCTGCCGGCACCATTAACTCCCTACCGCCTCATTACGAGGTCTGCTCGTGGGTCCCGAGAGCAGACCAAGATGCTAACAACGGGCCCGTCATTAACGGGCCGTTGTTAGCATCCTCCCCATTCCCATTGATCCATATGGTGGCTCAAATGGGAATGGGGATGTACCATGTCAGGGTTCCTTGAATGGAGAAATACCGGGCCCTGAAGGTCGGAATGGCCCGGTATTTCCCCATTCAAGGAACCTGGACCCGGTACCCGGTATGGGGGTAGCCATGCCGCTAAAGCGGCATGGCTACCTCCATACTTGGAATTAGGCCCAATGTATGAATTTCCCAAACATACCAACATACAAATGTAATACACTAAAGAAAGAAAAGACAGGAACTGCATACAATGATACACCTAGGTATGACATCTCAGAATGCATAATGATGATATAATGGGAAACCACTTTGCATTTGATGGGCTCACTACAGTACCTGCAAATCATGATATTGAATTGGGAATCTGTGAACATAACAAATGGACTTCATAATCATAGTCCCCAACACAAATATCATTTCCATGACGAACTTCCCGTCAACCAGCATATGCGCAAAATCAACATCATATATGAACAATAGAAAAATGTGTTTCAAACTTTGAGCCACATACTTATTGCTTACTTCTTACCACTCTGTGGGGATTGTGAGATTTCACAACATGGTACACTTTTCACCAGATCCATGCTTTTTCAGTGTAGCTGGACTCATCAAACCTTTCTTCACTGAATATTTGCAGATGAATCCCCAGGCTGCTGACTGGCACACACAAAGAACACTGTAGGACCTAAAATGTAGTGTGCTGTCTTTATCCAGTGTAAATTGTACAGCGCCAGGAGTGTGGAGCATTGCAGCAGTGAAGGTAAAAGAATGTGGGGATGGTGTGATTTTTGGACACCAGGTGTGGATAGAGGGGTTGCTGTGTGATGTTACAGACTGTGGGCAGGGAGCTTATTATTGGCTGGGTTTGAGGTCAGGCACACTGTGGCTTAGCACCCCATTAGGGCAGATAAAGGAAGGTGGCGACTGGAGGAGTGAGGGGTTATGTTGCATGAAAATCCCCATTAGGGAGTAGAGCAGGAGCTTAGGGGTAGGGGATTTGATTAAATAGTCTTCGAAGGTGTTGTCACAGGAGATTGGTTTGGAGGGTGAGATTTGGTGGAAGGGCTTCTCATTTATCTGATTGGACTGGTTAAACTTCAGTTGAATCACATAGAATAATATCTCCCTCTGAAGACCCAACTGGGGGGGGAACTATGTAACTTAGCTCATAGCCACCAAAGTGTTAACTCTCGGAATATCTCGCAAACCCTATGTGTCACATAAAATATAATATGTGTTTACACAACAAACAGCAAAAAAATCAAATACTACACAATGGGAACACATAGTGATATGAACCCCTAGTCTTTAGAAGATAGACTTAACAGATGTAATGAGTAAATGTCCAATGTTAGAGTTCTTTTGAAAAATGTGATCCGATTTGAATGCTGTACATTTTAGGGTTATAGAGATGCAAGAGGAGAAAAGTCAAAACTTACCTTCAGATGATGAGATTCTGTAGTATGGGAATGTATTGTGGTATCTTGGGGGCCTTGTAACACCCTTGAGGAAGGGGTGCACCCTTTTTGCAGTGTCAGCTTTGGGTTTTGTGGTTTGCAGGAAAGCCTATTTCATAAGAGATTATACAATGGTATACTGGGTGGTGGTCTAGATGTTGTGTATAGGTATTTAGCGTCCTTTCTCTGCACACATGTCTTGGTGGTGGACCCTAGATTTTGGGAGCTAGTGACCCATATCAAGATGTTTTCCATTCTTAAATGTTCTTCTTTCTCTAATATGGAGCATGTGAATTTGTTTGGAGATGGTCATTGGTGGATTCTGCCCTACTGTCACATCGTTCAATCACTGTAGATTGAATCAGTAATACAATGGCAGTGTGCCTCAATTCTCTTTATATCAATGAAAGCTGTTGGATTTCTCCAAACATTGTTGTTTTTCTGCTGTTCTCTGAAGCACAGCGTAGAACATGTCTCTAGGAAAAAGTGAATTCCTGGCAAGAAGACTATTAATACAATCCAAAAACACCTAGTAGAAAAGGAGAGATATCCAACATGAGTATGGTCCTCTGGTTTTCAAGCAGGGCATTTGAAGAAAAGGCATCAACATTAGTTGAATCAGTTCAGAAAATAGAAGATTTTACAGCTACTCAAATACATTGGATACAAAATCATGATTCAATTTCTAAAGGATCATGTTCCAAAAAGGTTGTTTTTTTGGATGAAGCAACCCCAGGAAAAGAGGGAATTAGAGAATATGTAATATGAAGAAATACTCATGAAGAAAATTTAGTGGTCAATATGTCCCAAAATTCTTTAACTAAGTTTCAGTATCAGGTATTACAGAAATTATGTTATTTGTATCAACTTTTAACTTTTAACTTTTATTTTGAAGAGCACACAAATGTATATAAATGTATTTGTTTACTCTGACCAAATATGTTCTATGATACAGTAAAGTAAACTTGTTTGACTCCTCTAGAAGATGGTGATTATAAAGAATGTTAACCCAAACATGTTTTTATCTTCTAGTTAAAATTTAGAACTATTTTATAAATCAGTATTTAATCATTTTCAGAAACAAATACACTACCTCAAATCACACTCAAATTGCTTTGAGAAAGGATTGAACAAACGTAAATATTTACCCTTAAATCAACACATTACAATAAAACCAGCTCACAAGGGAGGGCATGACTTACATTAAGTACTTGCAGCTACAGTTCTGGTAGTAGAATAACATTAGAAGATGGCTTTATAGATATGAAAATAACAATGGACCCGACTAGTCAGAAAATAGTAATAATTGATGGAAAATGTAGCTCAATCAGAATCCAATTAATGGATATTATTAATGACACATTGCTATTCAACCAGTCAAGCAATATTAAATGTTTTTTACTCATTACCGAACATCAACACATTTCTTTCAAACACACCTTGCAGACAAAACCTTTCAGAAAATAGTAGTATTTTGCAGCCATTCATTAAATATTCATTAAATATATTGATTCATTTTTACAACCTTTGATACATAACACATCCACCTGTTTAGAAGATACTGGTGATTTTCTTCTTCTCAGTTGTTTTTGACCCTTCAAATGATACATGTTTTACTGTGAATGTTTGGATGTTTCAAGTTTGTATACCTCAATTCCTTGTGAGGAGGGATTAAATGCAGTAGAGTTGTTCCTACTGTAAGGGTGCAGAAGTAAGATATTTAAAGGGGTAATCCCTAGTGTTAGAAAACAGATTAATCCCGTTACCTGCCAATTTATCACAATATGTAAACATTGGCCAGAAACACAGCCGAAACAAGAGACGAGACACTTTGCTATCACTAGGGATTACCCCTTTAAATATACAAATTTGCAAAACAAACCAACTAGGAATACTATCTCAAGAAAGCATAAGCCCTGATTTGAGGAAGGCGCTGTAAAAAGCTGAACACGTGTCATCAACAAGTGCTAACAAGATGTACTAATTAAAAAACAACACTTGATCCAAATTCACTGGAACATGTTTTATGTCTGAGCATTTCCATAATCTTTTATTTCTTGGTGATTTATTGGGCTTTTTTCACCACAACGCTCTGATAGGACGCGACAGAAACAAATAACGTTGCATAAGTACGGAAAATAGACTGTTGTTCTGTGTACAAAAATAACAAAACTCATGTCGCCGAACTGAACAGCTCACTAAAAGTCTACATTGAGTCTTTCTGTATTATTATTATTTGAAGGTTGTAGCTTGCTCCCACCTTTGATTTAGGTTTAGATTAGGCATTTATCTCAACCATTGTTATAGTTTAATAAACACCCTTGAACTGTGATCACTTGGGTCTGTCCAACAACGATACCATGCTTTCTTACAGTATGTAGAGATATGGATGGACAACAATAAACTCATAGATGTGAATTTATCACTATATATAAATAGATAGTGAGCATTATACATAGGCAACTAAGTATAAATGATGTGATCACTGCCCATCCTTCAGATAGCTATACAGACTATTTGGCTGAAAAAGATACAAATGTGAAGCGATGCCAGTATACACAGAGCAACAAAAAGATAGATGAATATAAATGGGAATGTGGTCTTTGGTACAAATGTACTTTTGTAGACTGATAGAGGCGTAAGTATGCCTATGAAGCAAAGGCCCAGATGGCTATAGGCACATATATGGATAAACACCAATAGCAATGTACATAGATTATATTGATGTAGAGTGATGTAACTGTTCATATATAGAGACCTAAAAAAGACATATGTACAAGAACAGATATAGAGAGAGAGCTCCAGTGCAATATACCGATGCATGGATATTGATGAAACAAAAGAGGTGGGTGAGTGTATTGAGATTAAAACGTATGGATTGAGAACACCACATTTAAAAAGGAAGACTTTTTTTTTTTAAATAGACGTATTTAGCTTTTGTGTGTCAGTCAGTCTGTACAGATTGAATGCCTCTATGTCTTTGCAATGCATCAGAGAAGTATTGGTCTTCAAAGTCTACAATTAAATTCATATTTGTTGCATGATAAAATCCATACCTTGCCAACCTCTTTGCCAGCATTGTGCAAGGTCAGACCCTAATGCACAATTACTATCAACCACACAACTAATAGTTTTTTTCTTGTCACTCCATGTTCTGTGTGCAAGATACATTGTAACACATTGAACATCACCTCTTGCACCTGTTATACTGTCAAAATGTAATGTTGGCAATGCATTCCTTTCCATCGATGTTCCTTTTCTCATAAGGAACATTTTAATATGACCTTTCACAATTGTGAAAAAAAACATTAAACGTGTATATTGAAATTATTTTGAATTTGAATAATCAAAAACAACTTGTCCATGATTTTTTTTTAAAAGGCACAACTTCCAAGTCTTCCATTTTCATGTATTACTATTTTATAAACTGCTAATAACAATAAGATAGAGACTGTTCCGACACTTCAGGAGACTAAAAAGATTTTGATTTAAATTATTCAGTACGGATAAAATGTATTTATTAGTTACACAACAGTTATCAAAAAGAAATAAATACACTACATATTAAAACACCAGACACTTTTGATTAGTACGTTGATTTACAATCTCAGCAATGATGAAATGGGTAACAATGTACACACAAATGTAAATTAGATTCTAAGCATGATTGACTTCTAGTTCACTAACATGAGAACAAGAAGTAGTGTGTGAACTTATTAGACTTCTAAATCAGTTATCATTGTGCAAAACATCACAGGATATCCTCTCAACATGTTTCTGTTAAAAGAAAAACATTAGTGTTGAACATTCATCAAGAGTTTCATCACCCAAAGATATAGATTAATTTGCTGTTTTTATTGGAATCATTCAAAATGAGTGTTACTTGTAAGTACTCTTGGCCTGTCAGATAAAAACAAACATGAATAGTATGAACTATGATTGCTAAGATTCTGTTCTGGCTCTATAATCTGAGCATGAAACCTCTGTAGGTAGATTGATTACCTGCATCTGTTCTGTGGGGGAAATCAACATGGTTTTCAGTTGTTTTGAGGACCAAGATGTGTCCTCTTTCGTGCCTGTTAGGGAGAAAAGCATAAACATATGCCTACGTAAGGCTAAATCAATGATATGGAGGGGAAAAATAAAGTAAAGGAATTTCATGTAAAAACTATTTAGTAATACATACTCATGACACAGTTGGATGTAAAAGATCGATCGGACCAGATCCTTCTAGGCAATAACAACAAAATGATATATATGATCATTCAATACTGGAGAACAATCAGAAAAGAAGAAACAAAATCATAGGATGCAACCAATTGGACACGGTTCTAACTGCTTCAATATGAATATGTAAATGATGTAATGTGTCCAAATGAAAAGTTTAGAAATAAACTAAAATATTTTAAAAAATACATATTGAATAAGATTACATCACAAACAGTAACTAAATCAAAAGAAATTGTGAAACATTTACATTTCAAGTATTTTACAATCAAATTATTTGTGTAATAAATACAGTTTCCAAACAGTGTAGAAATGATTAAAACTTGCTTTGGATACAATTGTAAAGAACACAACACATCATATCAATCTTGAAGTCAACCTTTCAACACTTTCAAGTAGTGTAGAACAACCCACATTAACAATGTTATGTGGCATAGACTGGGCCCTGGAAACATGATCTGGTGCTAGTCTATGTGTTTGCATGGCCAGCACATTCAATATCAGATCTCTAAGAAAGTCAAAATCCATCTGCTGTAATATTGGCTTTTTTTGTAAATGTCCTAGTTTAACAAAGCATCCCGAAAGAGCCTGCTGTTTTAGCTTGTTCCTATCAACATTCTCATCGTGTGCAAGTACAGCCAGTCTTGTTCTGGCCTCCATACTGTCTATGCTGAAATGCAACCTTTCAAGCCTGTAGTAGGCGCATATGATGAAACAGCTCCAAATCTCCACGTGGCAGAATTCTCTGAGGCACTTCAAGTCTCTTGTAAGCATTTTGTTGCACACAATTTTCTTTAGTGCTGTGTGAGGAGGGGAGCCTGGCACCAACAACATTGTTGTATGATACTGCTAGTTACTAAACGGTCCATGTACACATTTCTGAATATGACAGTTTTCTTCCCAAGAGTGCGTGTTAAAGCAATGATGCAACATTGAACACCACTTTTCAAGAAGAAACTCTACATATCCCTGATAGGTTTTTGATCTCCACCAAAGATGGTTGCTAATAGACTGTGACCATTTCAAATTGTCTTCTGTACCCATTTTTTTACCAGCAGCTGTTATCTTTTCAATATTGATTTTGCAACATGCCATATGTCAAATGGATGCTTTATGTGTGGGATCCACTCTCACATGGCCTGTGCTATTCCACTGTGCCTGTCAGTGGCTATCAGTTCAATTTGCATTCCCTGTGATTGCAGCCATTCAATGGATTTAATGAAACCATGGAGATAGAAGGTGTACATTCATATCCTTGCACAATGTAAGAACTCACTATTTTGTGGATTTCCATGTCCTAGAAGTGCAGTATTTTGCAGAAAAACCTGGACTCTCGCACTGTCTATCACCGGCAAGCCTCTCCATGGCCTGACTAATAGCTGGAAAAAAGACATTTCTCTCATATTTGTAGTATGCGGTTTTAGAAAGGAACTCAAGTTCTACAAATGTACAGATATTTGAAACCTTACTGAATGTTTATCCACTGAACAACAAAGGAGAAGAACGAAGTACATTTCCAGCAGGCAGTTTTCCAAGGATAGGCTGAGCAGACCATGAAAATGTGTTATGTTGGTGGACACAACTACCCTTGATCGTCAGGTTGGTGCCTTTTAATACACAATACATTTCATCAATGGCTCCCCACAAATCCTCCTATGTGATTTATGATCACATTTTATCATTTTGAACAATCAAATACAATGTATTTTGCTCCCTTAATAGCAAATGGCCCTGCAGTACATTGGTTGGTGATTATATGGTAGTGGACAAGTTCTCCACACTGGGAAGAGTGAAGTCCACATCCTGAACATAGTCGTCTACCAATTCCAAAGATGCTTCAGTGATTTCAATCTGTGATTTTTCAGGATTTTCTGAATGTATTGGGGAAACAGGGAACATTTTGTCTTTCTTTTATTGAAATTGTTTAGACAGTGTGGATTGCGTGAGCAGGTCTGAAAGTAATGAAGAAAGATCTTCTTTGTTGTCAGTCACTTCTGGTGGACGTTGTATGCTGAAACAATGATTCATCATTACTTTCTACAGTCCACTAGTGACATTATATTTAAAACACCAGCCACCTGATATATACATCCCAACTCTAAATGTTGAGCTGAGCATTCTGAACCTTAAAACATTAGTTGCTCCCAAGGGACACTGGTTTGGCAAACAACATCATTAGCCCGCGGGGGTCAAGGGAGCGGATGTTTGTGCCTGCCAGGGTGTTCACGTTCAGACAGGTGCTTTGGAATTTGTCTCAACGGCTGTGAGCAGCTCCTTTTGGGAAGGATTTTCCAATAAGGGTTGTCACAAGGGCACGTGTTGACATTTGCACTGCACAGTGTGATAGTACCATTATTGGAGTTGCAGTGGGGGAGACAGACCGAAGGCAAGGGAGTTCAGAAACTAGAGCCCAGATGAGAGCTCATGTCATCCCACCTTTGCTTTCTTGTATTTCCCCACCTGTAGACTCAGCAACATACATGGGATTCTAGCGCAGTGCCAAACTTGAATTTGCAAACAACTTGGACCCCTGGAAGCTTCATCGCAATGGTTATGTTGCTCCCGTAGGTCCCCATATATCTTGAGGCCTATGAGGGACATGGACAAATTGGCTTGCAAAAAAATCCTGTACCAGTGCTTGGTACTAAATTAAAAAGAAAAATCCTTTCAATTAAAAGTAAGTGGATTTATTGTTAAACATATGCCCCATAGAGTCTAATCTAGTTAACTCCACAGCACATTAGTGAGATCAACAACTTCCTGGAATCCTCTGGTGCCCCTAACAGCTTTGACCCATAGGGGATCAGGGATTGCTGCCCAGTCACTACGGACCTATTTAGGCATGCAACTAATGGGTGCCCATGTACAACCAATGAAGTCACAGGAACACGGGTAAATGTGCTACTGCCAAATGCACCTGAAGGGGGGGTTATTGGACCAGATTGTGGGTCCCTACTATTAGCAGCTCCACCATGTTTGTGGCTGCTGCAGTCCCACATGCTCAGGCCCCCAGTTGTTTTGAGCTGGAGTCTAATTGTAGTAAAACTGCTACCTCAAATGCTTTAAACCTGAGCGTGGAGAATATTCCAAATTCAGAGAAGCCTTCCCCCGTTGATCTCATTTGTCTCACAGGTCCCACTAGTTTGGATATGATAAACCCCTGTCGCAATGGGCCATTTGCAAGGGCTAAAACCTCTGCGATTCTGCAAGGGGAAATGGCAAAAATGGGGGCCCATGCCCTATTGGCAGGGATGCCTGTAGTTCCTGCACCTGATAAAAGGTGAAGCTGCGTACGAAATTTGGAATAGGGAAAGTGCTTACGGAAAACTATATTTACTGTCTTTTGGTTTAATGTGGGCACATGTAGTTATTGTTATAACTGCATCAAAAATATTTACTATATGTGTAGACTTTGTGTTTTTTTTTCCTGCAAGTGACTGTTAGAATCGCTATTTTAAATTGACAATTTCAGTTATTTTTTATGTTTTTAATAAACTTCCATTTGTAATATGCTTAAAGTTTATATCTAATTAAACTAACGCAAATGAAAAATAAGAAAAAGATAAAAAGACATTTGGGGCCTCTCTTTCTTTGTGAGCAAGTCAACAATTCTACTTCTAAGCCTTCAGATGTGGGGGGGGGACCCACTGCCTGCCATTGCCCTTTGGTGTTGGCTGAAATTATGTTCCTAAAACAACTAGTGTCCCATCTGATTGAAATGGTTGACAGGGGCAGGGGCACATGTAAAGGGAGTCAAGCTACTGGCCAATGCCAACTGGGAAGGGTCCAAAATGCAGTGGAGGAAGTTGGTCTGTCAGTGCTTATAACAAGCCCAAATGGCCGCTGTGCCAACCAGCGTGGCAATTAACTGTTTACTGATCCCGGAACAAATACTTCCTCTGATCCTGGAATGAACCAGTAGGGATCAATGGTCTGCCCACAATAGATCTAAAGGCCCATGACATGATATAAATACCCATTGCCCCCCTCTCCTCTCACAGCTGACACATTCCCTCAGCCCTGTGGCAGAAAGGGCAGTTGGGGTAAATTCTCCACCTAGTATGGCCATTCCTGGGGTGGCCTGCGCCCTTCGCATGACACATAGAAATCGGAAAAGGCCTATGGTGTCATGGGTTGGGAGGTCACTTTACATCCATAAGGTTCCCAAGTTGGCCCCAAAGAACCATGAGCCCAGCAACGCCCTTTAAACAAGTGCAATATCTGGACCCGGGCTGAGAGGGGCTGCTTTTTCATTGCAAGGGAGCACATTTCACGATGTGTCAGGATCCATGGTCTGGGCACAGATACCTACGACTTGATTAGAATTTATTTTACAGCCAATGGTTTGGCTGGGGACCTACTGACTTTCACCAAGAGATACAACCTCTGTTAAACTGCTCAATTAAGATCCGCACAGTGTCCAGGAGACGTTATGGGTCCGATTCAAGCTCTACATAATGGTACCACCTCTTGTGTAAGACCAAACAATGAAGGGGCATGCATGGCAAACTTCAAAATAATTAAGGGAGTAAAACAAGGCTGCCCACTGGCAGCAACTTTATTTAAGCTTTAAGTAGCTGACCTGCCAAAAACAATCTATTCAAACTCACAATTCCCACTGAAGATCAACAACACCGAACTACACGTAATTGCATATGCAGACGACCTGGTCATTGACGCAAATCGGAATGTAGCGACTTTCAACCAAACTGCAGAAATATGTGTGTAAGAACGACTAAAAGGCAAAACAAAGATCATGGCTCTTGGATCAAACCGATGGTTGCGAAATAAAACCTTTAAGTGGGAAATAGAAAATTAAATCCTAGAGGTAGTCTGAGAACCAAATACCTGGGGATCAACTTCATTCTATCGTCAATCGACAAGCCAAGACAAGACGAGTTACATCACAAAGTATCCCAATTAGCAGCACAAGCAGGGATACTTCATGCACAATATGGAACATTTTCAATGGTGCCACTTCGCACGTTTTACATTGGCAAGGTGATTTTAATAGTAACATATGGTGGAATAGCCACACAATCTTTCCTGAAAGGTATGGGAAACCCTTGAAGGGAAATTCTGCAAGAAATTCCTGAGACTTCCCGAGAGCATCCCGATGGTGGTACGTGGAGAAATGGGCCTGCAAACACTAGAGTCAATAATTCTGTGGAAAAGCTTAAACCTCTGGAGGAAAATTTCAGAAGAAAACCCCGCCCTAGGGTACGAAATGTTAAAAAAAGATGGCAATGGAATAGGATCAACCATAATGAAAGACTGAAAAAATAGGTGTAAAGACCATCTGAAGGCATTAGACTTAGCCATCGATCAACTTACAACCAACCCAGGAAAGGCGAAAAGAAAGTTGAAAGAAACCGATTGGATAACTACCTTTGAAAGAGTGTCAAAAATGTCTTCAATATCAGAGAACTTGGGATGCGAAAGGAAGAGAAACACAATACCTCATTTTATAGAGAAATTTCCCAGTAAAATGCATTGCGAAAATGTATTGCGAATAAGACTGAACATTTATACAACGAATGAATATTTGCACAGGACTGGAAAGAGAGGAGTACAGGATGGTCGATGCAGATTATGTAATTCTGAAACCACCTTGAAAACAGTAAAACATGTACTACTCGATTGTGAAAAAGTAGTAAATGAGAGATCAATATTTCTTGGCAAATTATTGAGTAAGTATCGAACGAGGACAAGCAAGGAATGGTGCTCTGTATTTTTGGAAGGATAGAACTTCAGCCTGACGTGTGCTGGAATAAACCTACTGGAAAAAATACGGAAAGAGCAAAACAATTTTGTTGGTGAGGGCCACGGAAGAAATATGATTAGTGCACCTTCAAAATAAATAATTAGAAATGACTGAATCATGGTTTAAAAACAAAAAAAACAAAAAAATAAGATAAAATCATTGAAAGATGCTAGGAAACGGAGGAAATAATTAACACTGATTGAAAAGCAGAGTTACCTTGCTACATTTTATGATAACACATGTAAGGTTGTGATTTATGATGTATTAAGCTATTTTTTACGGATGGCTGTGATGATAATTGTAAAAAGTGTGTTAATAAACTAAAATGCAAATAACATTGCAAACAAACTGCTCAATTGAACCACATTTCCAGGCTTGTGGAAGCATGCCTAACTGGCCCACTCGCTCTGGAGCAAATGCTGTTCCACTGGCGAAAAGGAGTTTGACTGGGGTCCTAAGGCCTAGGACTGAAAGTTTCATTGTCTAATAGACACCTTATCTCACCCAACTCCATGTACCAAAGGGCCAATTATGGTCATTTAAGTGTGCTTATTGAGTCTTTGAACACAAAGTTAGTCTTTTTTTTAACTGTGATATTTTGTGTGTACACTTTTAGGCTTGTATGCCAAAATAAAGTTATGCAAGATGTATTAGTTATTGGTGTGGTGAGAATCTTTCTGCTCTTCTTCTTCCTGGGCCTCGATTATAAAAATAAAAAAAACATGCAGTATTTATTGCACACTTACTGAACATATGAATTTCGACCTCAAAATCTAATATCAATTGACCAATTTCTAAAAAAAAACTTTAAAAAACTAAAGCCTGGATGGTATTTATCCTTGTTTTCCTGGTGTGCTTTGATACAGGCAATATTAATTTACAAATGTCATCACCACTTCAGAGATGTTTTCTTGCTAAATTTGAAGGTGGCTTAGAAAAGTGGGTGCTTATGTGAATATGAAACATGTGCATTGCTCTCTACCCAGCCCCCTTGGAAGCACATGGTGAAAGGTGCAAAATGCCATTGATACCGGAAGGGGATGGATGTGGATGAGGCCAGCACAATAGGCCCAGAACCTAGTCAAAGTACACAGAGATATGTTGATTGCAGGGATGGGGTCTTCAAAGGGGAGTCTAGAGATGCTGTGTTTGGGGTGGTCATGTGGCCAATGGTCCCCATGCAAAATACCCCTTTATTGTGCACATTGTATTTGGCACCTTGTTCATTCTCATCCATGGATGGATGCGGATGAGTCGAGCGCAATAGGCCTGGTAGTTTGGCAACGGACACAGAAATATGTTGATTGCAGGGGTGGGATATTCAAAGAGGAGTCTGAAGACGCTGTGCCTAGGGTGGTCATGAGGCCAATTGTTCCCATTCGAAAGACCCCTTTGTGGTGTACGTTGTATATGGCACCTTGTGAGTACATGGGCCCAGTTTACAACTGCCTTTGTTAACGGAGAGGGGATGGATACGGATGAAACTAGGGCAATATGCCAGAAGCCTTGTTAAAGGTCACCAAGATATGTTTACTGCAGGGACGTTGACTTTTACGGTTGGTATGTAGACATCAGGTCCTAGGTGGACAATTGTTGATAGACTTTAGTACACGTTGAGTAGTACATTCACTTAGACTGTGTTGAGCCATCTGGCCCAGAAACAAAAAAATGATAAAAGGTATTGAATACACAAGTGCATTATGAAGGATTGACTGGTTGGTTGGAATATGATATAAACAGAATGATATTTTAAAAGTGTTCATGGAAGTAACAGTACTGTTTCATGATCTTCATGGTATAGCATACATTTTTTTAATTTATATATATATATATATATATATTATATATATTTATATTCTTGGGGGTGTTAGTGACTTACAATTTAGTTGTAATCACGTGTCATCCTCATTGATTTAATTTAGCAAGTCAGTGAATGTTTAATGATTGTTAATCTTTATTGAAAGAGTAGTTCATTCTGAAATAGAATGCAATGTAATATAGAGTACATGAAGTCAAAAAGAAACATGTTGGTAAATTAAAAGATTATGATTTTCAATTGCCCTTTAAATGCAAGTACTTTTAGATTTGATTTTCACTGTAGCATTTGTGCCTTGTATGTTGAAATGTTACGACGTCCTTTTATTGCCAGCATGTTCATCCCCAGGCATTTTTACGTGCACATTCCATCAAAAAAAGAAAAGTAAAAACGATGAGCATTTTCGATGAAATGTGCACATTAAAATGACAGGGGATGAAATTACAGTGGATGAAATTACATGGAACCATTGAAAGTGACAGTTTGAGATGAGAAAGAGCAAAAAAAACAACTTTAAATGAAACAAATACTCAATGGAATAATTAAAAAAAAATACAATGTACAATTATTACACACTTATATTTTGATGGAAAAATAAATATGGTAAATAAATATGTTTGTAAAAAGCCACATTTTTAATATAAGGTTGATGGCATAGACAAACTACAAGTGATATTGCTGTGGTTAAGGTACTATCTATGTAAATCCCTTTTCTTGTCAAGAGTGACTGGGCACATTTTTAAAAATGGCTCGAACCACACAGGCAGTTATTACTCATCGAAAGCGAATCCCAGTGTTCCATGAATCCACCATGTAAATGCTTGATAAGCCATAAGCCTATATCGTCTGTGTAACAGATAAATAAATAGTTTACTTGAATTAATCCAATATTTGCATTTATCTTGTTTGGACAGTCTTTTAAAATCGAAGAAATTGGTATGCTTAAAAAAGTATGTTTCTGAGCAAAGTACTGACAGTACTATTGTTTTCAAATAGGGATGATATAGAAATGTGAACGCTCATTCCAGCAATAAAAGTGTGGAACATAGGGAAATATTTTTCTTGACTTTATTGTTAGGTCGTTAAATATAATGTTGCATACTTTGGTTTGAGCTAAGAACCAGACCTATTTTAAAATATGAGAAAACTTTTATCATTAGTGAACCATCGAAGATACAATGTAATAGGAAAACAATATACAATGTTACCGTTCTCGGTTGTCAAACAAAAATACAACGTATAAACAGGAAACTTAATCATTACTTGGATTAAGACAGAAAAAGGTTGCTCTAAATTTGTGCAGCATGACAATCATCATTCGCAAAACAAATCTTGTAATGCAGGCTGCCCTTAAATCATAATGCTGGGTAACTAATAGTGGTGGTGTGTCTTCTTCGGTTATTTAGGCCAAGCATCCATAGTTTTCTGTGCAACAACAGTTCTCCACAAAATTTGGCATCACCTCACATTGATGGCAGTTACACCATGTAGAAACGTCTTCTATGCGATTAGGATCAGGATCCAGCGATAAATCATCACGACTTTCATCAGATTCCCCATTATTTCGGCTTCTTTCTCTCTCAATCATTTCCTGTTTTTTATACTTTGGCTCCTACAGGTTGGGCTGAATCGTTGCTATAATTCCTGAGTATTAAAGAAGTATAAAATCAACAGTGAGAAACATAAAAAAGTTGTTGATTGGATAAAGTAACAGCATTAGGTTTTACTTAATAATGCAAAAGAAAAATAAGAGAAGATACAGCCATGTTAAAAACACCCATAGTGCAAAGAAAAGAGGAATAGGCCCAGACTTTGATATTTCACATTGACAAATGTAAGAAAAGAAGTCATTTCAATATGGAATTTTAATATATTTTGTTAAAGACATCTGTAAAGTAGAGAATTGTTTTTTATATACAAAGAGCATACACAGTAAATGTGTTAGAGGTTGTGCAAGTATGTATTCTCAATATGTCGTTCTTGGGTGATAGCTGAACAAAGAAACAATTACTTGTGGAGGCTTGGAATGAAATACACTTACACCATGGAAGAAGAAACACCAATATTGTCTAATCAGAATGAGTTTGTTGATAGTTATTGAGGTAAGAGGCTTTTTGACATTTCCATGCAGACACGTCAATAGATTGTGCACAGAGTACATTGGCAAGAGAGGTGAAATGGTGTTGAGACAAGGGACGTAGGCATCTAGTTATGTAAGCTTTAGGGGAGGGTGATCTGAATTACTGCTGTGAGGGTACTTGAACTTAGGGCAATGGATCAATGGATAAGATTAGCACAAGATGGTGGTTCCCGACCTATGAGTTTCTCATGTATAAATGTGAAAAAAACGTAGGTAAGATGGATTGAAAAACGTATTTGGATCGATTGATGTTTGCTAAAAAATAAATGCCTGATCAATTGGGCCAATCAAATTCCTTTGAGAACTTCCCCTGTAATTGAACCATACCATTCAGTTCCTTAAAACAAGATATGTTATATGTGTTTGCTATCTTCCTTCGTATTTTATTTATTGTGCATTTGTAAGACTCTTATACATCAAGTAGATTGTGTTTCAAAGCGCCCACAGGGCAACCGGGAGAATACAAGGGAATTAAATCAAGTATGAGAATGAAAGACAAAGACAGACCTACTAGGCCTTGTGAGCGTTCAGAACGTGCAAGAGCAGACAGAGAGAAGGGATGAGTGAGTGGGGGGTTAAGTGCTAGCTTTACCAAGAGGGAATGACTAGGGAGTGAGCAGCTGTAAGTGCCTAGGTGAGAGTGGTCAGCTGCCAATAAATAAATAAGTGCAGGCCTGTGGTGGCACAGGCTACTGGGTGTCAAGGCAAGTTATGGGTGCGGGCACAGTCTTAAGGTGATTGGGTGTGGAAGGCCAAGACCCAAGAGGACAATTAAGGGCCCTGCTGACCCCTCTCAGCAACTGTGGAGTTTGGCAGAGGAGGGGGAAAGGGAAGGAGGAGGTAAAAAGGAAAGTCTTGAGGAGCTTCTAGAAGTTGAGGAGATCCGGCTCAAGATGAAGAGGGAGGGGGAGGCTGTTCCATCTCCCAGCTATATCTCTGTACTGAATCTGTAGGTTGTTTCTGTGACCACCAGTCAGTCTTTAGAACAGCCAGAAGCATGGAAACTACTCTCCTGAATAACCTTGAAGACCTGCTCTCTAATCTCGACTCTAATCTTCCTTCTGTCCTCATTCTCACTGATCTATCCTCTGCTTTCGATATGGTCAACCACGTCATCCTGATCAATCATCTCCATGACAACCTGGGCATCACAGGTCCGGTCCTAGCATGGTTGACCTCCATTCCAACTTGGGTTCTTTCTCCCACCTTTTTTTTACATGTGGTGTACCCCTGGGGTCTAACCTCCCACCCTGGCTCCTCTGGCTCACCTCATCTCCACCTTCTGTTTTAACTTTCAGTGTTATGCGGATGACACTCAGCTCTCATTCAAGCTCCCCTCAGCCTCCTCTGATCTCTTGCTCATTCCTGACTGTCATCCGTGTTTCAGGAATAGTGTGCCTCCAACAATCTATGCCTTAATGTCAGTATGACTCAGGTCCTTCTCATTGGGACCCCTGCTCCCGCTTACCCTTTTGCACTCTGGCTGCCCACCCTTGTCTTCCACCTGCACCTTCCTGTGAGGCAAACAACATTGTTGTCATCTTTGACTCCCCCTCTCTTTCCTCACATTTCAGACATCTCCGAGAAGCCCCTTTTACCAGCAGCACCTCCTCAGAGATATTCTCCCTTTTCTCACTTTCCCCTAGAAGCTCACTGTCTCACTGAGCCCAGGTTCTCTCTAGGCTGGACTACTGCAACAGCCTCTTTCAAAATCTTCCTGCCTCTACTCTTCTCACTTTGCAACTAATCCAGAACTGGACTGCAAGATTTGTCCTTGGCCTCTAGCCCATAGGTCTTATCTCTCCAGCTTTGATATCTCTCCACTGGCTTCCAGTGGCTTCAGGGATCAAGTTCAAGACCCTCTGTATTGTCCACAAAGATTTCTGGGGCCGGGGACCAGGCTACATCCAACTCACTCTTCCAAAGTATCTTCTTTCTTGAGCCCTCTGCTCATCTAACTCCAACTGTCTGAGGGTCAGACACTTCTCCAGGCAGAGAGTGGGGGGTAGATCTCTGTCCTCATCGCCCCCCCAGAACTGTAACGCTCACCCGATATCCACAGGGATGCCACTCAGCCTCATTGGACCTCTTGCAATCTCAAACCCCTCCCTTGGAATCTGTTTGACCGAGGATTGGGCCTTGTTTTCTTGTTTTATGTGCTCTCCGTCCTGCTCCTCAATACAGGGATGCGTTGTTGATGTGGGCGCGGCGCAACCTAGTTACTTCACTGGTGCGGGCCCTTTCAGTCCGGACTTGCTGTAACTCCAGTTCAACACGGTAGGTTTGTTGGTTTTGATGAATTGTCCTTTTCTTTTCTCTTGCCCCTACTAATGTCTCCTCTTCTCCCTTTAGGTGCTGGAAGAGGTCATTGATGATATCGTGCTGCTTGGGGCCGAGCACGAAGCGGTGAGTGAAAGCACGATGCACGCCCCTGTTTGCCTTTTTATTGTGCAGACCTATGTCTCTCTTTTCCCTTGCAGGCTGCTGTAATGTCCCAGAATGGCTGCTGGCTGAGAGAGTAAGTAGCTGCGAGTTAAGCGTAATGCGCGGCGCCTTCTTGTCCTTGCATGTCCGAACCTGTGTTTTTTCTCCTTTGTAGGTCGATGGTATGCTCTGGAACGAATGTGACCATGAGCATCTCGAATCCAGTTAAGTGTGCGATTATTCTTGCTGTTTTCGGGATCAGAATAATGGAACGCTTACTGATGCCCTTTTTCCTTTGTTATTTTCTTCGCAAGATGCAGTGTTCCGCAATTGGAGGTGGCTCCGCCGAGATGCTGTTCTCTGGACCAGAGGGGGAGATGGATGGAAGCAAGATTCTACTCGAGGTAAGTTCTGTGCTAATGTTGTTTTTGTTCTTTCAGGTATGCGGTTCCAGGAGAGCAGGCGAGAATCTCAGGAGACCAATCTAAGCGTGTTGAGTGTCACGCTGCAGGCGCAGAGTAACGCGAAGCATGTTTCTCTGCCTGGGCATGGTTTATTTTTATTTCTTTTTTAAACATATTTTATTAGCATTTAAGTATAGTTAACATTTAACAAAAAATGAGGTGGTAAACAAACAAACAAAACATTCTTCATTAGGAGTTGTGGTATCTTCAGTGTCTATACAAGGGCAGAGGCAGGTGAATTCATGAGTTCGGGTGTCGAAGTTGAGGCAAGTCGGGCATCTTTGGAAGTTTTAGGTGAACCTCTTCCTGGCATGATGTTACTTCTGGGGTTCCCTTCAGGGGGGTTTGTGGTCTGCAGTAAAGGGCGCATCTCTTAGGAGGGCCTTCCACGATTCAAGGGTGTTGTTTGCTTCATCTGTTCCATAGTTGGCCCCTTCCTGCCATGCTCTGGTCTCTGCCTCGGACCACCTCTCTAGTTCCTTAATCCAACGTTCATATCTCGGGCCCCCTGGGGACTTCCAGGCCATAGCTATAGTTCTTTTCGCAAGGATGCAGGATAGGTCCATCAGTTTGACTACGTGTCTGTATTTGCTTATTTTGGGGTGAGCTCCTAATAAGCAGAATTTCGGGTCCCACTCATATCTGGTTATGCCAGCAGTTGTGCAGGTCTGCCTAACTCTGGACCAGAGTGTCTTTACCCTGTTGCAGGTCCAAAACATGTGGATCATGTTGGCTGTGTCGCTGCCGCACCAGGGGCAATTCAGTGAGACTTTCCTGTTAAATTTAGCCACTCGCTGTGGGCTGGGCATGGTTTATATAGCCTCCAGGTATCCCAGGTGTCTCTAGGCCTATCCACACCCAAAAAGCTAGACCGCATAGCACAGTTCATAGAACTGAGCTATGTGCGGGCATCCATATTGCACCAAGGTCCATTACCAAGTCCAATTCTCAAGTCTTTCCTCTGAACATGTATGAGCCTGGCGCCAAAGGTGCCAGGACTGACTCCAAGAGAGTCTCAGATGAGATGAGGAGGCTTTCAAGGCCAATATGGAGGATCATAGCCTGGCTCCAGTGTTTTGCCTAAGGGGGTTAGGGACAGGGATCATGACAAGAACAGTATCCTTGACTCTCTCGAACTTGAGCAGGAACACCTAAGGTTCCAGAAGCAACTCAAAACCATCATTTTCACTTGTTCGCTCGCCTCGTTGTTCCTGCCTCCAGTCCTTACCTGTGGCCTGTCCTGGGCCTGCCTGCCTCCAGTCCTTACCTGGGTCCTGTCCTGAGCCAGCCTGCCTCCAGTCCTTACCTGGGTCCTGTCCTGGGCCAGCCTGCCTCCAGTCCTTACCTGGGTCCTGTCCTGGGCCAGCCTACCTCCAGTCCTTACCTGTGGCCTGTCCTGGGCCTGCCTGCCTCCAGTCCTTACCTGGGTCCTGTCCTGAGCCTGCCTGCCTCCAGTCCTTACCTGTGGCCTGCCCTGGGCCAGCCTGCCTCCAGTCCTTACCCGGGTCCTGTCCTGGGCCTGTCTGCCTCCAGTCCTTACTTGGGTCCTGTTCTGGACCAGCCAGTCTCCAGCTACTTCCTGAGTCCTGTCCTGAGTCATCTACCATCTATTGTGTATATGGGTCATACCCTATGCTAGCCTGCATTCTCCTGTTCCATCCTGGACACGTTTATACAGTTCTTTATTTGGCCAGACAGCAAGCTCCAACTGACCTCACTCTTTCCTGTCTTGCCTGACTCCGAACTTTATCCTGTGCACCATTGGAACCATCAGCACCAGCCAAGCTCCTTTTGCCTACTGCGAATACCATTCTGCTACACTGGTCTATCTACCAACTGTCGCTGCACTGAGGTTCTTGGAAGATTCATGGTCTTGACAACAAACTCCACCTGGACTATGGTTCCATCCATCTGAGCCTACTATCCTCTTGTCACGCATATCTGGAGAGTGCCTTTCGTGACATTGGGAGTTGGTCCATCCTTCACCCAGTTTCTCTTTTGGGTGGTGGAGAGGCTGATTCCTCGTGCCGCTATTTCATCAGTTCCCGGACTCCAGACTGGCGACCTCTGCGAGACCAACCACCAAGACTACAGGTACGCGGTCCTCTCGGGCCAATCAGCTTGACAGATTGAGACGCCTGCCTTCTGATTCAGAGATGGATGAATCGCAAGACATGAGGAACGAGTTGCTAGCGCTCAGGGCCGAGATGACCGCCCTGCGTCAGGAGAATCAAACATTACGTCAAATGATAACGCAAGGAGCACCCAGTACCTCTCAAGTAGAGGGATCATTGGCTCATACAACACCCATCAAATTCGACGGAGACCCTAGACGGGTGGCAGAGTTTTGTAACCACTGCAGGATACATTTTCTCTTCAGGTCTACCTACTTCAACAACGATAGGGCCAAGATTGGTTACATCTTGGGGAACCTAACTGGGAACGCATTAGCTTGGGCAACTCCGTTTGTGGTTACGAACAGTCCTATTTTGAATGACTTTGCTGCCTTTGAAAAGGCCTCCCTTGAGGTGTTCCAGACGCCGAACCTGGCCTCAGTTGCACAGAATCAATTGATGGACTACAAACAGGGAAGCACTGACATCATCACCTACATCAGCCGCTTCCGACTTTTGGCTACCGACTCCCAGTGGCCCGAAATTACACAGAAGACACTGTTTCGTCGAGGCCTGAGAGAGGAGTACAAGGATGAGTTACTCCACATCCCTGAACCAGAGAGCCTTCAACTCTTGATTGATCAAGTACTCCGTATTGACCAAAGGTTAGCCGAACGAAAGACTGAGAGACGTCGGCTTGACAGAAGCGGTCCTCGGACGACCAACTCACCCGCTGGTTCATTCGGGTCGACCGAGTCCGGACCTGAGCCCATGCAAGTAGGAGCCATGAGAGGACCTTTGACGGAAGAAGAGAAGAAACGAAGGAGGTCTTTGCGTTTGTGTCTTTACTGTGGAGCAGCTGGGCATTATTTGGGTACGTGTCCTTTGCGTCCGCAGAAGAAGAAGTTGGGAAACTAGGAGACCTGTCGTATACGGGAAGGGCAACGACAGGTCCTATCCCTTCCTCAGACCCTTCTGTTATTTGTTCTATTCGTCTGCCCATGCAACCAGCGGTGCTACAGACCCTGAAGGTCCGAATTAAATTACCAGACAAGAACCTGGAAGTATCCGGTCTACGGGACTGTGGGGCTTCCGGCAATTACATTGACGAAACGTTCGTCTCCAGACATAAGATACCACTCATTTCCAGACACACACCTCTGTCGGTGGAGCTTATTGATGGTACTCCCTTGTCTTCTGGACCCGTTAGTCAGTTCACAGTTGGACTGGCTCTTCTGATTGCTGATCATTACGAAGAACTTGCCTTTGATGTTATTAAGTCACCGAACTACAAGGTGGTCTTGGGATTACCTTGGTTGCAACACCACAATCCTTTGATAGACTGGAGAACCCAGACCTTGACCTTTTCATCCGAAAGGTGTGCTCAAGAATGCAAGCTACCGGTTCCCACCATGGCCGTTTCGACTTCTCTAGAAACAGACAGCAATGGGGTCCATCTATGTTCCACGTCTCTGGTCCCACAGGAATATTCCGAATTCAAACAGGTTTTTTCTGAACCCGGCAACATACCCCTTCCTCCACACCGTTCCTTTGATTGCTCCATTGACCTGCTGCCGAACCACGTTATTCCCCATGGGAAATTATATGCTTTAACACGTGACAAGAAGCAAGTTCTTCAGGAGTATTTGTCAGAGAGTCTGGAGAAGGGGTACATTGTGCCGTCAAAATCACCTGCAGGATTTCCCCTGTTTTTTGTAAAGAAAAAAGAAGGTACATTGAGACCCTGTGTCGACTACCGGCAGTTGAATGACATAACAGCCAAGGACCGGTATCCTTTACCTTTAATTCGCAGTATCCTTGAAACCCTGCATACTGCGCGAATCTTCTCCAAATTGGACCTCCGCGGAGCTTATCATTTGGTGCGCATCCGGAGTGGGGACGAGTGGAAGACAGCTTTCAAGACATCTTTTGGGCATTTTGAATACAGGGTTATGCCTTTCGGCTTATGTAATGCCCCCGCTGTTTTTCAACGATTCATGGACTACATCTTTGGTGATCTGCTAGGATTATCCGTCTGGGTTTATCTGGACGACATATTGATATTTTCTAAATCCTTAGACGAGCATGTGGAACACGTTCGTGAGGTCCTTCATCGGCTGTCCATCAATAACCTGTTCGCCAAAGCAGAGAAATGTAGCTTTCACCAACCCAGCATTGAGTTCTTGGGATTTGTTATCAATCAAGAAGGTATTGGGATGGATCCCAAGAAGGTGCGAGCCATACAAGAATGGAAACATCCACACGATATCAAGGCTCTCCAACGCTTTTTGGGATTCGCAAACTTTTACAGGCGCTTTATTCCACAGTTCTCGCAGATCTCGGCGCCCCTCACCAGGCTAACCAGCAGCAAGATCGCTTTCGAATGGGATGCCGTGGCTTCTCAGGCTTTCGACGTATTGAAGTCGGCCTTTATGGCTGCCCCGATCCTGCGCCATCCCCAGGAAGAGTTGCCCTACATAGTGGAGGCCGATGCTTCCAGCTTCGCGGTTGGAGCAGTCCTTTTTCAGAGAGACCCAACCACGTTAGTGGAACATCCAGTGGCCTATTATTCTCGCAAGTTGAGTCCCAGCGAACGAAACTACGCGGTGATTGAAAAGGAACTGTTGGCCATCAAGACTGCATTCGAGGAGTGGAGACATTTTCTCCTCGGAGCTCGCTTTTCTGTGGAGGTGCGGACAGACCATCGCAATCTGCAATATCTTCGCTCTCTGCAATGTCGGACTCCTTGTCAAGCCCGATGGGCCTTCTTCTTCTCTCCGTTTCAGTTCCATGTTACTTATATCCCGGGAACCTCCAATATAAAGGCGGATGCTCTTTCCAGGTCCCTGGAAAACGTAGAGGGGACGCCTTGTCCAGATCTGCCACTGATTTCTCCTCGCCATTTTTTGCTGGCCTTGTCCTCTCACCTTAAGTCCATCGCGGAAGCCACTCGGTCGGATCCAGAAAGAACGACCCTTCTTAGCCGGCAATTGGTTTCAGAACGAGATGGACTGTTGTTTTTTCAGAAAAGACTCTACATACCTAGAGGAGCCGTTAGAAGGGGCATTCTACATTAGAAGGGGCATTCTACATGGATTCCATGATTCACCCATAGGAGGACATCGCGGGGTCAGAGCCACTCGAGAGTTGATATCCCGACAGTTCTGGTGGCCTGGTTGGGCAACCGAGGTCCAGAAGTACATCGACAGCTGTCCAATTTGTGCCCAGTGCAAGGTTCCCAGAAGACGACCATTGGGTTTGTTAATGCCCACTGAAATAGCTCCCTATCCGTGGCATACAATCGCTACCGATTTCATTGTGGATTTGCCTCCATCAGAAGGGTACACCTGTATAATGGTGGTTGTGGACAGCTTCACCAAACTGGCCCATTTCATCCCATTCCAGAAAATCCCTACAGCTACTCAAATGGCTTCAGCATTTCTGCACGACATCTACCGGTTGCACGGCCTACCGGAGAAGATCATATCGGATAGAGGGACCCAGTTCCTTTCATCATTTTGGAGACAGGTGTGTGGTCATCTGGGAATACATAGAGCTCTAAGCTCAGGCTACCACCCACAGACCAATGGGCTAACCGAAAGGACCAATCAGACTTTGGAGGGGTACCTCCGCTGTTTTGCCAATGCCACGCAGTCTAATTGGAAAGGTGGGTTAGATCTGGCCGAAGTATCCTACAACAACACCGTTCATGCTTCCATTGGAGTCAGCCCATACTTCTGTTCCACTGGTCTACATCCTCGGTTGATGCCTTTTCAACCAGTTCCATCTAGTACTGTTCCTTCTGCTGATGGCCTGGTCTTACACATCCGGGAACAACAAGAACTGGCACGCAAGATCTTGAGTGAAGCCAAGGATCGGATGAAGAGACAGGCAGACAGGAAGAGGAGTGCAGAACCTAATTTCCAGGAGGGTGACAAGGTGTGGTTGTCCTCAAAGAACTTGCCCCTCCGCAACCTGCCCGTCAAACTGGCCCCTCGATATTTGGGACCCTTTGTTATCACCAAACGGTTGTCCTATGTAGCCTTCCGTCTTCGCCTACCCTCTTCTTGGTGTGTACATCCCGTTTTTCACGTGTCCCTGTTGAAGCCCTATGTGGTCGATGATTACGGCCGCACCTCTCCTCGTCCGGCCTCTGTTCTGGTGCAGGGCGTCCCTGAGTTTGAGGTACACGAGATCTGTGATGCCCGTTAGCGTAGAGGGGTGCTCCACTATTTGGTTGACTGGAAGGGGTACCCAGCCTGTGATCGTACGTTTTCCCTGGAAACCTGGGGCCCCGGGTCTTCCTGGGAGGGGGCATAGTGTCATGTCACGCGGGAGACTGGGGTCTGCCGCTCCCATTTCCTCCTGGCAAATCTAACTGCGCGTTCGCGTCTGGGGACTCGCCGGGAGGGGAGCGACGGGTTACGGGGCCAGCGGTCTTCGGCGCATGCGCGGAGGACCTCTCTCTCGGTTCCGCGCATGCGCCATGGACTGGGCTCGCCTCCTTGGAGGGGCTTGCCTGCCAAGCCTCGTTGTGGGTTCGCCGGCACCCGGAAACGGAACGGCTTGCGTTCCAGGCCTCTCGGGCGCCGGCGGCCCATAAAAGAGGCCGCGAGTCAAAGCGGGTCGCGTCTCAACGCGGTTCGCTTCGCTCGCCTCGTTGTTCCTGCCTCCAGTCCTTACCTGTGGCCTGTCCTGGGCCTGCCTGCCTCCAGTCCTTACCTGGGTCCTGTCCTGGGCCAGCCTGCCTCCAGTCCTTACCTGGGTCCTGTCCTGAGCCTGCCTGCCTCCAGTCCTTACCTGTGGCCTGCCCTGGGCCAGCCTGCCTCCAGTCCTTACCCGGGTCCTGTCCTGGGCCTGTCTGCCCCCAGTCCTTACTTGGGTCCTGTTCTGGACCAGCCAGCCTCCAGCTACTTCCTGAGTCCTGTCCTGAGTCATCTACCATCTATTGTGTATATGGGTCATACCCTATGCTAGCCTGCATTCTCCTGTTCCATCCTGGACACGTTTATACAGTTCTTTATTTGGCCAGACAGCAAGCTCCAACTGACCTCACTCTTTCCTGTCTTGCCTGACTCTGAACTTTATCCTGTGCACCATTGGAACCATCAGCACCAGCCAAGCTCCTTTTGCCTACTGCGAATACCATTCTGCTACACTGGTCTATCTACCAACTGTCGCTGCACTGAGGTTCTTGGAAGATTCATGGTCTTGACAACAAACTCCACCTGGACTATGGTTCCATCCATCTGAGCCTACTATCCTCTTGTCACGCATATCTGGAGAGTGCCTTTCGTGACATTGGGAGTTGGTCCATCCTTCACCCAGTTTCTCTTTTGGGTGGTGGAGAGGCTGATTCCTCGTGCCGCTATTTCATCAGTTCCCGGACTCCAGACTGGCGACCTCTGCGAGACCAACCACCAAGACTACAGGTACGCGGTCCTCTCGGGCCAATCAGCTTGACACCCACTTAGGGACTATATATGCAACCCTACAGTCCCCTACCTCTCTGCACTTACTTGAGCCACCACCATGGCAGCACTTACCGCGTCTGGCAGCACTTACCATGTCTTCCCACTGCTCTCCCCCCTCCCCCATACCACCTGCTCCTCTTCCCACCCCCTCACACTTGCATGATCTGAATGACACAAGACCTAGTAAGATCATTTGTGCTGTCCTGCCTCTGTCTACCCTTCCTTGTCTTGTCACACCAGGAATCACTTGTGTACAAGGTGCGTTATGAATGACTTATGATATCATATCATATCATAGAAGGGAGCCTGCTGAGGAAAGAGATCGGCCACTAACTCGCAGGGAGTTGGTGCTGGAGGAACGTAAAGATCTGGAGGGAGAGTATTCTGTGAAATGTAGATAGTGTGGTCCCTGGCCCTAGAGAGCCTGATGGATGATGAAGAGGAATTTTAATTTGATCCTTGCAGCAACTGGGAGCCAGTGGAGAGATTTTAGGGCTGGAGAGATGCGGTCCCTGGGCTTGAGGCAAAGAATAATTCTTGAAGACCTATTCTGGATTAGCTGGAGTTGGTCATAGAGAAGAAGAGGGTAGATTAAGGAAAATGCGGTTGCAGTAGTCTAGCCTAGAGAGAACCATAGCTCTAGAGACATTAAGCTTCTGGGGGAAAGTGAGGAAAGGAATAATTGTTTAGGAGGTGGAGTTGAAAGTGGGCTATCTTGACAAGGTCCTGAATGTGAGGGAGTAAGGAAAGAGAGGATTCAAAGATGACTTCAAGGTATTTGGCTTTGGATTTGGGAGAAGGGGGACAGACCTTGGAGGATGGCCAGAGAAAGGGGAAGAAAGAGGGAGCAGCAGTCCCAATTGGAAGTATCTCAGTCTTGGTGACATTGAGCAGAGATCATTGGAAGTACACAAGGACTGGGTGGCAGATAGGTAGACAGGAATGATGGAGGAAGTGAGGAGAGGGTCAAACGTTTGAAGAAGAGTTGTGTGTTGTCTGCATAACACGTTAGCGGAGAAGGTGAAAATTAGGTGTGCAAGTAGAGCAACGTAGGTGTTAAAGAGCCAGGGAGACAGGTTGGAGCCCTGGCGACAACACAGGTGGAGGTAGAGTTGGGGAGGAGAGAGAGCCAAGATTAACCTGGGAAGGACAGTCAATGAGGAAGGAGGTCAGCCAGTCCAGTGCCTGCTCCAAGATACCTAGGGTATCGTGGATGCGTTTTTTATGAGGATGGCGTAGTTGACCGTATCAAATGCAGAGGAGAGGTCAAGTAGAATAAGAACAGCTGGAAAGTTGGAATCAAGAGATGTGAGTAGTTCCTCACAGGTGTGCAGAAGAGCAGTTTCTGTGCCTCTGGATGCTCAGAATCCAGATTGATGGTCATGGAGACAACCAACAAGTTCAGTGTGCTGGGTCAGTTGGGAGAAGACCAGCTTCTCCAAGAGTTTACCAAGGAAGGGGGTGATTGATATGGGGTGGTAGTTGGCTGGACAAGTGTTATGCTCACCTGGTATCTACGGCGGCGCCGCACAATACTGGATGGAGGTCTAAGCACTATCCCGGACCCCTCTCTGCTTGGTTATGTGCCAGGCATTGGGTAGCGCCTATAACAGGAGAATGGAGGGTTAAGATGCTGGTTCTGTGATGGGTGGACTCCCACCTCCCTCTGGTCCAAATCCCCTCCCTTGGAGTTATTGCTCACCTTAGGTTTTTGTGTGTTGAACTCTGCGTCCTGCATCTCTGTGCAGGGGCGCGTGGTTGGTGCAGGCGTTCCGTGGACCTAGTTGCTTCACTGGTCCGTCTGCCCTTATGTCAGGACCAGACCGGATGTGACTCTGACTCTGCTTGCTGTCTTCCAGGTGAGTTATAATGTCTTTTCTGTCTTTATTCTGTCTCCTTCTTTCCCTCTGTTTTCTCTGTCTTCTCGGCGTCTTGCTCCACTACGCTGTTTCCTATCAATGTCCCTTTTTGTTTTCACAGGGATGGTTGCGTTCTCGGTGTTGCCGCGCCGATGGCGAAGACCACAGTGAGTTATTGATCTGCGGAGCGCTGCGCTGTTTATTGGTGTTAGCTAACCTGTGTTCTCTTCTCTTTGTACAGGTTGCAGTGATGTTAAGGAGTGATGAGCGATCGAAGCACTGCTGGCCCAGGTAAGTGCTTTGTTAATGCTGACCTTGTTCCTTCTCCCTTGCAGGTTGTGGTGAAACCCGGAGATGGGCGAGGTAAGAGAAGCGCAGGGTGGATTCGAGACTGGTTACTTCACAGGTAAGTGTTCTTGTTTGCTAATGCTGTTCTTGTTCTTCCAGGTTATTAAAGGAATCCAGATCTAGGGCTTCAGTATCGGGCCGCCGAAGAAGCAGATGAGCAGGAGGTGGACACGATGAGCGTTACGCTGCAGGAGTGCAGAATAACGCAAAGCGTGTTGTGCTGTTTGGGTGTGTTTTAAATAGCCCAGGTAAATTTAGTTCCAGGCCAAGTAGTTCCAGGCCCAGCCACACCCAAAACACTAGGCCGCATGGCTTGGTTCTAAAGAACTGGGGCTGTGAAATAGGCCTCCATGTTGTATTAAGGTCCAAAACTGGTATTGCTATATTCCTGATAATGAGCCTGGCGGCAAAGGTGCCAGGACTGACTCCATGAATGTTTCTGATGGAGGTTTAAGGCCCTTGGGGCCAGTGTGAAGGGCTTTAGCCCCACTGCTGCCAGGGGGCTGTTATACCTTAGGGGGTCAAGGGCATGGATCGTGACAGCACTCCCCCCTAAGGCCCCTCTCAGGGTATTTCCTCCGTTTGGCCCTGGTGTGGTTGGATGGTTCTGATGAAATCATCTTACCAGATGTGGCGCATGGATGTACTCGCTAGGCTCCCATGTCCTGTCCTGAGGGCCGTATCCCTTCCAGTCCACTAAGTCATATAACTTGGACCTGGTGAGTTTAGAATCTAGGATGTCCTTGGCTTCAGATTCGGGTTTTTCCGTTAACAAGAACAGGATTTGGTGGTGTTTTGACCCGAGTTCCAGGCTAAACAGGTTTTAAGAGTGACATGTGGAATAAGGGATGGATCTGCATATTTGGTGGTAAAGCTAGTTTTACTGCCACAGGATTTATAATAGCCTTGATGGTATAGGGCCCTAGATATCTGGGATGAAATGTTCGAGTTCCTCTGGGACGCCAACCAGACTTCATCTCTGACTTGGTAGTCTGGGGCTTCTCTTCGGTGTTGATCAGAGAAACTTTTCTCTCTTTCTTTGGCTTGGATGTAGTGTTCTGCTGCCTTTTTGAAGGCTTGAGAGACGGTCGTATGTAAAGTCTTCACCGGATGTGTGGACTTTGTCCGGTACTGGTGTGTAGCGAGTTGTTGTAGGCATATTCGGCTATCCACAGCACATTCTTCCAGCTTTCTTCCACTTGATGTAACATGCACCGTAAGTATTGCTCTATTGTCTGATCGTCTGCTCCGTTTGGCCATCAGTTTGGGGATGGTGACTAGTGGACAGACGAATATCGATTTGGGAAATTGCACAACTCTTCCTCCAGAAGTTAGACACAAACTGACTCCCTCGGTCAGAAATCAGGATGGAGGGAAAATCATGTAATCATACGATTTGCTCTAAAAACACCTTTGCCAGACTGGATGCATTTGGTAGACCCTCAAGCGCAATGAAATGGGCCATTTTAGAGAATAGGTCAACAACCACTAGGGTAGTGTTGAACCCTTGACATGGAGGTAGATCTGTGATGAAATCGAGGGAGAGTGTGTGGCAAGGTGCAGGTGGAATTTCCAGGGGTTGAAGAAGGCCCGCAAGTCTTTGTTTCTGGGATTTATTCTGTGCACAAATTCCACATGACAGAATAAACTGCGTAATGTCCTTTTGCCAGGTCGGCCACCAATAATTTATTTTCACCTTGGCTAGGGTCTTGGCAATTCCTGGATGTTCTTCTATCAGGGAGTCATAATAACCAGAAATTACTTGTTCTTGTAGTGCCTTATTCGGTAGATTTAAATGCCCTCTGAAATACGGGAGTTGGTTCTTTGGTGTGCAATGTTCACCTTGAGTGGTCTAGTCTTGTAGAGCCTCTGTGTTCATTAAAAGCCGAATTTTCTTTTGGAGTTCTTCCCAAGATCACGTTGTTGTAAGTCCTAGTAGTTTGCCAGCTGGAATAATGGCCACCGGGCAAGGGGTTGAATATGCGTTCTCATTAATACCCCTGTGTGATAGGGCGTCGGCTTATCCGTTCTGGACTCCAGGTCGGTACGTGATTATGTAATACTATTCTGCAAGCATAATGCCCATCGGAGTTGACGGGATGATTGAGCCTTTGCCGTCTTGAGGTATTGTAGGGTGCAATGGTCGGTGATTTCAGTGATGGTATGTCTGATGCCTAGGAGCTAATGCCGCCAAGCTTTAAAGACTGCCTTGATCGCTAGGAGCTCCTTGTCTGTTATTACATGGTTAAGTGGAGGTGCAGTAAATTTTCGCGACCAAAAGGCCATGGGATGTAACTGGCCTGTTTCGGGATTCCTTTGGGAAAGAACAGCACCAATTGCCATGCTGGAGGCATCTGTTTCCACTACATATGGGAGATCTGGGCGGGGGTGTAGTAGTACCATGGCTGAGGTAAATCTTTTCTTGAGTTCCTGGAAGGCCTTCTCCGCCTCTTCTGTCCATTGAAACAGTTTGTTGTTTTTTCGTAATAAAGAAGTGATCGGGTGCACAATCTGGGAGAAACCCGGGATGAATCGGCAATAAAAGTTTGCAAAGCCGAGCATACTTTCGACACCTTTGGCCTGTAGATGGTGATGGCCAGCTAATGATGGCGTCTACTTTGCGCATATCCATCCAGACGCCTCTGGGAGTAAGGACAAAACCAAGGAACTTGACTTTGGTGACATGGAAGTAGCATTTTTCAAGTTTGGCGTATAGCTGGTGTTGACGGAGTTTTGCAAGGATGGAGCAAATGTGCCTGCATTGGTCCCGTTTAGAAGAGGAGTACACCAAGATGTCATTGATATAAACTAGGGCACATACGTCGATCAATTCCTGTAGTGCATCGTTCATGAATTACTGGAACGCGGCGGGAGCGTTGCAAAGCCCAAAGGACATCACCTGATATTTGGACAGGCCACACTTAGTATGAAAGACGGTCTTCCATTCGTCTCCTTTCTTTAGACGCACAAGATGGTATGTCCCCCTAAGGTCCAATTTGGTGTCAATTTGGGCATCCTTGACTTGGTCCAGCAGTTCTGTGTAAGGGGTAGAGGATAACGGTTTTTATCTGTTACCTGGTTTAGTATGCGGTAGTCGATGCACGTTCTCAAGTCCCCCTCCTTCTTGGGTACGAAGAATAGGGGCGAGGCTGCAGGGGATTTTGACGGGCGGATAAAACCGTTTGCCAGGTATTGGTCCAGATATCATTTCATGTGGAGATTTTCAGGTTCGGTCAGTGCATAAATTCGACTTCACAGGATTTGTGCACCAGGTACGAGGTAGATCTGACAGTCATATGGCCTGTGAGGGGTAAGGTATTAGCGTGCTCTTTTTGGAAAATGTCTTGGAAATTGTGGTATTTGCTTGGTAGTGTACTTGTTACACCTAGTACCAATGCCTCTTTATCTTGGACAGGTGTCTCTGGGTCAGACAATGGCATTTCCACTTGGAAGCATGCATGAGCACACTCATTGGAGAAGGCTAATTTCTTGGCTCGCCAGCCGATGTTACGATTGTGAGCCACCAACCATGGCATCCCTAGATTCACCCGAAACTGAGGGGCCTTGATAAGATCGATGGCAATGGCTTCCTGATGTCCATCTTGGCACAGAAATGTCAATTCTGCTGTGTGTTGAGTTACAGGACCAGAAGCTATCTCTGTGCCGTCGACAGTGGTGACCTTCTCAGTTGTCATTTTCTGACAGAGGGGAAGCCCCATCCTTGGTGCCAGGCCTTGGTCTATGTAGTTACCAATGGCACTGCTGTCTATGTATGCCTCCACAGCATGCATCCGAGATGGTTGTTGGTGACTGAACAAAATCCCAGGCAGGGCAAGGTGTGAGGTCTGTGGCTCTTTTCCTTCGCTCGACAAACGGACCTCTACACTTGCCGGGCCTGGAAGTTTTCTAACTCTTGTTCTCCTCATTCTTTCTCTGTAGCTCCAACTGTTCTCCTAGGGGGTTTTATGGGACATTCTCTGAGGAAGTGACATGATTTCCCGCAGTACAGGCATAATTGCTGGTGTCTCCTTTTGACTCTGTCGGACTTTGGTTAATGGGCTCTGTACCCCCCAATCTGCATGGGTTCCAAAGTGTTTTCTGATGAACGCAGAGTTTTCTTCTTTGAGTGTACATACACAGTCTGATTCTCCATTCTGGCTCGATCTGTCCTTCAATCTTGCAGCCTGTATGTGATTTCAATCCAGCACTCCAACTAAGTCAATGGGACTCATTACCACCGAGGCGCTAATGGGTTAACGGCGCCGTAAAAGGCTGCGCCACCATTAACCTATTAGCGCCTAGTTACGAGGTCCCTTTGCTGGACCCGACCTTAATGGCTGGTTTTACCAGCCGTTAAAGTAGGGACCCGCAAAGGGACCTTGGTACTAAGTACGGTGCCGCAATTTGCGGCACCTTAATTAGCGCCTTCCCCATTCCCATTGAGCCCTATGGGGCAAAAATGGGAATGGGGAAGGGCCATGGTGGCATGGGGAATTACCGCCCGCCAACCTTGGAATGGGGTGGTAATTCCCCATTCCGCCATGGTGGACACCGGCATGGACCATGTGCTAATAGCACCATTGGTCCTCCGCCAGGGTCGTAATGAGGCCCAATGCCTAGTATGGGATGCCTAATGGAAACCCTTATTTATGTATTGTTATGTCAAAAGTTTGTTTAATTCTGGATGATGTACCCTTATATAACGCCCCTCTCTTTGAATTCCCCTGGTCTCACTGAACCAAGAAATAGGTTTGTTTTGCAAATTAAAAGATTTATTTGAAGAATTGAACAATATATAGATTACACTTTTATGAATATGAATAATATCTGAATATCACACTTATGAATATGAATAATGATCAGCAATGGGTGATATTACAATATCAACAATCTCTTTAATCAATTAGGAGTAGAAATAGGAAGAATAATCCAGCAGAGAATACTTTGCATGGGTTCAAGAAATGGCAATGATAGGAAGAAATGCAACACAGAAATAAAACTTGATATGACTTCAATCAAAAGACAATATGATCACTCTTTCCCCTGTTACTACTCACACCACCCAACATTCAATATGAAGATATGGAATGAAGGCACACAGGTATCAGGAATAACAATCAACAATGCAGTTCAATCCCACTTCCCCCCAGCAAGCTTAGAGAGAACAGGAATGCTTTAAAATCAGGTCACAATGCTTTTGAAGTTGATTTGCAAGGAATGGGAAAATGCTAAAATGACTTTAACTCGCTAAATGAGATTCAGAACAAGTGAGAGTTTCTTTGGATAAGTTCACGTCAACACTAGCAATGATTGTAGAATGATTAGCAGATGGAAAACGAAATTCAGAAGTTGAAAGCAAGAAATAGCTATTTTTACATGAGGTGAAATTTAGCCAAATACGAAATCGCAGCAACTTTTCCGCGTGCAGTAAACGTGATTAAGGCAAAACTATAAGGAATTGGAATGGGTTTGTTTTAAAGCTGAGGATGTTAGCTTCAAAATGACATTTAAATGTCGTTTCTAGGACGTACGGTTCAAAGGTTACAGAGGTTTTTGTGAAGGTAGATTTTTCAGAAATAGAGTCAAGATTTCAAAATAGAAGATTGCGCTTTAAAGATTCGCAACCAATATGGACTTATACAAAGGGGCTACGAAAGTGCAAGATACCCAACGGGACAAACACCAGACCAGGGCGCCTTCCGCTCTGATTGCTGTGCGCCAGGACACTTGACTTTCTTCAGAAAATATCAGAGCACAGATGATTATCGCTACAATTATCACAGACTATATAATGATAAGAATTCGGGATGGACACAAGATTCTATAATGCAGTTCTGGATAGGGTGACATGGATTGAATAATATTACTTTAAACTAAGAGATGACTATGAACAGTTTTATACTAAATACTCACTCTTATGACTTTGGAATGGAATGGGCCCATCAAAGATCTGGTCAAAGGTTTGGACTTCACTCGCCACCGGACAGGTTTCAAGCACTGGGTTCTGCTCTCAGCAAGCACCTCTGGTCTGCGTGGCCTCTTGGACTGGATCTGACGGGTTGGTTCTGGGTACAGCTCTGCTCTATGGTTCTGGATCTTGGTTCTATCACGAGGTTCTTAGCTAGAATAGCAAAAACAGCTCAGCCAGGCTGTTGGATTTTGTGGTGCCCCTTGGAAGTTTAGGGGTTAGAATCAGGTTTCAAAAGATTCTGAAGGCCAGGTGAAAAGAGTTCAGCTTTTTGGATCGGGCCTTTCTGCTTCAAAGTTCTAGAGTCTGGATTCTGGGTCTGGTTCTTCCTGCAGGATGCTTCACCAAGGAATCAGTTGATGAGTGTAAAGTGTGTGTCTGTGGGTCCTCAACAGTCCCTATTTACCCATTTTCCAAAGTGGGTGGGGAGGCTGATTGTCTATGCCCAACCCTCTAAGGATCTGATAGGTCAGAGAATTCCCTGTCCCCTTATTTGAGAAAGGAACAGTGGGCCTTCATGTGTCAGAGTGATGCTGCCATTTACAACCTAGGGAAGAACCTCCCCTTTGCTTTTACTTAGAAAATCTATTTTTCCCATGAAACATATTTCCAAGATGCACAACTTGTTAATATTACATATACACTTCACAGATTAATTAAGGCACATCTCTGTTCAGATCCCATGTTCCTACGGGTTCCGGTTCACAAATGACCGTTTTTTCACGCTTTTTAACGGTTACACATTTTTGGATCTGTACAATTTTTTACATATACATGCACATACCATCTTATCATACTTCTGTAATTTTTCATGTTCCTAGCACAACCACAGTAGCTACCATCTTAAAAACGTTTGTGGTTCAGTCTCAGAACATCGCACAGATTCCAGATTAGTTTTAAACTGTGAGCACATTTTTTATTTTAATAATCTCTAAGTTTTTGTCAGTTCAGTAGAATATTTTAGAAGTATTTTCCTTAAACAAATATTTAATCCAATGTCAAATCCACATTTTCAGTCTGGCCCGCCTCCAAAGCTGGGCTGTGTCAGAGAGTCACATGGCCTCCTTCCTGCCAGGGCAGTTTCTATTGACGCCCCAAATTAGCATCTCCATTCAGCTCAAAGGAGCCCTTTGTCTGCACTCAGAGCAACATGCCAGGGTGCCCCTCCCAGTTCATTTTCACACCAGCCTGCCAGTTTCTTAGCAGAGCACAGGAGAACAGATTCCTTTGTTTAGGGAGGAGGTGTGGAATGTGTTTGAAGCCCAGTGTGGGAAACTTTAACTTTTAAACCCAATGTCTGAAATTGACTTGTCTTAAAATATGACTTACATTTTTAACAAATACATCAACCGATTTGTTACTTCAAGCATTTTTAGAATATAGTTTTGAATTGTATCCACCTCTTAGGCTTCTGATAGCAAGTCTTTCTTTGGCATAGTTTGAGTTCAATGTACAACTTTACACATGATAAGTTTTAAATCGCCGGCTTCTGACAGAGGTGAGTAACGGTACTACACCCATTTTGGACAGATTTCTTCCAGCTCAACCACCCTCAAAAGTGGACTTCGTTCAGATAATATATACTTCTGTGGACATTGTATTTATGTGGATTCTCGAAGTAGAATGATGTTCACCACCCAACAAGGAGGTTGGATCTTTTTGTGTGGTTTGTGAGCCATGATTTTTGCAATTTTGACAGCCAGGGAAAAACAAATTTTTAAAACAGCTCTGTGTTTCTTTTGCAATTATTTTGCTCTGTGGGCAACCAAATGATGGGTTTTGGCAGTGGTCTCCGGTGTTACCACTGACATAGGCAAAAGTGGAGGGCGCCCTATTTTTCACATTTTTACTGCACACTTTCTGGTGATTTTGAGCGAGCAGCATGCGTTCTGGCGGCCATTCTGATGTTTCTGCTGCAAGCAATGAGCTAGGACGTCTATCAATTCCTCCTGTAATCCTCGATAGAATAACGTTGTTCGTTTCTCAACAGCCCACCCAGTTTCAACGACAAGTCTGTTAAAAGTGGTGATATATGTTAACAAATCTTGGCTGCCTTGGCAGAGGGACAGAAGTTCATTATCCAGAGCTTGACCCTGGGTATGTTGGGCGAACAACTTTTCCATCTCCTGTCGAAACCCCTGAAATCCCACAGAAGTGGGTCATCCTGGCTTACTAACGGTATGGACCAATCCGTGGCACTGCCACTCAGATATGACAGAATGAAGGCAACCCGTGACTGATTGTTAGGAAAGGCTCCGGGTCTACAAACAAAATGGAGGTGGTACTGGTTCATGAATACTGCATATTTTCTTGGGTCCCCCGTAGAACATTCCAGTGGGGCCAAAGGAACTGCCCCACGGGGGACCACCTGCACTGGATTGACGGATGTAGCTGGAACCAATGGAATACTTCCTGGCAACGGAGTCTGCCCAGCCTGTGTTTGGAGCAAATGTCTGGCTAATTCATTGGTACGGTCCTTGGTTGACAATCAACTCCCTCCTAAGGGCGCTGGTTTCTTGCCGGGCGGTGTGCACCTCGACCTGTAATTCTCCCAGTAACTGGGCTTGTTGGTCAGTCCATGATGTTTCCATGACGCCCAGGTGGATGTTTTAATTGAGGCTTTGCATTCTGTTATGCTCACCTGGTATCCACGGGGGCACCACACAATACTGGATGGAGGTCTAAGTACTATCCCGGACTTCTCTCTGCTTGGTTATGTGCCAGACATTGGGTATCGCCTATAACAGGGGAATGCAGGGTTAAGATACTGGTTCTGTGACGGGTGGACTCCCACCTCCCTCTGGTCCAAATCCCCTCCCTTGGGGTTATTTCTCAACTTAGGTTTTTGTGCGTTGAACTCTCCGCCCTGCGTCTCTGTGCAGGGGCGCATGGTTGGTGCAGGCATTCTGTGGACCTAGTTGCTTCACTGATCTGTGTGCCCTTATGTCAGGTCCAGACCCGCTGTGACTCTGACTATGCTTGCTGTCTTCCAGGTGAGTTATAATGTCTTTTCCGTCTTTATTCTGTCTCTTTCTTTGCCTCCATTTTCTCTGTCTTCTCGGCGTCTTGCTCCACTACGCTGTTCCCTAACAATGTCTCTTTTTGTTTTCACAGGGATGGTTGTGATCTCGGAGTTGCCGCGCTGATGGTGAAGATGCACAGAGCGCTGCGCTGTTAATTGGTGTTAGCTAACCTGTGTTCTCGTCTCCTTGTACAGGTTGAGGTGATGTTCCGGAATGATGAGCGATCAAAGCGCTTCTTGCCCAGGTAAGTGCTTTGTTAATGCTGACCTTCTTCCTTCTCCCTTGCAGGTTGCGTGAAACCCGGAGATGGGTGAGGTAAGAGAAGCGCAGGGTGGATTCAAGACCGGTTACTTCACAGATAAGTGTTCTTGCTCACCAATGCTGTTCTTGTTCTTCCAGATAATTAATTGAATCCGGATCTAGAGCTTCGGGATCGGGCCGCCGAAGATGCAGTTGAGCAGGAGCTGGACACAGGGAGTGTTACGCTGCAGGGAGTGCAGAATAACGCAAAGCATGTTCTGCTGTTTGTGTGTTGTTTAAATAGCCCAGGTAAAGTAGTTCCAGGCCAAGTAGTGCCAGGCCCAGCCACACCCAAAACACTAGACCGCACGGCTTGGTTCTAAAGAACTGAGATGTGTAATAGGCCTCTATGTTGGATTAAGGTCCAAAACTGGTATTGCTTTATTCCTGATAATGAGCCTGGCACCAAAGGCACCAGGACTGACTCCATTTATGTTTCTGATGACATTTTAAGGCCCTTGGGGCCAGTATGAAGGGATTTAGCCCCACTGCTGCCAGGGGGCTGTTATACCTGCGGGGATCAGGGGCATGGATCATGACAACAAGATGGGTCAGTAGAGGTTTTTTTTTGGAGGGGGCACACAAGGGAGTGCTTGAAGGAGGTGGGGAAAGATAAAGTAGCAAAAGAGTGGTTGTAGAAATCAGCAAGTGCAGGTGCAAGAGAGCCAATATTGTCCTTAATCTTTCTGGAGGATCAGGAGGAAACCTGACGGGGGAGACCTTCACGGAGCAGACAACTTTGGTGATCTAGTCAGGTGTGATAGGAGAGATGGAGGAGAGAAAGTTAGAGTGAGGATGGGAGGCCATAGGAGGCAGGGGAATGGGGTAGGAGGAGGCAGAGAGGGACACATGGGTTCACAGGATATCCTGAGGTTTTGTAGTGATGTGTGTGGCCATTGTGTTGCAGAGGCACTGAGAGGGAAGAGGTGAGGAGGAGACTGCAGAAGGGTTGGCTAGTGCCCTGCAGATTTTAAAGAGTTCAGCGGTGTTGTTAGATGCACCAGAGACACGATCCTGGATGTGGGCCCTTTTCTTGGCGAGGATGGAGAGTCTGTATTGCCTTTGGAGTCTATATTATCTATATGAGTATACGTATCATATTATAACTTCACCACATTGTCAACCCACTCGGTATGCCATTGCCAAAAATGGCAGAGGGCTTCACAACAATCTACCCCAATTCTCTGTTTAAGGTTAACACTGAGCAAGAATACTGTGGTGAAGCTATAGTACGACATAGGTTAAAAAGTACGATTTTCAGCATCTTAGCCTGAATTGGCATATCAGCCTTTTATCTTGAGCCCGAGGTCCCATGAAAGCACAATAAGATCAGGGATTAAGGGTTCTAAAATGGGAACTGTTTGACAAAATAAACACAGCACAAATGTGCTTTGCACTCTAAAGTTACTTCCTGTTCAGTGGACTCACAACCAAATTATCTGGTAAGGATGTTTGAAGGCACTGCGCCCCCAGTGGTGAGAGAGAGATAGAGGGGAGATAGATTGAGTGACAGAGAGAGAAAAAACTGAACAGGATTGGAAATCAGAGAAAAGAGACACAAAGGTTGGCAACAAACTGAACAGAGGGAACCCACAGCAGACATGAAGAATAGAAATAAAAGTGATTGGTTTAGAGTGAGAATTTAGAAAGAAAGGGATGGACAGACAGGGGAGAAAAATCAAGGGAGTATAGAAAGACAGGAGGGAGACGAAATCTTGAAGGAAGTGTGCAGAGAGCCATAAAATTAATGGATTTGTGAAGCAGAAAAATGGAATTACAAGAGTGAAGGTGAAATAACATGAGAAGAGAGTGTAGGAGGTCATCTCAGGAGGATCAGAGAGAAGGATAAAGGATAAAGGCAGGACAAGTGTCTCTGCTAGATGTAAATGTCATACACCTTGTCGTTCACTAAGTATTGTGGATTCTTTGATAACAATCTCAATAGTTCAAAGGTGCAGGCGAGAACAAAAGATTCTGGCACAATAAATCACCCAATAATGCAATAGAAAAAAGTGTCCTTGATTGTTGGACACTCTCGTCCCCTGCACACCCTCTAGGCTGCAGCTAAACCCAGTCAATATTTGTCTGAAAAGTGCCAGATCTTACGAAAATAACTGATTGATAAGTGATGAGATGTCTTTGATGAAACACAATTATGTATGGTACATTCAGAGAGGTGTAAATATTTAATCAACAATATTTTTGCTCATACAAAAATATTTATAGCAATCTTATGAAATTAAAACAATCACAAAAACAAGTGCATAAGCAACATCTAAAGTCTAAAGAGAGTTCAACACGTTTCGGGATTATAATTCCCTTCATCAGCAGCAACAATTTATTCATCGGAAGATATGCAATTTTCAGTTCAATCTTCAAACTCCAAATTAGTCTACAGATTAAATTAGAGACTTATATCAGTTCTATTTGTGAAGTTACAAAAAGGATTAGCTCAAATTCAATGGTTAACACTTTGATTCACTTATCTTGGCGGTAATACCTTGTAATGTGCAGCACTGTGGTCCCACTATTCTCTTCACTCAAAAGTAGCAGTCTTAGCTAGATGGGGTAGCTTGGGGTCTGTCATAAAATACTGTAATAATTAATTTCTAGATCTATCCAAAATTAGTGTAAGAAAGTGTGAGCTAGATTATAGGACGCCTACTTCTGCACTCTTGTGTGCATTCCACTGTCGGTAATGGAGGGTATGCCGATTCCAAAAAGCTTGTGTGTGTGGTCACAAACAATCTACACATGTAGAATATGAATAAAAGATGTACCATAAATTGGGAGTGTCTAGGATGAACACTGTACTGCTAATAGCAGAGTTTTGAAATTAAAAAAAAACAGTGGCTTACCAGCTTGCCGTCTGTTAATTCGCTAGATGGTCAGAAGTCTAAAACGCCAAGCCTAATGTAATGTGATGGCGATCAAAAATTGTTTAAGAAAAGGGACAGCACCGCAATTAGCCTATTGCATATGGCATAGTGGTGTATACTCAGATCATTAGGATCCAATATGGTATGTTAGGCTTACCAGTAGTGTGTGGTTGACACCCTTATGGGGGAGTTCAAAGTGCTAGTCTTTGTGAATTTAAATTACATGTAGAAGCGCCGTTGCTAGTAAAGTAAAAAGCTGCTAGCGCAACACTTCAGTGTTGCAGAGGCTAACACACAAAGAAAGCACTCGCGAATATGTCTACCGGCATTACGCATGTGGCAGGAGCTTCATTATCGGCAAGGAAAGTCTATGCAAATGACGTGCAAGATGTGTGATGTCATATGTCAACAAATCCGTGTAATGTGGTTTAGTCGGTTTGAGAGATGCCTGTATGTAAATAAGTACTTGCACCAATGATGGTTTATGGCCTTTAAGCCCTCCAGACAATCGATTTTAATTGGCTGCAGGAAGTAGAGGGCAAGTATTGGAGAAAGATCATGGGTCTTCCTACCTGCATCCCTATGGCGGTTCTTAGACTCGAATTAGGGTTTGTATCATTGAAATCTATGGTATTAAAAAGAAGGGCTGAATTATACTTAAAAATAAGATAATTCTAGCAATCACTTGCAATTATCCATGAGACAAGAACTCAGTAAGGAGTCCAAGAAGTCCCTTTTTAAGGCAAACATCGAGAAGTATTTAGAGAAAATCAACTGGACTCTGAGAGCAGGGGAATATTGTCCGGCAGTCAAATCTGCCTTAGCTAAGAAAGTCGATTTGGGGGACTGGATAGAAAATTTGACTGACTAGAAGGCCTAAGAAAATATAAATTTATAAAGTTTGTATTGCATACTTATAAAAAAAACACAACCATATCTGAATTTATGTCCTGCACCAAGACTAAGACGATTTATATACTATATTGGCCATTACAGGCGCAATTGATAGGATCCCTAGGGCGGCTCGCTATTGTCGTCTGTGCAAGGATAATAAAAATGTTGAGACCGGGAAACACTTATTGACTAGATGCCCTAAGATGTGGAATGTGTATATTGAACATTATGATAAGTATGTATATGAAATTGAACACATTGGTGACAACAGCTTTTGGTGGCAAATTATCAAAACTCATAACATCCAGAAATGTATTGCAATGTACAATGTCTAGCTTAAGCTTGAGAATCTGCTTAAGATAGTGATTTAAGTTCTGATGAGGGGTATTCCACGAGTAAGTAGAATTAATTTGTTGAAATTTAATCAATTTTAGTATATGATTGTGGTGTATATTTTAACTCAGGTTTCTTAAGTAAGATTAGTCTATGATTTTAGTAGGAATGATGAATTACATTTTAGATACTGTGTATTTTGTATGTGAAATTCTACTTGCATTAGTATTTCTTGATATGTATGGACTATTAACATATTTTATTATGATGATAAAGTAAGTAATATGTGAAAAGTTTATTGATAAACTAAAACACATTAATAATAAATAAATAAATAATACATAAATAAATAAAGTAAATAAGTCAATGTATGTAATGTATGGTGGGGATATGCTTTGCAAATATGCTCAGTAAACTGGCTTGTCTGTCAGACCTGCCGTGCATGAAGACAATAAACCGCACATCTGTGATTGTTCTATGTGGAATGCACATTGCTACTCACTCCCTATGTAATGCCTGAGTACTTGACTAACATTCCCCTCTACATTGTATATTCCACAAATACATGATCAGTTTGTCATATTAAGATGTACACATGTTAACAATATGATTACAGCGCAGATTTCAATATATGGTTACACTATTCACATGATCAAGACACTAAAAGGTGTCAACATTTCCATCTACATTGTTGACTAATGATATCGTAGCGGCAATGGTATCTTTACCAAATACATGTATAGTATATCATATTCAGGTATACACATGCTGCAGAAGTAATTTACAGTCTAGATCTGACATATGGTTACATTTTTTACATGCATTACAATTTAGAAGATGTTGACATTCTAGAGTTGGATAGAGTTCACAATTCAAATTAATGCTGTTGACTCAGGGGTAACATGTACACAATTCTGCATAAACGTGTGCTGCCATTGACATACAATAGTTCACTGAATCTCCCTATTGTAATTACATTAGTTCCTATTTACATCTAAAGTGGTTCTCAAGGACTTCTATTTTAAAATCTTCTTTACTACTGTCAGGCAATAACTCTGATGTTAATAGACAGCAGTGATTTACTCAGTTCCAGTGTGCTTAAGTTTATGCCAGTTTAATGGCAAATTCAAAAGAAAGGAGTTAGAGAAAATCCCTTGTTAAGTCCCAAGCGGGGCCATAGAATCCAGTTTGTGGATCCAATACATCTCTCCTTTGGCTAAAAGGGTATATAAATCGCCACCCCTTGGTGGAGTTCTCACAACTTCTAATACCACATATTTCAGGTGTGCTATAGAATATCTGTTGTCTATGAAATGTCACACGGCCGGTGACTTCAAATTCCTTGTTCGAATGTTTGATTTGTACTCTGTTTTTCTATCTTTGATTCTGTGAGTGGTCTGGCCAACATAGTAGCTACCAGAGGGGCAGATACAACCGTAGACCAAACATTTAGAGTCACAAGTGGTAAAATGTTTTAGGGCAATTTCCTGTCCAGGTTTAGAATGCTGTATATGCTTACCTTTTTGGATCTTATTGCAGTGGGTGCAATGTAAACATGGGAACGTCTCATATTTTGCTTTTCCAATAAATGTTTGTGTGGCCTAGTGCAGCTTTTCAGTTTGTACCGGGGTGTTCTTCAAGTTCCTTCCCCAGGTACATGCAACCATAGGAGGTTTTGGAAGTAAAGTTGTGGTTCCAGTCTCGTGATTTTCCAATTTTTCTTTAAGATACAGTGAACATGACCGCTCTGTTTATAGAATTTAAACAGTTGAATGAGGAGTCGTTAATTCCACCATTGTTTAGGGGTAAGAAGATGCTTCCTGGTTAGGTTCTCACAAGGCATCAGGATAACATCTGGCGTTAAATTTGTTAGCTACATTCACTGTCGCTTCATAGTATAATTGTTCCTCAGAAATAATTCTCTGCATCCTCATGTATTGACTAAGGGGAATATTATTCTTTAGATGTGCTGGATGATAACTTGTGAAATGAAGTGTATTATTTACATCAGTCGGCTCCTGATAGATGTTAGTTGTATGCTTATTTCCACATGGTATTACTAGGACATCCAAAAAATGTACGTTGGGGTTTCCGATCTCAAGTATACAGTTCATTCTTGGATCTGTTGGGATGGAAATGAGCCTATCCCACTCTCCTATGTGCTTTAAGGTGAGGCAAATCCCATATGAAATCATGTAGTGTACACGGGGGGAGAGGACAATGCTATGAATTTTGGCAAAGATATATTATAGCGTGAATAATAGATGCATAACCGTAGCGTGCACATAGAAAGAAATGCCATATTGTAATTATGGCCCATAGATAATCTAACAGGGTCATGCTGCATAACTCTTAGCTCCTCAGAAGGACTCGACTGGGCCCAGATCATTAAGACGGGATGATCCTACATAACCAGTACTCACGGAAGCAGCCTCCTGTCCCTCCATTGTTGCAATTACAGGGAGGAATGCGACCTGCAAGGCCGTGAGAAAACACCACGGTCCTTGAAGTGCCCATTCATCGCAGCCAAGCTGCCAGCAGGCCTCCAACTTCCGCCCAGCCTACCCAGACCCATGGCCCACACTACTGACATGATCCCCATGCCCCTGCATTCTAAGATAGTGAGCGACCCCAGCCCAAATCGTAAGCCCACTGGCCATAACAGATCTAAGCATGTGCAACTGCTTCTCCACGTTGCATAAATACATCCTTTGTAAAATAAGGTACAGGGAGGGACAAATTATAGATCAAAAAAAGGGTGGAAGAGTGAGGTGCAAGAGGAGCAGTATCAACATAGCACAGAATGTGTGGGTCAGTATGATTGCATTTTTTCCTCCCTTACCCCTGGCAACAGTCCTTACGCCTCCCAGGTGCATGCCACAGTGATGCAGTAGTAGGCTTAGTGTATCACAGCAGTTTTTGATAATGATATGTTATGATATATGATAGTTTATTTATATAGCGCCTATACACAATGTGTTTCAAAGCGCTTAAAGGCAAGGGAGGGAACAAGGGAAAATACAATGACATTCTTACAGGCCATGAACAGTAAGGATGTGAAATTAACTATCGTACTCGTCCTGATGACATTTCAGATAGTGCAAGAGCTAAGACATAGCTAAGGAAGGGAGAGAGAGAGTGGGAAGGAAATGGAAACAAACAGGCAACTACCATGCTAGGCCTGATGACATTTCTGGTAGAGCCGGAGAAAAACAAAAGGTGAGGGAGAGGGGTGCAGAATGGGGAGGAACAAAACAAGCGACTATGATACTAGGCCTGACGACTTTTCAGATAGTGCTGGAGGGGCCTGGGGAGGGAAAAAACAGTAATGGGAGGGTGGAGGAAACAGACGAGGTTGCTATCATATTAGGTCCAGGGACAATTCTGATAGAGTAAGTGCATAGAAGAAAGTAAGGGGAGGAGATAGGAAAAGGGAGAAGGGAAAGGAGGAGAGAACAGAGAGTAAGCAGTCAAAAAGAGTGGAGAAGCAAGAGTGGGGAGCGAATACAATTGAAGAATTCAGTACTAACACATAATGTTGAAAGCCAGGATACAAGATGAAGATGGGAACAGCATGATTCAGGAAGGCACCAGGTGGGCGAGGCTTGCTAAGTGGTGAAAAAGAGCGGCAGGCAGGAAGGCACCAGGTGGGTGGGGCTTAGGCCAGCTGGCCTAGATCCACTTGCACCTGTTCCCCATCTAAAAAGGAAAAGAGGCTGGAGGGCTCCTTAAGTAGGGAAAAAGAGGGGCAAGCAGGAAGGCACCAGGTGGCCGGGCTTGCTTAGTGGTGAAAAAGAGCAGCAAACAGGAAGACACCAGGTGGACGGGGCTTGCTAAGTGGTGAAAAAGAGTGGCAGGCAGGAAGGCACCAGGTCGGCGGGGCTTAGGCCAGGTGACCTAGATCCACTTGCACCTGCTCCCCACCTGCAAAGGAAAAGAGTCTGGAGGGCTACTTAAGTAGGGAAACAGAGCGGCAAACAGGAAGGCACCAGGTGGGCGGGGCTTGCTAAGTGGTGAAAAAGAGCGGCAGTCAGGAAGGCACCAGGCAGGCGTGGCTTAGTCCAGGTGACCTAGATCCACTTGCACTTGCTCCCCATCTAATGTAATTTATAAGTAGCCTGACCTTCACTCCATGGAGAGATGAGCCCAGCTGACCCACGTGTGGACTGACAGACAGCGGAGAAGCAAACCAATTGTAGCCTGATATCCCCTGTGGAATAGGCCCATGTATAGGGCCTCACCAATCAGAGGCGGTAATATTTACTGTATACTGATGATGCATTAGTGACTTTTAAGACTCTGCATGTACTAGTTTGGGCCAGAACATTCTCGAGCAGCAGAGTTGTTTGCTGATATTTTGTATTCTGTACAATTAAACCTTGTTTTCCTTGCAAGCTATCTTTTGGATTCTTTCCCTAGAGGTTTGTATTCATTCTGGTGTGAGCGTATATAGGGACTTGCCTTCATTTGGTGACCCTGCCGACATGATCCCATTGCCTCCCTACCTGCAGAGGTATCCCGGCAGCCTCTGTGGAAGGGCCGCACTCATCTACAGTGACCAGTCCCAAAATGCGTGTTTGGAGTGGCGTTGTGGGAGCCGTCTTTGCAGAATCCCGCCTGTTCTTTGGAGCTGGGTGCGGCCCCAAGGAGAGGTGCAGGCCGGTTGTAGAACCCTGTGAATAGAGGGCTTTCACGCACGAAGGTGAGTATAGATTGCAAGGGATAACAAAGTAGGGTTGGGTGTATAGAGCAGTGTGTATAGTGTGAACAGGCGGTGACTGAAATTAAGAAAGTGTCATGTTTATGGAATGTGTTGATTTTTTGTTTTTTTATTTATTCACTTTTTTAGATATTAAGGTGTAGGAAAAAGGAATAGAGGGAGCCCCCCGCCCCTGAGTGATGGGGGGAAGATGGCGCCGCGTGCACTGTCTTTACTAGTGCGGGAAAATATAAGCATAAATATAGGAGCTCTGCATAATTAGAGAGCTCGGGAATAGAAGTGGTTGTTGTTTTAGCTTGTTTGATTTGTTTTGTTGGTGTATTTTAAAGTGTAAGGGGAAGGCCCAGGAGGTGCATGTATGCGGTATGTGTGTGGACATATCTGGAAGGCATGAGGTGCGTGTGCAAGAAGCTCTATGGGGGATAGTGTGAGAGGGAAAGTGAATTGATGATTTTTGGTCTGTGAATTTGTTGACAGTATTACAATACATTAGAGACGAAACAAAACTCTATATCCATTGAACTGAACAAATTACTGTTTAACTGTGGCGCAGTAGCTTAGGCGCAGCCCTAAAAACAAGACACATGAAAGACACAACAATGGGGGTAGAGACACCACTAGACCACATATGCAAGGCCCTGCCCCTGTATTGTGAAAATATAAAGAAATATCATATCCAATGGCAATGGGTGACCTAGACTAGGGGGGGCATACCCCACTCCTGGCCAGATCAGGGCTCCTTTGACAGAAGTGTATTGTAACATATATCCACATACCTGACAGCAACATACAAGCCAGATCAGGGCTCCTTTGACAGAAGTGTATTGGAACATATATCCACATATCTGACAGCAACATACAAGTGAAGACCATTGCAAAATAGAAGGGAAGTATTGAACCTCTGGAAAATGTTTGAGGACACTGAGGATCTGAAGGGGGCAGGGGTGACACACAACGTTAGCAAAGAGACAGGCTCAGGAGAAAATGGACAGAATATGGTAGTAGGAAAGAGAGATATCCGCTAGCAACTTGACTAGCGGAAGGGAATACAAACCCAATGTATGTATCGGCGGGCATGATGGTAGCAACACCAGGCACTGCCCCATCCCCGCCATATGTCTCACCGCCCGAAGTTACTGCCCATACTGGGGTGAGCACAAGAGACCTGGAAGTAGAACTAGCATCCACATGGCCAGAACTAGCAAGGCTGAGGGCTGCATGTGATGCCACCAAGGTAAATACATCTGCCGGCACAACCAACAGGGATGAGTGGAAATCGGGTGTTTTCCTATTCAGAATGGACAGTGTGCCCATAGGAACCGTCCATGTACAGCATGACGGAGAGAGAGACAGCTTAGGCTACGAGAATGGAGGGGTGCAGAGATTGAATGAGGAATACTGGAGTGATTTTGATGAGAGAGAGGATGAAGGGGAAGGGGAAGGGGAAGGGGACGCAGAGCAAGCGCCAGAATTTACACCAAGGTTAGAAAGTTAGTGGGATGGAAGGTTAAGGCGAAGATTGGCAAATTAGCATTGGCTAGGAAAAAGGGAAGTGTGTCTAAGGGGGAAAAGGCAAGATGAAAATGCAAATGCCATTGATACACAAGGGAGCAGGAAGGCCTCACTATGTACCGTTGGCTTAAATGGACAAGGATAATCTCCTTAAGGTACTCGCACAAATCACAGCGGGGGCTGGGAAATTGATGTATGTGTTTGAAAAGAACACAGCGGGTGTTCCCTTAGCAATAGGGGATATTAAAAGCCTGTTGGTAGCGGCAATAGGGGATCCAGCAGAAATTGTGCAGGTCAAAACAGGGTACACAGGAGTAATCTGAGCAATGATGCCCATGATGCCGCACATTTAACAAGATCAGAGCAAGGGTATGGGATGCATTGTAGCGAACTTTCCACAATCCGGACTTACAATCAATCATGCAGTGTACAATGGGGTGATGAAGATGCAGCGCAGTACATTCTCAGGGTCCAAGTGGTGTGGAGAGCAGAACGGGCAGTGCTTGGGACCAATCAATGTCACCTTTCTATTTTATAGTAAAACGGGGCCTAGCGAAAGAAGTCCAGAAAGCGCTTGACAAAATAGCTAGGGTTGAAGTGAAAGGATGGCCCGAAATTCAAAGTATTATAGTTCACCACCGTAGGAGAATAAAAGAGGGTGAGAAGGAAATGATTCTGAGGCAACAGGCGGAGGAAGTGAAATTGGCCCAAAATAAGTTTGTAAAAGTAGCTGTGGTAGTGACAGTGCCAATGCCGGCACCGGTGGAGGAGGACAATAGCGGTAGACTCGGCTGAAGGAGGACAAGGACAGTGGGGTGGTAGCCCGGAGTTCTCGGGAACCCAGTGGCAAGGAGGACAGCAGCGAGCATGAGGTAGTTTTTGAGGTTCAAGGGGAGGCAGATTTGGGAGTCTGGGGCCAAGATGAGGGCACCCCAGACATGCTGGACATGTGGGAGATAGGGGCATTTTTTTAAGAGATTGCTGGGAAGGGGTTACGACTACAATCAGCCGTACTATGGTCCCCCACATCAGGGGAACCTGCAAGGTTTACCTCCTAGAATGACTTCAATACCATATGAGATTCACCAGGCTTAAACACAGCTACCCCCACAAATCCCCAACCCATGTCATCCACAACACCAACAACAGGCAGTGCAACAGTATTAACCCCACCCTAATCCCCAGCCAGCAGAGAACAGAAATGCTTTCGGCACTGCACCTTATGGCGCAGTGGCCCCATTTCAAGGTGCTACAGTGGATGGAGGAAACCCTTTTTTGTTCCCTGGGACGGACACATACCATGACTAGGACAGGCCACAGAGAACGCTTGCGTGTCCAGTCCTGTCAATTACCCTAAATGCAGAAGAGGAACCGTTGGTGGGGAGAGAGATAGGGAACAAACAATTCATTTTTATGTGTGACTCAGGAGCGGAGAAGTCGTATATCAGTGAAGGTGGCATCCCACTATCAGGAAAAACAACAAAAAAAACTCTTGACGCAGGGATTCTCTGGTGCTGTTTTGATGGTTCCATATACAAAAGACTTGGATGTGAAGGTGGGAGGAAGGGTGGTAAGCGTGCCCCTCTTATACTCTGAGAGTTCTTCTGTCAACTTGCTCGGTAGGGATCTGCTAAGTAAGTTAAACATGACAATCTCTTTCACAGACAGCAGTATCGTCTGTGCCATGCCTTGCATGTGGTCACTAAGGGCAATGCTTGTGATACATGCCACGGCACATGATGTAGAGGTACCAGACCTACCTGTCAATTCTGATATGTTTGTTTACGGCATCACAGTGCTCGCACAAGCCATCCCATTGATTACCAGAACTTGCTGGAGAGTAACCACTGATTTCATCTTTCGACCTGTGGTGTCTCCAGAGTTAGTTGCAGGAATGATACTCTCCCTAGACCTAGAGAACTTTCTAGTGTCAGCCAAAATAATGGCAGTCAGTTTTAGGCACAGACCCCCATGGATGCCAGTGGCGCATTTTGTTATGTACAGGTCCCTCTGTGCCCTTCAAAGAATTGACCGATGAAGGGCTTTTCGAGGATGACACCAATGACAGGGGGATCATCCTTGAAATGTGCATACCCTTCTGAGATAATGGTGCAATACCGAAGAGTTCAGAGCGCCCTCATGGCTGTGGCCGCACCACCCCCATTCAGCCACGCAGACTTGCAACACATTCCCACACACTTATGGACAACTAACCCACGTGATGTAGGGATGTTAAAAGAAGTAACATCTGTACAAAATACACTTAAGGTGGAGGCAGTACTCCCCCGGGTGAAGCAATAGCCATTGTCCAGGGAAGCAGAGGAAGGGATCAGGGAAACAATACAGGCCCTGCTGCACCAAGGGATCACAGTACCCTCTACCTCACCATGCAACACAGTGATATACTCTGTCATAATGGCAACAGAGGGCACTTTGGGGAAGATCCAAGATATCGGCCCCCTAACTGACGTAGTACAGAAGGAATTTCCACTTGTCCCAAACCCAGCATCCATTTCGTGCAGCATCCCCAAAGAAGCAACCCATTTCACAGTTGTAGATTTGAAGAACACTGGAGAAGGAGGTGTTTCAGGCGAACAGATGGCTCACCAGTGCAGCATGGTGCCCTGCTCAATAGACTGATGTCGTCCCTCGCAGAACCCTCTGAAATGGTGGTCATTAAATGTGCAGCACACATCCACAACACTGACAAAATCCCATTGGAGAATGCAGCTGCCATCGCTGCAGCCAAAGATGCAGCATACCTCCCGGTGCCTACGCCTGCTGAATATGTGATTGCAATAGCGGCCGCTAGACCAGTGGCAGAACCATACAAATCCATGCCCAAAACCCAAGTGACAGAGCTTCCACATAGGGTGCCCCAGTGAGAGCAAGAAATATGGCTCAAACATGGATGCGCACAGTCTCCAACTGACTGCTTATGGAGACAGCAATGCACTGGGAAAGTAGTCATGCCCGTAGAACTGCTACACAGGGCTTTTGAGCAATTACACTATCCTTCTCACAGCTCCAAGCAAAACATTGCAGCAGACATCCAGGGACTGGTTTATACCAGACCTCCAAGAACACCTCTCAACGATGGTGGTCCAATGCACCACCTGCCAAGAGTTTAGCACGGGAATGACACTGTCTTCGGCCAAGGCCCTGAGGCCAACCTCCTCCTCTGATAGATGCTTCCCATGCCTTATAAATGTCCTTTTCTTATTGCTGTCCCTTCTCTCCCTTCTTCGGCTTCCTTGCCTTCCCCTCTGCCACTTCTCTGGCACCCTCTTCCTCCTCCTTGGCTACCTTTCCCTCGCCTCTTATCTCCTCTGCCCACCCTTGGGCTCCTTCTAAACTTCTGCAGGGAGTACCTATGATTTGTACCCCTCCCCGGAAGTCTTTAAAGGATGGCAACCTTCTCCACCTCACCACTCTTAACTCTCGCCCAGCTGTCAAACATTCCTCTGACATCTGCTGTCTCCTGGAAGAACTCGACCTTGATGTCCTTGGTTTCACCGAGGCATGGTTCATGGCCAGCTCTGTCATGAGCTTTTACATTCTCCTCCCTGATGGCTACAAGATTGTCTCCATGCCCAGATCCAACCATCCCGGTTGGAGTGTAGCTTTGATCTTCCCAGAGTGGATTGCTGCCCCTATCTTTCCTATGCAGGCCTACTCCTCCTTCAAATGCCTGGTCTTTAGGCTTTCTCTCTCTCCTGGGCACTCTCTCACAGTGGCTATTATCTACCGGCCACCTGGTCAGATCACCTCCTTCCTCTTCGAGTGGGCGGACCTCTCTTCCTCCCTCCTTGCCTCGACCACACAACTCCTCCTCCTTGGAGACTACAGCATCCACCTGGATGCTTCCTGTCCTGCCACAAGACTCTTTTGTGACCTCTGTGACTCTCTCTTCTTCTATTCTTCCCTCTGGCCGGACTCACTCTGCAGGGCACACTTTTGATGTTCTGATCTCCTCAGACCTCCCTCTCTTCAACCCTCTCACCACTCCTCTCTCCAGGAGTGACCACTGTCTCCTATCCTCTCATTTCTCTCTCTCTACCCCTCAGGCCAAGCCAATCCCACACTGCCAACCACCTTCTCTGTCATTTGACCCATGAAGCGTGTGTCAGTTGAGGCTTTTGCCGCCTCTTTCTCTCCCCCTGCTGCACCTCTGGCTGAATCACAACCTGACACAGCCCTTTCCATTTTCCACTCTGCTATCTCTGACATGCTTGATAGCGTGAGAGACACATGAAGCGTATGTAATTAGATGCTTTCGCTGCCTCTTTCTCTCTCCCTCCGGCACCTCTGACTGAGTCACAACTTTACACAGCCCTTTCCATGTTCCACTCTGCAATCTCTGACATGCTTGATGTACTTGCCCCTGACATGAGGATCCGCATGAAGCCTAATGGCAAGTGCAACTCCTGGTACGAATCAGACCTCATTACCAATAAACGCAAGTGTAGGGTGGCTGAGAGGAAATGGTGGGCATCTTGCACATCTTCTGACAAACTGGACTGCTGCCTGCTTCAAAGGCAATACCAACTCTCTGTCCTCACTAACAAGAGAGCTCACATCCAAGCCCGCGTCTCTGCAGCATCTAACAACTCAGCCAAACTCTTTGAAATCTGCAAGGAGCTGACCAATCCTGCCGCAGTTTCTATCTCTCCTGTCTCCTTTGAAACCCTCTCTATGGCCGTGGCTTCTCATTTCATCTCTAAAACCAGGACAACCTGGCCACCCTCTCATCCTCTCCTGCTTCTCTCCCCACTCTCTTCTCTTGCTCCGAGCCCCCCTGCGGTCACCCCCCTCCCTTCTCTGCCTTTCCTCTACTCACCCTGACGAGGTTGCTAGACAAGTACGATCTATGAAAGCCTCATCAAAACAGGTTCTTCCCTGTTTCTCCCAAAACCATCAAGGACCTCAATGACACCCTTGATCCAGCCTTGGCTGACTTTTGCAACCACTCTTTCGCCACTAGAACCTTCCCTCCCCCCCTGGAGCACTCTCTTGTGAAACCTCTTCTTAAGAATCCCTCAGCGGACCCTTCATGTCCTGCTAACAATCGTCTGATATCCACCACTCCTTTCCTGGGCAAACTCCTGGAAAAACTGCCCATTTACCAATCTTAATCTTCACACTGAATCTCTTGGTTGCCTCCATGACCATCAGTCTGGCTCCAGAACAGCCAGAAGCACGGAAACCACTCTCCTGAATATCTGTGAATACCTGCTCTCTATCCATAGTTCTTCAAAGGTTAAAATTTTGCCAGAAGAAAAGTGACTTTTAAAATATCTTATTCGTAATTCCAACAATTCAGCACATTTGACAATCAAGTGTCTTAACGTTTCCTTCGGAGTTTGACAAAATCGACATTTCCCCTCCGTGTGTAGTCCCATTTTGCATTTGTACTTGACTTAATTCGTGTACCAGAGATTGAATCGAAACCTCATGTAAGCAGATCTATACATGGGACTCGCAGATAGCATTAAGTATGCAACACAATCACTGAATTTTTTGATGTTAAATGGACTTCTTTAAAAGTGTTCGTGCATCATGCATTGTGCTCCAGTTCGGATTCAATCAGTCTGCCACAGTTTCGTTTTTGCTTTGGTCGGATTTGTGATGAAGAGATCTCTAGAAATGTCATATTCTTGCAGAATGAGCTGAATTTTGTTTCTCCATTGTACAATGAAACGGTGGTTGGATTCCTTAGCATACATAGATATCATAGTCAGTACATTAGTTGAATTTCTCGGCAATATACATTTACGGTACAGGGCACATAATTTCCAGGTATATACACCATATAGAAACAAATCACCTGACTCATATCTCAATATAGGCATAGGTAATGAGGCAGGCAACATTGAGACAGTCTTCCAGTATCTGCTCTTGAGATTTTGCCAGAATTCATTTGGTCTGTAAGCCTTAGTCTCTGCACCATATAGCACAATTGGCACGGTCTTCTGTCTGTAGTATGTGAGTATGGGTATAATTGAAAACTTGCCATACTTCCTATTGATTATTTTTGCTTGCAATGTCAGAAAAGAAACTTTCCTTTTAGGTTTTTTCTAAATATGTTTTATCAGATAGATGATTATTTACATTTAGACCAAGATAAGTTTATTCTGTCACTATAGGAAGCAGTTGTTTCTGTAAGTACCAATTGTTAGATTTTTTCCCCTTCCTATTTGCTGTACCGAACTGAACAATTTCAGTTTCATGGTGTTGACAGTCAAGTGGTTCGCCATTGCATACTGATCCAGTGCATTGAGTAAGGACTGCATACCTCGAGGGGTTTTTGACATCAAGACTAAATCGTCTGCGTATAGCATCCGCTTTACCATTACATTACCCATTTTGGGTGAGTCAGTTTTCAAGTTGGAAAAACATTGGCCAATGACAGAAATGTAGAAATTAAAGAGGGCTGAAGCAAAGGTGCAACCCTGCTTCAGTCCTTGCTGTGTTTCTATCGGAGCAGAAAGTAACCCTGTAGTCGACAACCAAATCTGTATGATGGTTTCTTTATGAAGCTGATGTAAATATTTAAATATATATTAAGGACAGTTAGCGTTGAGAAGCTTCTTGAATAGTAATTCTCTTGGCACTGAATCAAATGCCATGCTGAAATCTCGACAAAAGTCATGTACAAGGTATGCTTTCTATGCTGTTCATTGGCCTTGATCACATTAATAGTAAACAAATTCACACTTGTGCCCAGTCCCGGGATAAATCCCGTTTGGAAGGGGTCTCGTAGTTTGTATTCGTCTAACCAATGGTTAAAGTCTCTCAACAGGAGACCTGCAAAAATGTTCTCTATTGAGTCGAGAAGAGCCATTGGTCTGTACAAGGCCGGGTTACATCTTTCAACTTTCTTGAATACTGGTATTATGAAGGATGTCCTCCAGGAGATAGGAATTGTTTCTGTTTCCATATTTTATTGAAGATTAAATATATAACATTAGCCCAGGTCTCAGGGTGCTTTTTCAAAGCACCGTTCGATATCCCATCTGGTCCAGGAGCTCTGGACAAATTTAGATTGGATATAGAATGCAACATGTCATCTCTCAATTATGAATTGATCAGAAACCACCAGTCTATAAAGATCCAAATCGCTTTCAGCAAATGGTGATTGGTAGATTTATTAACAGTATTCTTTCAATTTTTGCTCCGGTACAGCATTTGTTTGTACCGACATTTGGGTATTGTTGGTAGCATCATTTAATAAGGACCAAATACCAAAAGAAGATTTAGCATATATTTGACTAAGCATTGCTTCACCGTCTTTCTGCATCTGTAAGGATCTTCTTGCTCAAAGCCAGTTCCTGTAATACATTTTAGTTGTTTTGTCTCATTTCGTCTTGTTGATGGAGAGTCATCTTTGATTCTTCTAATATCCTGTCTCAATCGAAACTTTCTCAGTTTTATCTCTATATCAAAGGCATGGGTATGTTCAAATATAGTCTGTGTGTCAGTTATTTTTATTTTCTTAAACCTTTGCATTGCTACTGTATATATATTTCCAACATCTTGACCAAGAATAGATCTTTCTTTAGAGTCATCTGAAGGTGCAGTAGGCTCTCATCAGACCACTTAATTCTGGATCGGCCATTGTTTATGAGAAGTTTACCCTGGCTTTTTATTATGAGTCGATTGTCAGGGAAACTAGACCACGACGATGTAAGGCACAGTTGTTTGTGGTCACTATGATCTTTGTGTCGAACTTCTAAGGAACTTTCATTTGTCATGAAAGGACAATCACTGTAAATATAATCAATCAAGGACTTCTGTTTGTCCTGTTGCCAGGTGCATTTTGGTGGATTGTCACATCTCAATGTGCCATTTAGCATGAAAAGATTTTGCTCTATCATGAAACTGTTCCATCTCTGTCTAATGTTCTCTTCTGATCCACTTCCCTTCATTAAACAGTGGAGATTTAGATCTCCAACAATCAAGGTATGTGTAGTATTACTCTCATATATTATAATTCCCAAAGAAGCTTCAATTTGAGAAAAGAAAGTCCTCAGTAGTTAAATCTGCTCGACCCAATAGATATTAAGCATTGCAATTGTAGTGGTCTGTCAGGTGATTTTAACTAATTGGACGTATGTAGGTTCCAGTTTTAATCCAGCCATAGGCCTTCCCCTTTGGGCAGTCTTCACTGGAACCATGGATTTATGAAAATCATCCCAGATGGGGATGCAAGTGAGCCAAGATTCCTGAATTGCTATATTACATTTCTGTAAGTTGTTTGTATTAGAATTCAGTAGATGACGATGGCCTCTGGTATTCCAGGAAACCAAACTGACATTTTCAACTTCTGTGCATTGTTCTGTTTGGTGTAGGTAGTTATGGTCAGTTTTCAAATTTGTTCTCTGAGGGCTGTTGTAATATTTACTTAGATTGCCCATAGCATTCAACTTCTCAAGTTCACGTGCTTGATTGTGTTCACTAGTCACTGTTGACACCATAGTGTCCGGAAGTAGTACAAACCCTAGCTCATATAGGGAGTTTCTGGCTTTCCACAAAGTGTTCAGCACAACTCCAGATCTTTTTGTTTAATTCAACATCTTCTATGTCTATTGATGCCACGTCTTCTAAACTTGCTATGTCCAAGCGAATGTTCAGTATACTGGATCTGTTCAAGTCATATTGTGGATATGGCGAATCTCTGCATCGTATTAACAGATGGTAAGGGCCTCATTATGACCCAGGCGGTAAGTTACCGCCTGGGTCGTACTCTTACCACCATGGTGTAAACTATGTTTACACCATGGTGGATGGCGGATTTACCGCCCCATTCCAAGGTGAGTGGGGCGGTAAATCCCCATTTCCCATTTTACCCTTCCCCATTCCCATTTTTGCCCCATAGGGCATTATGGGAGTGGGGAAGGCGCTAATTACGCCACCGTAAATTACGGTGGCGTAATTAGCACCATGGTCCCTTAGCGCCATTGGATTTTAACGCCTGCAAAAAGCAGGCGTTAAAATCACCATGGCGCTAAGGGACCTTGTAATCAGGCGTTAAGGGTCGGCGCCGTTTACGGAGCCGTTAACCCCTTAACGCCTGACTCGTAATGAGGCCCTAAGTATTGTATTGTGAGATTTTTTTTGCCTTTGTAGATTGCATACATTTCAATGACAGATTAGAGTAGGAGGAGTTGCTTTGGGTCTGTAATATCGTCACTGAGTTTAATGGAGGGAATGGAGTTACACCACCCCTATGTAATGAGGGCTTTGTCATTGGGCTGCACAAGAGTTATGTGAGGCCTCCGCAGACTTATTTTGAACCATTTCTTCATTAAGCGAGATACAATTCGCCATTGCTTTACGAATTTCCTCCCGCATTAGATCAATCTTTGGAAGGTTTTGAGAAGTTGCGGTATGTTGTAGTAATTGATCTAACAGTATTGGTCTATTTTTGTCTCGATAATGCATATCCTGTCCTGAACTATCCTATTCCAGAACTCACCAGGCCATGTATGATGGGATTATAAGAAGCCATCAGTAGTAATTTTTGTTTCAAGGTTTCATTGTTGGCGATGTAATTCGCCAAGGATTTACAAATTTCTTCTTGCATTAGTTCAAGTGTTGGAGGTGGATGTCCGAACAATGTCGGGTTATGTATGTCTCTAAATTGAGGACAAACTACAGCGTCATTCTCTGTGATTCCAGAGCTCGTCTTTGACATAGTTAAATTGGAAGTACGTTTAGATAGTATACATGGATGTACTTGATTTGTTGACTGTTGATCGTTCGATTTGAATGGCACGTTTCTTATTTTTAGCAGCAACTGCTATTAAATTATCTAGTGGTTGATAGCTCAGATTGGGCTTTTCTCCGATTACTTCAGTTTCTGTCTTAATGCGTGCCGAGTAGTTTTTTTTTTATGTGAACATTCTTTTGACATTTGAGATTGATTAAATTAGCAATACATTGTCGTGATCGAACTTGTATTTTTCTGTGGGTTGGTTCTTGGTTTCAGGTGATTCTATTTGTTCCATATATTCATCTGTTTGAGCAGCACATGATGTGTATTTTAATTCTTGATGATGTGCTTCAAGCCAGGAAGTTTTAATGTGTTTTAATGTGATTATGTATAATTTCATTTTGCTCCACAATTGTTGTCATTAAAATGGATTGGTTCACAATTTTGTGATATAGCGTCTCAAATAGTCTCGATATGGTCCTGAGTGCAGTGTTCCTACCATTAAGTGTATTATTTGTGTATTATTCTTTGACTACACAGTTTTGACATGCTGGATTATTCGGCAAATTAGATGGAGACATGCTAGCACGTCTGGGAGTAGGATGCACATAAGAAAGAGACAGTGGGGATGAATGGTGTGTTGAGTGCCCAAACATTACTGAGGATTTACAAAGATTATGCTCTTTTCCGTCAAAATTGACTCCAGGTAATATGGGATGTAATGAGTTTAAAGAAGTACAAGCGCCTGCCATTTTTTTCGCCCGGCCGCCCAATTTCAATTAGATCTCCCTCATTTGACATACTAGAAATTATATTCTCTGCTCTTGAATTTACTTCCATATGTGTAGATGGTTTTCTACACAAATTTATGCTGGGGTCATTCTCAGATGAATTCAATTTCGTAGTTGCAGAATTAGATAATGGAAAAACAGCATCAAGAGCAGAATCAGTTATAAACATCAGATCTTGTTCATTGACAGCAGCAACAGTTTCAGGTGCTTTCACAATCGTATTTCTACAATGGCGTTTTGGATTGGGAGAAGTTATAACTCTTTGTGTTTCCTCAACATGTGTGGGAGTAGAGGAGATAACAACTGTAGGGTGATAGAATGTGCGTATGTAAGAGCCCATCGAGTGAGTCTGGGACTTCAAGTAATGTGACTTGATAGCCGCAGTGGCCATAGAATTGTTCAAAGAATTCTGAGAAAGCAAGGAAACAGGATCTTTACTGCGTATCATCAGGGGCATACCAGATTTAAGTGAATATACGCCCAAAGCCATGTTACTTGGAACAGAGTGGAAATGAAAGATTTGGAATGTAAGAAGTCAATGTTTTACCTTGGGAAAATATACAGCCTCTTTTAATGCAGGCAGCGATAAGGCAGTTGTCAATTGTCAGCCTTCCAAGTTGACTCTGTGATCTAATTCGAAACTATTGAAGGGTACACTGTTACAGGCCACCAGAGCTTCCAACTCTTACTATCACGCTACTGCTTCTTGCTCCACCGCATCACCATAACACGTCCCACACTTCGTCCACGCTTTTCTAGGAAGCCAGTATTAGTAGGACACACCCAACTATGATGGTAGAAAGAGAAAAGGTATTCAGAAATTCATCCTTGCATCAAGGGATCCTCGCAACAACGTAATACTTCTCACACTTGGCCCATGCTTCGCTAGGAAGCCAGTGTTAGTAGGACACACCCACCGATGATGGTAGAAAGAGAAAAGGTGTTCAGAATGTCATCCTTGCAGCAAGGGATCCTCGCAACACTGTAACACTTCCCATATTTCGCCCACGCCTTGCTAGGAAGTCAGTATTGGTAGGACACACCTACCTACGATGGTGGAAAGAGAAAATATATTCAGAATGTCATCCTTGCATCAAGGGATCCTCACAACACCGTAACACTTCCCACACTTTGTCCACGCTTCGCAAGGAAGCCAGTATTAGTAGGACACACCCACTTATGGTGGTAGAAAGAGAAAAGGTATTCAGAATTTTGCCCTTGCATCAAGGGACCCTCGCAACACCATAACGCTTCCCACAGTTCGCCCACGCTTCGATAGGAATCCAGTATTAGTAGGACACACCCACCTATGATAGTAGAAAGAGAATAGGTATTCAGAATGTTGTCCATGCATCAAGGGATCCTCGCAACACTGTAACACTTCCCACACTTCGACAACGCTTCGCTAGGAAGCAAGTATTACTAGGATACACCCACCTATGATGGTGGAAAGAGAAAAGGTATTCAGAATTTCGTCCTTGAATCAATGGATCCTCCCAACACTGTAACACCTCCCACAATTCGCCAATGCTTTGCTATGAACCCAGTATTAGTAGGACACACCCACCTATGATGGTAGAAACAGAAAAGGTATTCAGTATTTCGTCCTTGCATCAAGGGATCTTCGCAACACGTCCCACACGTTGCTCACGCTGGGCTAGGAAGTCAGTATTAGTAGGACACACCCACCTATGATGGTAGAAAGAGAAAAGGTATTCAGAATTTCGTCCTTGCATCAAGGGATCCTCGCAATACGTAACACTTCCCACACTTGGCCCATGCTTTGCTAGGAAGCCAGTGTTAGTAGGACACACCTACCTATGATGGTAGAATGAGAAAAGGTATTCAGAATGTCATCCTTGCATCAAGGGATACTCGCAACACTGTAACACTTCCCATATTTCGCCCACGCTTTGCTAGGAAGTCAGTATTGGTAGGACATACCTACCTATGATGGTGGAAAGAGAAAATATATTCAGAATTTCCTCCTTGAATCAATGTGAATCTGAAATCTGAAATCTGAAACAGTCCTGGGTCCTACCGCTACTAAAAAAAACTACTCTCAACCCTGACATCCCCACGAATTACAGACCCATTACCACCGTCCCATTCCTACTAAAAATCTTGGATAGAGTGGCTTATTTACAAATCCAGGACTACCTTGAGGCCAATCACCTACTAGGAACTCGCCAATCTGGCTTTAGACCACAACACGGGACAGAAACGGCCCTTGTTGATCTCAAATGCCAGATAGACGAACTCAAAGACAAAAACAAGGCTGCCATCCTTCTACTCCTTGACCTCTCCGCTGCCTTTGACCTGGTCGACCATAAAATCCTGTGCAACCATTTATCTCTGGCAGCACACTTCTCCCACTCTGCAGTCACATGGATCCAATCTTTCCTGGACAATCTTTCCTGGACAAGCCAGTATTAGTAGGACACACCCACTTATGATGGTAGAAAGAGAAAAGGTATTCAGTATTTCGTCCTTGCATCAAGGGATCCTCGCAACACGTCCCACATGTTGTTACACTTCGCTAGGAAGTCAGTATTAGTAGGACACACCCACCTATGATTGTAGAAAGAGAAAAGGTATTCAGAATTTCGTCCTTGCATCAATGGATCCTCGCAACACTGTAGCCCTTCCCAAACTTCACCCACGCTTTACTAGGAAGCCAGTATTAGTAGGACACACCCAACTATGATGGTAGAAAGAGGAAAGGTATTCAGAAATTCGTCCTTGCATCAAGGGATCCTCGCAATACGTAACAATTCCCACAGTTCGCCCATGCTTTGCTAGGAGTCCAGTATTAGTAGGACACACCCACCTATGATGGTAGAAAGAGAAAAGGTATTCAGAATTTTGTCCTTGCATCAAGGGATCCTTGCAACACTGTAACACTTCCCATATTTCGCCCACGCTTTGCTAGGAAGTCAGTATTGGTAGGACATACCTACCTATGATGGTGGAAAGAGAAAATATATTTGACCACGCTTCGCTAGGAAGCAAGTGTTAGTAGGTGTCAGACCAAGGGAGCACTTGAAATGGAGCGACTTGCCTCGTCGTGTAGATGACAAAGTCTTCCAAATAATGTACCTGTCTGGCTATTAGAAATAACAACCAGAATGGTCTATTACTGGAAAGACAGGAGACCGATGACCCAGGCGCTGTAGAAGTGTAGACATGGTACACAGGAGGACACACCACCAGCTGAAAACAAGGCAAGTATCAGACTTTGCATAGACAATAAAGCCAATACAAAACAGCATACACGGAATACCATTAACCTGCTAACTCAGGTAAGAAAGGTAACTGGCTGGTAATGCTGACACCTGCAGTCTAAGCAAAGAATACGGCAATGAGTCACTTATCAATAAGCATCAACAGAATAACTAGGAGTCCCTAATTACTCTCATAGTCTTACCGTGTTGGACTCCTGTCCAGTGGTAACAAGGGTCCGGAGGGGCAGAGGAAGTTCGTAGCAAACCTCAGTCGTGAGGCAGAAGACAAGCAAACAACCCACAATGTACACCTTTGGAAGTCTCTAGTCCGTGTACTTGTGAGGGACGAAAGCAAGGAAGTTCAAAAACCAAAACAAAGCCAAAATCTTTCAAGGTGAGGTAGCAGCGTGGAAGCAATCCAAGGCAAAGTCCAATAACAATCCAATGTCGTGCAGGGAGTGAGCAAAGCAGACAAAATCAGTATCCAAGGCAATATCCAATGTCAGGCCAATGTCGAGCAGGGAGCGGGCAGTGCAGACCAATTCAGAATCCAAGGCAAAATCAGGGACAGTCCGTGGTCAAGAGGAGGAAGGCAACCAGATCAAAAGGCAAATACCAAAGAGCAGCCAAAGCAGTCCGAAGTCAAAACCGAGAGGACCAGGAAAAACTATGATCAGGAAACAGGAATCAAATCCGAAACGCCACCGAAGAAAGTTCAGAAGCGCCGGTGATTGTACAGGGAGGAGCTTATGAAGACTGTATCACGTGACTTGGTGTGCGTAATACCGTCACAGCAGGACGAGTGCTCCTGTAGTGTAGAGGACGTCAGCGTTGCCAGGCTACCTTCCAGGCACCGCGCTGCATACGGGGTAAGTGAAGTACTCGACTGCTAGGATACACCTTAGTTTTGCGCTGAAGTCTTTGATCGCGGATGCGCCGGTGAGCAACTGGAGACACCGTGCTTTCTTTCCCAGCTAACAGACTGGAAGGGCAGAGAGATCTAACAGTATCCTCCCCCAGAGACCTATGAGTGTCCGCCGTTTCTTTCATTTTTGCTTGAGCTTGGAGTAAATGTCGTCGAACTTTTCTGCGTGTTTCAGACAAATCCCTCACACAAGCCAGAGCTGCAGGGTTATTCAGTGGACGCTCGAACTGTATAGGAAGGGCTCTAGGATTCATTCCATACATAGCAAAGAACGGAGAAACACCTGTCGCAGTATGCATAGAATCATTATAGGCGTATTCAGCAAAGGACAGAAGCGAGACCCAAGAACCTTGAAGCTGACTGATAAGGCAGCGTAGGTATTGCTCCATAGTCGCGTTTAAGCGTTCAGTCTGCCCATCGGTTTGTGGGTGATATGCACTGGAGTATCTACCATCAATACCTAGGGTAGAGGTTAACGCTTGCCAAAAGAGAGAAGTGAATTGTGAACCCCGATCAGTAATGATGATTGATGGAAGACCAAAACGCCTGAATACATGCTTCAGAAACAGGCTCGCCAGAATAGGAGCTGTAGGGATTCCTTTGCAAGGAACGAACAAGGCCATCTTCGTGAGATAGTCAATGATAACCCATATCGTGTCATAGCCTTCCACCAGCAGTAGTTCCACAACAAAGTCCATGGAAATCATGGTCCATGGCAGTTCGGGTATGGGCATAGGCCGTAACAAGCCTACTGGTTTGCCATGAAGGGATTTGCACTGGGCGCAAACCGCACAGGTTGACAAATGGTCTGCAACATCTTTTGCCATACATGGCCACCAACACCAATGTTTTAGTAAATCCAGAGTCTTCCGGATACCCGGATGGGCGGCAATAGACGAATCGTGGCACCATTGCATCGCCTGTTATCTAGTAAGAATATCGGGTAGATAGACCTTCCCATCTTTATAAGGGAGGGACTGCACTATCTCCAGCCCCAGAGTGGATATTTCCGTGGGAGATGTCTCCACCCAATCTCGAAGCTTGTCTATAAAGAACGGTTGGAGGGTACAACCACATACCACCTGGTTAGGTAAAAGTGGAAGCCCATCCATGTTACTGGGCTCAGGACTACCATGGTTACGAGAAAGTGCATCAGCTTTAGAATGGAGGGCTACTGGGCGATACGAGATAGTGAAATTAAACATTGAGAAAAACTCGTGCCAGCGAGCATGCCGAGCTGTAGTACACTTAACAGACTGGAGTGCAAGCATATTTCTGTGGTCGGTACAAACCTGGACAGGTTCTGAGGTACCCTGCAAATGGTGCCTCCATACCATGAAAGCATCTCTTACTGCCAACAACTCTCGTTCTGTGGTAGTGTAATTCCTTTCATATGAGGTGAGTTTCCTGGAGTGATATGCAACCGGGTGAAGACTATTTGTCTCGGGCATAATTGCGACAGTATCGCTCCAAGAGCAATACCTGAGGCATCTGCTTCCACAATGTAAGGCCTTGCCGGATTGGGGTGCTGGAGTACAGGTGCAGTAGTAAATGCAGTCTTAAGACTTTCAAACACCTTTTGAGCCTCCCCATTCCAGCAAAAAGGCTTTTTGGAACTGGTCAAAACCGTGAGGGGGGCAGCAATGGTTGAGAAATCCTTAATGAAGCGTTGGTAGAAGTTAGAGAACCCCAGAAAGGACTGAAGCTCTTTCAAGGTCACAGGGGTCGGCCATTGAAACACTGCTGATACCTTAGAGGGACTCATTTGCACCCCATGGTTGGTAATGTTGTAACCTAGGAACTCCACCTCCTGTACATGAAATATGCATTTTTCCAATTTGGCGAATAAGTGGTTTTCTCTTAATCGCTGCAATACACTGGTTACATGTGAAATGTGTGTTTCCAGAGAGGGTGAATAGATCAACATGTCATCCAGATAAACCACCAGATAACGGTCCAGCATATCATGGAATACTTCATTGATGAAATACTGAAAGGTAGCCGGGGCGTTGCACAGCCCAAAAGGCATCGCAATACTCAAAAAGCCCATATTTGGTTTTGAACGCGGTCTCCCATTCATCTCCCTTTCGAATTCTCACTAGGTTATATGCCCCACACAAGTCCAGTTTAGTGAACACCACTGAACTTCCGAGTTGATCCAATAAGACAGAGATCAGCGGGAGTGGATATTGATTTCTTATGGTAACCGCATTCAGAGCCCGATAATTAATACAAGGGCGTAGGTGTCATGATGCCTACCTCCAAGGAGCCAGGTCCCACCCAGCAACCCCAGAGGCAGGCATCATTTCCCCCAGGGAAGTGCCAGCGGGCCCAAGCTGGGGCCCTTTGGACACAGTCCTGGCGCCTTAGGCGCCAGGCTCATGTTGGACCCCTGTCCTGGCGCCTTAGGCGCCAGGCTCATAAAGCTAGACATGTGTTCAAGTGTTTTAAGGTGCACTTACCTGATGCAGACCATGCTGCTACATCCAGGCCCTCTTGAGGCCTGAATGGAACTACTTTACCTGTGGACCTACTTTCCCCTGGGTGTGGTCGGGGAAGGATACATACCTGATCGGTGGAAGGATACATACCTGGAACTTCTTCCAAAGCTATTTAAACTACGCCCGATCAGCAACTCAAGCTTCGCGTTGTTCTGCTCCTCGCAGCTGGACGCTCACCGTGTCAGCTCCTGCATCTGGACTTCAGCCACGCCTGTCAGCATCCTGGGTCACCTGCTAAGAGAGAATTGGAGAGAATGAAGACCTTACCTGCTAAAGCTGCATCACGGAGACTTCACACCGACGATCCTGAAAGGGAAGACATCAAAAAGCATTTCGCTTCGATCGCTGCAGTGCTGCATTTCACTCACCTTTCCTGGGCACCTCCATCTTCAGCAGCGATCATCCGGATCCGCAGCCACTTCCCAGAGCCTAGAGAGAAAAAGACAAGAACACAAGGTGAGAGAAGGAAGGGAATAGGAAAAGCTCAGTTTCCTTCTAAGACTTACCTGTTGGGTCATTCCCATTTCATTTCGGGTCCTGCCGCTTCCTGGCATTCCGGACCCCGACCCCTATGGGGAAAAAAGACAAGGACATTGAATGAGCGAATGCAAAGACATTACCCAAACGCTCATCCAGAACTTACCTGTCATTTACTGGAACTGCACGTTTCACTTCGGGTCGGCGCCATATCTCCGGCATTCCGAACCCCGGCCCCTAACGGGAAAAAGACATAAGCGTTAGCGCTTGCTGCAATAAGACAATGAACATTATTATTAAGCTTGAACTTTTGAACTTGCTACAGAACTCTTACAGCGCCTTACCTGAATAGTCAAGCCTATTTGAACTCCCATCAAACCTCAATCCAGTGAAGTAACTGGGTTTCAACGCGGCCCTGCATCAGAAGCAGGATGGAGAACTCATCCTTCCAGACCCTAAGGTGAGACTTCACGGGGAATCGAGGAAGGGTATCGTGGAGGGCTGGAAGGGAGTGGGAGGCTTGAGCATTATTCCGTCAGTAGGTAATACTCCCTTTTCACGCACAGGGGAATATTCCTGCGAGCCAGTGAGTCCATCTTCAGAGTCCTGCGCTTCACCATAGAAGAAGCATCAGCACTCGAAGCCAGACCTGCGCCTCCGTGGGAATCAGGTGAGCGTGACAGAACGCGAAGCCTACCCACAATTTCCCACCCGGGCGCTATGGAGACTTCCGAGACAGATCAGCTGGCCCAGCTTTTGGGGGAATTACGGGCAGAAGTGCACTCAGCCCGCCAGGAGACTAACGCTCTCAAAAGAGAACTGATCCTATCCAAGGAAAGAACAGATGACCTGGCCAAAAGGTTATTGCAGGCCCAGGCAGGGCACACTCCTTTACCTAATTCCGGAGATACTTCCACATCAATGGGTTTGAATAACCCAGTACAAATCAATCTACCTGGACACATGCCTTTGGCCCCGCCTGAACGTTTTGCGGGGGATCCCAAGAAATATGCCGTCTTTATGAACCAATGTCGTTTACACTTTCTATGCAGACCCGGGGCCTTCCCTAACGACCAGACCAAGGTAGCCTTTATACTATCTTACCTCAGTGGCAGTGCTGCCGATTGGTCTATTCCATTGGTAAATCAGGATGATCCCATTCTCCAGAATTTTCAGGGTTTCCAGGCCAGCATGGAAAGATTGTTTGCTCGACACTCTCAAGGACAGGCCCTTGATAACGAACTGCTATCCTTACGACAAGGTAATCAGGATCTTCTGTCCTACGTTGCCACCTTTAATAGACTGGTTGTGGAAACTGGATGGCCAGAAAACAAAAGGATCACAATGTTTCATTGAGGCCTGCGCGGAGAGCTTAAGGATTTTCTAGCTCAGATAGTAGATCCACCCCAGGTCTGCGCAGACTACATAGACTTGGTGGTTCAACTTGATCACAGACTTCAAAATAGAAAAGCAGATCGGTTCAAGTACGAAACCGAATCGGCGGTGTTAAAGGACCATTAACACAGAAGGAACGAGAGAGAAGGCGGCAAATGCAACTTTGCCTGTATTGCAGGACTTCCGGTCACTTTCTTTGAAATTGTCCGGTTAAACCACCTAAGAAGGTGGTTGGAGCCACTGATAACGATTTATTGACACCTGATTCGGGAAACGACCTAGCCCGACAAGCGTAGGGGTCCGCTTGCCGAGCTTGAAAACAAACTCTTTGACCTCGCATTTTGTCATGCCAATGGTGCTCGTGGACCAAAAACAGCCTCAGCTGTTGCATGCTATAAAAGCATAAATCGACAGTGGAGCTATTGGAAATTACATAGACCGTGAATTGGCTTCCAGGATTAAGCTCCCTCTCCGCCCGAAAGTAACCCAAGATGTCATTACTACAGTAGATGGAACCGAAATAGCCTCAGGGCCTGTAACGCATTCCACTGTTGAAATGACACTGGTGGGTCAGGATGGACATCGGGAAGCAATCGTGTTTGATGTGATCAAGGCCCCACAATTTCAAGTAATTCTTGGAATTCCTTGGTTAGAAACACATAATCCCAGAATTGACTGGCGAGCAAAGAAGATACGTTTTCCTGATTGTGAACCAACTTGTTACCCAAGAAATCCAGTTATGGGTCTAGCCTCAGCAACTTCCACCCCTGTACAGCTACCGTCAGAATACCAAGAATTCCAAGACGTTTTTCAGAAGGAACAGGCTAACACTTTACCTCCCCATCGGTCTTATGATTGCCAAATCGATCTGGTACTCAATGCTCAACTACCTTGTAGTAGGATTTATGCTCTTACGGAACCTGAGAACCTACATTTGCGTCAGTATTTAGATCAGTACCTAGCCAATGGTTTTATTCGCCCGTCCAAGTCTCCTGTCTCCTCAGCTCTGTTCTTCGTGCCGAAAAAAGAGGGCGACCTTACAACATGTATAGACTATCGCACCCTAAATCAAATAACGATTAAGAATCGTTATCCTCTGCCCCTGATCCCTGACCTTATCGACCAGGTGAAAGACGCTTGTGTGTACACCAAGTTAGATCTCTGAGGAGCTTATCACCTGGTGCGTATAAAAGAAGGCGACGAATGGAAGACTGCATTCCGCACCAAATTTGGGCTCTTCGAATATCAGGTGATGCCCTTCGGTTTGTGCAATGCACCTGCCGCCTTTCAGTACTTTATGAATGATGTTCTTCGGGAACTTATCGACGTCTGTGTCATTGTTTATATTGACGACATCCTGGTGTACTCCTCTTCAGAATCCGATCACAGAAAACATGTTAGGGCAGTTCTTGAGTAATTGCGCCAGCACAGACTATTTGCTAAGCTCGAAAAATGCGTTTTTCATACAACAGAAGTGGAGTTTCTCGCATTTATCCTGACACCTCAAGGAGTCCGAATGGACTCGCGAAAGGTGGACGCCATCCTCAAATGGCCATCTCCTAGCTCGGTGAAGGGAGTTCAGAGCATGCTCGGCTTTGCCAATTTCTATCGAAGATTCATCCCGGAAGTTTCCCGAACAGTCCAACCCATCACAGCTCTCCTAAAGAAAAACAAACGCTTTGAATGGACTCTTGAGGCCGAACAAGCCTTTCAGGACCTGAAAACCAAATTCACCTCTGCACCTATATTGAAGCACCCGCACCCAGATCTCCCTTACATTGTGGAAACCGACGCATCCAGTTCGGCCATGGGAGCTGTCCTGTCGCAAAGAGACCAAGAAACTAACCAACTACACCCTGTGGCCTTTTGGTCAAGGAAATTTTCTCCTCCTGAAATCAACTACGCAATTACCGACAAAGAGTTACTGGCTATTAAATCTGCTTTCAAGGCTTGGCGTCACTACCTTCTCGGGGCAAGACACACCATCACCGTAATTACGGACCACAGAAATTTACAGTATTTAAAGACGGCCAAGGCTCAATCTTCACGACAACTCCGATGGGCTCTATTCTTTGTGGAATTTGATTTTGTAATTACCTATCGCCCTGGCTGCAAGAATGGTAAAGCGGACGCCTTATCCCGGATTGGCATGGAAGAACCCAATTCGAGTTTAGAACCTGTGCCAATCATACCAGAACAAAGAATCTTTGGCCTAACTTCATTGCAAACTATTGAGGACATCCAAACGCAAGTAAAACAGCTTCTAGACTCTTCAGCCTTACTAGAATGGAGTCAAAAGGGTCCTCATTACACCGTTAAGGATGACTTACCCTACTTCCAGGACCGGTTGTTTCTGCCTAGTAAAGAATTGCAAGAACTTGTTATTGCCCATCATCATGAATCATTAATGGAAGGACACCCTGGTATCGCTAAAACAGAGGAAAAAATCAAACGCCACTTCTGGTGGCCTTCTTGGAGAAAAGACATAAAGTCTTTTGTTTTGTCTTGCGGAATTTGCGCCCAAAACAAGGGTCAAAAGAAAAGGCCCGCCGGCCTACTTCAACCCTTGGATATTCCACCGGCTCCATGGCACACCTTGTCAATAGACTTTATAACTGACCTGCCTCCTTGTGCTGGTTACAACACTATCCTTGTAATTGTGGATCTATTCTCCAAAATGGCCCACTTGATCCCTTTAAAAGGTTTGCCTTCAGCTTTCACCTTGGCCAAGGAATTTCTGGAGAATATAGTTCGCATACATGGTTTCCCTTCCATAATAGTCTCGGATCGTGGAAGTCAATTTATCTCCCATTTTTGGAAGAAGTGTTGCCAACTAGCACAAATAGATGTGCGGCTATCCACCAGCCACCACCCCCAGACCGACGGGCAAACCAAGAGAACCAATCAGACTCTCGAGCAATATCTTCGGTGCATGTTACACCAATCCGAGTTAAATTGGAAAGACATCCTTTGGATCGCAGAATATGCATACAACAATTCAGTGCATTCTGGAACCGGACAAACTCCTTTTTATACTTTGTATGGTCACCATCCTCGGACCTCTGATCTAGATCCACCTCTGACCCTGGAAATGCCCGCAGTAAATCATCTGCATTCCACAATAACCCAAGCCTTCAAAGAAGCTGCAACTCATTTACAGCAAGCCAAGAAAAAGTATAAAGAAAACGCTGATTTGCACCGAAGTAAAACTCCTCCTTACCAAGTAGGAGATCAGGTATGGCTAGCAACGAAACATTTACCCCTCAAGGGCCCGCGAACCTTCAATCCCAGATTCATAGGACCTTATCCCATCAAGGCTATAATCAATCCTGTGGCCTTTAAACTGAATTTACCGTCTAACATGCGTATTCATCCAGTTTTTCATGCATCACTTTTGATTGAAGGGGAATTTGAATTCGAAGTTAAAGACATTTTAGACTTCAAGGTGTCTCTTCTATCTTGTTGACTGGAAGGGATATGGACCTCAGGAGAGATCGTGGGAGCCTAGTAACCATGTTCACGCACCTCAATTAATACAAAGGTTCCACCGGAGATTTCTGAACAAGGCAAAACCCCCGGAGGGAACAACCTTGGGAGGGGCCTTGAGGGGGGGTACTGTCATGATGCCTACCTCCAAGGAGCCAGGTCCGACCCAGCAACCCCAGAGGCAGGCATCATTTCCCCAGGGAAGTGCCAGCGGGCCCAAGCTGGGGCCCTTTGGACACAGTCCTGGCTCCTTAGGCGCCAGGCTCATGTTGGACCCCTGTCCTGGCGCCTTAGGCGCCAGGCTCATAAAGCTAGACATGTGTTCAAATGTTTTAAGGTGCACTTACCTGATGCAGACCATGCTGCTACATCCAGGCCCTCTTGAGGCCTGAATGGAACTACTTTACCTGTGGACCTACTTTCCCCTGGGTGTGGTCGGGGAAGGTTACATACCTGATCGGTAGAAGGATACATACCTGGAACTTCTTCCAAAGCTATTTAAACCACGCCCGATCAGCAACTCACGCTTCGCGTTGTTCTGCTCCTCGCAGCTGGACACTCACCGTGTCAGCTCCTGCATCTGGACTTCAGCCATGCCTGTCAGCATCCTGGGTCACCTGCTAAGAGAGAATTGGAGAGAAAGAAGACCTTACCTGCTAAAGCTGCATCACGGAGACTTCACACCGACGTTCCTGAAAGGGAAGACATCATTTTAAAAGCATTTCGCTTCGATCGCTGCAGCGCTGCATTTCACTCACCTTTCTTGGGCACCTCCATCTTCAGCAGCAATCATCCGGATCCGCAGCCACTTCCCAGAGCCTAGAGAGAAAAAGACAAGAACACAAGGTGAGAGAAGGAAGGGAATAGGAAAAGCTCAGTTTCCTTCTAAGACTTACCTGTTGGGTCATTCCCATTTCATTTCGGGTCCTGCTGCTTCCTGGCATTCCGGACCCCGGCCCCTATGGGGAGAAAAGACAAAGACATTGAATGAGCGAATGCAAAGACATTACCCAAACGCTCATCCAGAACTTACCTGTCATTTACTGGAACTGCACGCTTCACTTCGGGTCGGCGCCATATCTCCGGCATTCCGAACCCCGGCCCCTAACGGGAAAAAGACATAAGCGTTAGCGCTTGCTGCAATAAGACAATGAACATTATTATTAAGCTTGAACTTTTGAACTTGCTACAGAACTCTTACAGCGCCTTACCTGAATAGTCAAGCCTATTTGAACTCCCATCAAACCTCAATCCAGTGAAGTAACTGGGTTTCAACGCGCCCCTGGATGGAGAACTCATCCTTCCAGACCCTAAGGTGAGACTTAACGGGTAATCGAGGAAGGGTATCGTGGAGGGCTGGAAGGGAGTGGGAGGCTTGAGCATTATTCCGTCAGTAGGTAATACTCCCTTTTCACGCACAGGGGAATATTCCTGCGAGACAGTGAGTCCATCTTCAGAGTCCTGCGCTTCACCATAGAAGAAGCATCAGCACTCGAAGCCAGACCTGCGCCTCCGTGGGAATCAGGTGAGCGTGACAGTAGGTCCCCCTCCCTTTTGGGGACAAAAAATAAGGGAGAGGCTGTCGGGACTTTGATGGGTGAATGAAACCAGTTTCTAAGGATTTCTCAATATAGTGCTTTAGGATTAAATCTTCTTTGGGTGTCAAAGAGTATATTCGCCCGGATGGTATCTTTGCCCCAGGTACCAGTTCTATTGGACAATCATAAGTCCTGGGGGGTGGCAGAATGTCTGCTGCAACTGAATCAAAAACATCCTTGTATTCTTGATATTCTTTTGGTAAAACTGTGTTGATAACAGCTCCCACAATGGAAGCGGTATCAAGCAAGGCGCGACTAGGTTTCGATGTGTCGGGAGTACTTTCCAAGCAGTTGTTTTCGCAATGATCAGAAAGGAACATCACCTCCCCCGATTGCCAGTCAATTACGGGGTTATGTAACCGTAACCAAGACAGTCCCAATATGCACTTAAGCTGTGGAGCCGCAATGAGATCAAAAGTTATATTTTCATTATGCCCGGAGCTAGTGGTCATTATCAACGTGGCTGTACACTCTGTTACGGGACCTGAAACCAATGAAAACCCATCAATAGCACTCACGGTTTCAGGAAAAGGTTTAATCACAATAGGCAATCCCAACTCTCAAGCATAATTTTCGTCCATATAACAGCCGGTAGCCCCCGAGTCTAGGACGGCCAAGACCTCTTTTAGACCACCTGTGTCAGAAGAGAGGGTAGCCGAGAGGTAATAAGGGGTGGAAGAATTAGAGTCCATGGAAGAAATGCCCGGCAGCTGGACCCTTTCTACTGCCGAGCTTTGGCGTTTCCCTGCTTCTTAGCTGGTTTCTTGGGACAAACACGAAAAAGATGATCTGAGGCCCCGCAATAGAAACACAATCCGTTCTTCCGCCTGTGTTCTCTCGTCTCAGCGGAGAGAGGTCCCCGTAATACACCTATTTGCATAGGTTCCGAAGGACTAGGCGTAGGAGCGGGGGGTGAAAAGGACGTGGGAGGAACAGTTCATTTTTCCCCTTTTCTTTCTGCTCATCTTGAATCGATTTGTAACACCAAATCAAGAAGTTCAGGCAAGGTATTTGGCACAACCGGAACAGTGGCCAGTGTATCTTTCAGGGGTTCCGAAAGGCCTTTGTAAAACAGGGATGCCTTCTTATCTTCAAGCCATGCGGTCTGTGCCACCAGTTGATTGAACTTGGCCAAATATGCAAGAAGAGGCATCTCCCCTTGCTTGAGGCCCAATAACTCTAGATCTGTAGCTTGAGTAGCATATCGTGTATCAAACACACGACTCATTGCATCTATCAAGGCATCACAATTGTACAGCAAATGACTGCCATCCTCTAGCAATGGGGTAGCCCAGGCGGCCGCTGTACCACCCAAATGGGACAGCAAAAAGACAGCCTTAGTTGTAGAGTCAGGAAAGGAAGCAGGTCTACAGAGGAAATGCAACCTGCATTGATTCAAAAAGGTCCTGTAGGATTTAGGATCTCTGTTGAATCGTTCTGGGGGCGCCAATGGGAACTGTGCCATCATGTACACTGGCCCAGCCCCTGGTGCCGGTGGTCCTACACCTGACCCATATGCCATGTCAGATGGTGGTAGTTGTGCGCCTGGGAATTGCATACCCGCTTGTAGCTCATCGATCCGTCGTTGGGTGACGGAATGGGCAGCAGTCATATCATTACGAAGGTCGGCCACTAATTGCAAAATAGTGGTCAAGGTCTCGTTCGCATCCATATTAAAAGCTTCTGAATCTGTCAGACCAAGGGAGCACTTGAAATGGAGCGACTTGCCTCGTCGTGTAGATGACGAAGTCTTCCAAATAATGTACCTGTCTGGCTATTAGAAATAACAACCAAAATGGTCTATTACTGGAAAGACAGGAGACCGATGACCGTGGCGCCGTAGAAGTGTAGACACGGTATACAGGAGGACACACCATCAGCTGAAAACAAGGCAAGTATCAGACTTTGCATAGACAATAAAGCCAATACAAAACAGCATACACGGAATACCACTAACCTGCTAACTCAGGTAAGAAAGTTAACCGGCTGGTAATGCTGACACCTGCAGTCTAAGCAAAGAATACGGCACTTATCAATAAGCATCAACAGAATAACTAGGAGTCCCTAATTACTCTCATAGTCTTACCGTGTTGGGCTCCTGTCCAGTGGTAACAAGGGTCCGGAGGGGCAGAGGAAGTTCGTAGCAAACCTCAGTCGCGAGGCAGAAGACAAGCAAACAACCCACAACGTACACCTTTGGAAGTCTCTAGTCCGTGTACTTGTGAGGGACGAAAGCTAGGAAGTTCAAAAACCAAAACAAAGCCAAAATCTTTCAAGGTGAGGTAGCAGCGTGGAAGCAATCCAAGGCAAAGTCCAATAACAATCCAATGTCGTGCAGGGAGCGAGCAAAGCAGACCAAATCAGTATCCAAGGCAATATCCAATGTCAGGCCAATGTCGAGCAGGGAGCGGGCAGTGCAGACCAATTCAGAATCCAAGGCAAAATCAGGGACAGTCCGTGATCAAGAGGAGAAAGGCAACCAGATCAAAAGGCAAATACCAAAGAGCAACCAAAGCAGTCCGAAGTCAAAACCGAGAGGACCAGGAAAAACTATGATCAGGAAACAGGAATCAAATCCGAAACGCCACCGAAGAAAGTTCAGAAGCACCGGTGATTGTACATGGAGGAGCTTATGAAGACTGTATCACGTGACTTGGTTTGCGTGATACCGTCACAGCAGGACGAGTGCTTCTGTAGTGTAGAGGATGGCAGCGTTGCCAGGCTACCTTGCAGGCACCGCGCTGCATCCGGGGTAAGTGAAGTACTCGACTGCTAGGATACACCTTAGTTTTGCGCTGAAGTCTTTGATCGCGGATGCGCCGGTGAGCAACTGGCGACGCCGTGCTTTCTTTCCCAGCTAACAGACTGGAAGGGCAGAGAGATCTAACAGTAGGATACACCCACCTATGATGGTGGAAAGAGAAAAGGTATTCAGAATTTCGTCCTTGAATCAATGGATCCTCGCAACACTGTAACACTTCCCACAATTCGCCCATGCTTTGCTAGGAAGCCAGTATTAGTAGGACACATCCACCTATGATGGTAGAAACACAAAAAGTATTCAGAATTTCGTCCTTGCATCAAGAGATCCTCGCAACACTGTAACCCTTCCCAAACTTCACCCAAGCTTTACTAGGAAGCCAGTATTAGTAGGACACACCCAACTATGATGGTAGAAAGAGAAAAGGTATTCAGAAATGTGTCCTTGCATCAAGGGATCCTCGCAACACAGTAACACTTCCCATATTTCGCCCACACTTTGCTAGGAAGTCAGTATTGGTAGGACACACCTACCTATGATGGTGGAAAGAGAAAATATATTCAGAATGTCATCCTTGCATCAAGGGATCCTCACAACACGGTAACACTTCCCACAGTTCGCCCACGCTTCGCTAGGAACCCAGTATTAGTAGGACACATCCACCTATGATGGTAGAAAGAGAAAAGGTATTCAGAATGTTTTTCTTGCATCAAGGGATCCTCACAAAACCGTAACACTTCCCACACTTCGCCCACGCTTTGCTAGGAAGCCAGTATTAGTAGGATACACCCACCTATGATGGTGGAAAGAGAAAAGGTATTCAGCATTTCATCCTTGCATCAAGGGATCCTCGCAACACTTCCCACACTTATTAGTAGGACACACCCACCTATGATTGTAGAAAGAGAAAAGATATTCAGAATTTCGTCCTTGCATCAAGGGATCCTCGCAACACTGTAACCCTTCCCAAACTTCGCCCACGCTTTACTAGGAAGCCAGTATTAGTTGGACACACCCACCTATGATGGTAGAAATAGAAAATGTATTCAGAATTTTGTCCTTGCATCAAGGGATCCTCGCAACACTGTAACCCTTCCCAAACTTCGCCCACACTTTGCTTGGAAGCCAGTATTAGAAGGACACACCCACCTATGATGGTAGAAATAGAAAATGTATTGAAATTTTATCCTTGCATCAAGGGATCCTCGCAACACTGTAACACTTTCCACACTTCCAATGTAACTTATGAGAGGCCTGACCTTCACTCCACGGAGAGATGAGCCCAACTAACTAACGTGGGGACTGACAGACGGTGGTGAAATTAACCAATTGTAGCCTGTCATCCCTTATGGAGCAGCCCCATGTATAGGGCCTCACCAATCAGAGTCACTCATTTTTACTTTATACTGATGATGCGTTAGTGACTTTTAAGACTTTGCTTGTACTAGTTTTGGCCAGAATGTACTCGAGCAGCACCGTCCTTTTCTGATATTTCATATTATGTACAATTAAACTTTGATATCCTTGCAAGCTATCTCTTGGCTTCTTTCACTAGAGGGTTGTATTCATTCTGGCGGGAGCGTAAACAGGGACTTGCCTTCAGATGTCGTCCTTTGATGAATTCCCAAAATGTTTTTAGTTACTATTTGGTGCCATAAATGTCATCAATATAGCTTTTCCATATGTTCAATTTCATCTTCCATATTCGATGGTTTATTATATGTTGTGTCTCAAATGCATATGTGAATAGGTTGGTGTATGTATGGGCCATACGTGAGTCCATTGATGTGCCTGATATTTGAAGGTAATAGTTCTTCTGGAAACGAAATAAATTGTTGCATGGAATAATCTTGACCAACTCTAAAGTAATAACTTTGTCTGATTGGAAATAATCTTCACGAAGGTGTGCCCATTCCATAGCATCCATTCCGTTGTTGTGGGTAATCAACATCTATAGACTCTGTACGTCCAGGGTAAATGGTATTCAGTCTTGATTAAAGTCTGGACGTTTTTCCAATGCTGTGAGCAAGTGGGTGGTATCCCTCTGGTAGGTCATGGTCTTCTGTACTAGTGGTTGGAGTGATTTGCCCTCATATCTTGCTTTTGGATCAAAGTTTCTATCCGTGGCCACGCCTATGGGTCTCAATGATGGAGTAGTGTGGTTTCTGTGGGTATATGGGAATCCATAGAAGACAGGCATTATGGGAAATGTGTTGTTTTTTATGAGACAAAATATTGTTTATTGCATATTTACACCTCTCTGTATGTACCATACATAATTGTGTCTCATCAAAGACAGCTCATCACTTAATGAATGATTTGTTTGTGTAAGATCTGACACTGTTCAGACATAACATCATGACTGGAATTAGCTCCAGGCTAGAGGTTGTGCAGGGGATAAGAGTGGCCAACGATCAAGGACACTTTCTTTCTATTGCAAGGACAGGAGAGTGACAAAGGCAAAGATAAAACCCAAGATGCAGAATGGAGAATGAAGGTATAATGCTGTAGTGGGGGCAGAGGAATGAGAGTCTAGAGGAAAGTTGAAGAGAAGGTGTCAATAACAGATATGTTCCAATCAAATAAGAGAAGAACAAGTTGTACAGGAGGGTGGTGATGTGCTAAATTGTGGAAATGACATCTTCGGTGAACAACATTTTGAGGATGTCAGATTGTTGTCAATGATTGGAAGAATACACTCAGGAACATGTGACTATCGGCAACCCCCTCACACAAAACTCCAGGCGCATAGCCATACTTCCAAGTTTTTACTCACTTGAATGGTGCCACTCCCCTTGGAGCTCATTGTTGCCCCTGAATGGACCAATGCCGCATGTTTACTTCATTGTGATTCTGAAGCGCCAAGGATGACCTAAGTCTCAGACCACTCTGTATTTTTCCCTAACGCATTGACTCCCCTACATCTACATGCCACCACATGACGAGCATCCGTTTGGAGAAGGCAGCTCCTGCATATTTTCCTCTAGGAGGATCGGCATTAAACGATATTGAAGAACAGCATTCTTAGATATGTCTGCAATAGCAATAGCTCTGGAGAATGCCAAAGCTCTGTAGCCAGACCTAAAAATGCAGACCAGATTTGCATTGACTAAGGTAACTTTTCTGCCTTCTCAATTTGTCAATGACCTTTTTCCTACCGAACATATTTTTAACAATTATATTGTTATTCATTTCAAATTGCCACCAAGCCATTTCCTTGCATACTCATATGCTCTATTATTTATCCTTTTTAACCACTGCCCATTTTTGCCTATTTAAACTGTTTATGTTTTACAGACACCAAAATCATTTCCATTTAAGCTCTGTTTGTCTTGGAAAAGAAGAAAGACGTTTATAGGGCTGCTATACAAAGATAGAGCAAGCATGAAATAGGTTCCACATGAAACGAATTTCTAAACCTGTAAAGCCACTGCATATTTTTATCGGCATCTCCATTAATGGTTATTTTTTTTTGTTTCTGTTTTGACAGCCATAACTACATCCATTAGGAAATGCAAATATATGCAGTGTGATTTTGACATTTCTGAAAACTATGGTTTATGTATTCAAGCTATTGGAACTATTTCAAGAGCCTTCATTATCTGAGACATTTTGAGAGCATTTTGCAAGCTTGAATAAATTGCCTAACTGCCAACAAGTGCCTTGGGCATCTAAGCGCCATCCATCGTCATTTTAGAAAAAGTGACACTTTACATCAGACATGTCATAGTTATTTTTAATTAATTAGTCTATAAAGCGTAATTAGCATACACTACTCATCATGCAAAAGTAAGTTGGAAGATAGTTTTAGCTTTGCACATTTTCTTTCACAGCTGCAACTACATCACAGGCAGCGAGGGCACGCCAGAGGCTGATGTCAGGAGCAATCGGAAATGCAAGCACTGACTGCCACTCAAGGAATCGCAAGTAGTGCTTGTTATTGTTGTAGTGCCCTGTCTGCTTGCAGAAGCTGACGTACGGTCTTTTTAAACTGAAATGTATCCACGTTATGGATGCAGTAACGTCCGCCGGGGCACGAGGCAATTGTATGTTGCATCAGGAATCGGCCAAAGTAATACTATTTCTATGTTTTTTTTTTAATTGTTCAAGCGGAAAAGGGTGTCTTTATTCACGCACATTCGCAACAATCGCTTGCAAATACACAAATACACTTATGTTGTCGAACCCATTTCACAACCATCGTTTGAAATGTATTATCAAAGATGCCTGAAAGAAACAACAGTGACATTGAAAGCAATCAATAACCTGGGAAGAATTAATTTCCGCAGCACTGACCAGGCGTGTCATTGCAGCTAACCAGATATTTTATAATTGAAATGCCTGGAGATTGGTGGTGAAAGTCAGAGATTGCTTTTAATGTTAAAAGATGCATTAGTTGTACTCGAGAGAGAGAGGCCATTTGTGAGCATCCTAGTTAGAAATGCCAAGATAGCTTTAAACAAATTATAATCGCCTTTTAGTTATATTTCAGCCATAAACACGCACACCTCTCAAGTTCTACGTTCCTTGCGAGAAAAAGCAATCAAGTCCATGTTTTGTTGGAATTGTGGGATTTGTAGTCCTAAAGTAAAAATGGAAAAGGCACAACTGCAAAATCGACAATTCCAACAATATACAGGACAGTATGGCGTTCATTGTGCATGAGGTAGACTTGCACTATATATTTCAGACATGAAACAATACAAATCATTTCTCATGGATGGCATGGAGACACTTAACAGCTCTGGATAGAAGACAACCTCTCAGTCCTCCTCAGAAACTCAAGTTCAGACACTCAAGCATTCATAAGCTTTCTCGTGAGCTGTTATTCATAGACACGCACCAAATATTAGTAGATGGCGGCATGACAATGCAACATCCAGCCAAGTCACAGCACAGATCACCCGGTTCATGACTTAGGGTAATTCTAACAGAGAGTTAGCAGTAACCACAACGTTTGCACACACGAGCAAGCAAATAGCCTCCTAGAAGTACTCTACACTCACCCATAATAGTGGAGGCTGATCTCAAAGATTAAACTCCACCAGTGTTGCCGGGTAAAGAAGGTGTTAAAAATCAGAGAGCAATACAGAGAAGAGTTATAGAGGCAGACGTTCAAACAATGGGTACTATACAAATATTAAATAATTGACACCTTAAATTTCAGGAAATCGTAATGGGGAAAAGGCCAAAAAAGTTTTGCCAAGTTTAAATGAAGTCGGGGGACAAACAACTTTAACCAAAGTCTTAGCGGCACCAGTTAAAATAGAAATGGATAAGTGAGGGAAGAACAACCTATTGGATATATATGTATGAAAAAAAACCCATCTAAATGCCCTTTCAGGTAATTTCATTGGGTCAGGGACACCGGGCTGAAAGGGATGGAATCGGCCCTATCTGTGCTCGAAGGTTGGGATTCTAGTCTTGTAGAAGAGTTACCTTTTAATTTGAAAGTTTTCATAACAAGTTTGGGCAAGTACATACTGGTTTGGACAGGCTTTTGTAAACACTCCTAAAATCGGGGACGACTAAACTATAAATGCAGAATGGCAAATATGCATTATATGCGAGCAGTTCTTTTGTGAATTAATTTGCATGGCACAATAATGGCACAGGTATCATTTTTGGTTCGGTATGCATTTGTGAATTTCGAAATTTGCTTTAATATATATTATATTCTGACTGGTATGTCTAAGTTTTGCAATGAAAAGTGCTACATAAAGTTTGACTGTGGTAAGAATATATTACTAGTTCGCTGTTATTACATACCGACCGATATGTTCCTGAAAACATATGCGAACACACACAATTGTATATTTGACACTTTACTTACCCGATTGGCCATTCACCAAAAGACCGACTTTGTTATCTTCCAGCAGGGGGACCGACATCCTTGAGTGCCTGAGATAAAATTGCATCTTTTAGATGTCACCCCTCTGGGGACAGAACGCAATGGTGGGGGCCTGATGCTGACTCTAAGAAAAAGCTCGCCTTTTAAAGGGTGGACGGGTGGGACCAGGATAGGGAAGGATTGCTGTTCTGAGCAGCCTCTATCAGCACTGTGTAGGTTGCTCTACTCCCTGGTGATCCCTTGCTTCTGGGTCCCTCCTCCAGGTGAAGTCAGAAGGTGTGTTCTGAGCCTGACCGAGAGTAAAAACCATCCTGAGATGTAACCTGTTTCACTTCCATTCACTTGCTCCCCTGTTAAGAGAGAACATACAGGGACATATCAATCATGTTAGGAGGATCTTCCCTCTCCTGCCGTATGACCCGAAGGTGCATGTGATAGAAAGTAAACAGACCAAGATGGCAGGCCCGTGTGCCAGTTTTTAAGAGCCAGAAATAAAAAATAAAAACACTATCATAGCATTCTACCCTCTGCTTCCATCAAGCAAATGCTAGGCAGAAACTCTGCAAACAGAAGCTCTGTTAGTAAACAATATAGTATGTCTTTTTTGTAATCCATATGATTTTTGCAGGCTGCCAGGCCGTGTTTATTAGAGTGAACCCCAGATTCCTGGCCTCAAAGGTGGGGGCTTGGGGCAGTTGCTGTTTTACTCATGCACCAGCTTGGCCAGCCGCAGGATTCATGATGAAGGTGACATACAAGAGATCGCTATTTGTTATTTTCTTTATTGTGATTCTGGTTGAAACTAGTCAACCTTACACAGCCATAAAAAGAAACAATCACAACAAGCAACACAATCCACAAATATACCATTTAAAGTCAACACATATTCTAAAATGTCTAAAACCTTGTTCCACAACAATTGATAATAGAACCTGCTTTCCATACAACTATATAACATCACATTATACAACTATACTAATCACAAATTTGATTTCAGTACTGACAGTCATGACTCCCATCTGTGAAAATATACAGTAGAGAAATGTACAAATAAGGAAATATACGACTCCGATGTTACAGCCTATACCATTACTGGTTTCATATCAGTCCAATTGATATGAACTCCCTTTTGTACACATATGCAGTAAAAAAGTGTGCAAACAAGTGAATATATAGTTACAAAATCACACATTTGCCTGATTCATGGAATTATTTGCGCTGTAAACGCAGATTTGCGCGCCTTTCTGCCCGAAAAGCCCCATACTTTTACAGGGTAATTCATAGAATTTCGCACAAAAGTGGCGCACGCGGCTGGCGCACAGTGTCCCCGTGCAATACACTGCGCCAGCCGCGTGTGAAACAATCCATTTCATCGCAAAGCGTATTCATGGATTTTAGCCTCCAAAACCAGCCGTGGCGCAGAGTGGCGCAGCGACCCTGCAGCAGTGCCAGTTACGCCCCCAAGAACGCCCTCGCGCAAGGAAAAGCCATAAAAATTCCCAATTCATCGCAAATGTCTGCGCTAACCCTGGACCAGTTCGCAGGGCTGCCAAACAACAAACGCCAAGCGGGGAACGTGTATTTCAGTGGTTCGCGGGAAGTTTCACACGCGAATGTCCTGGGTACGTGTACATCAGGGGTGCGCGTGAAGTAATACACGCAAATCCATCAGGGCACGTGTATTCCAGGGGTGCGCGGGAAGTATCACACGCAAATTCAGCAGGGTACGTGTATTTCCGGGGTGCGCGGGAAGTATCAAACGCGATTCCATCAGGGCACGTGTATTTCAGAGGTGTGCGGGGAGTACTACACGTGAATTGGCCTTGTGGGTCCTCCCAGGTGTTCCCTCTACACCCTCCACGGCCCCTGCAGGCAGCCCACACAACAGGGGACTACCCTGCACCCCTGCTCATGTCCCGCAGGCAGCCCATCCACCATGGGCATGCCCCCAGCCAACCCACATGTCACCTTGCACCACTGATCAACATGCATGTCTCCCAGCACCCTCACCCCCCAGCACTGTGGGGCACCTGCCAGCAGGCGCCCGTACATGTCCAACTCATGTCCCCCTGCACCCCCACCCCCCAGCACTGTGGTGCACCCTCCACCAGGCCCCCACTCATGTCTCCCAGCATCCCCACCCCCCGCAGTGCAGGGCACCCTCCACCAGGCCCCACTATCTCCAACTCATGTCCCCCTGCACCCCCACCCCCCTGCATCCAGGGCCACCCTCCTCCAGGCCCCCACACATGTACAACTCATGTCCCCCTGCACCCCCACCCCCCAGCATCCAGGGGCACCCTCCACCAGGCCCCCACTCCTGTCTCCCTGCACCCCCACCCCCCTGCATCCAGGGGCACCCTCCACCGGGCCCCCACTCCTGTCTACCACCACCCCACCCCCCAGCAGTGCGATTCGCCTGGGTACGTGTATTTCAGGGGTGCGCGTGTAGTCTGACACGCGAATTCATCAGGGTACGTGTATTATGGGTCCGCGTGAACTTCCACACGCAATATCAGCAGGGTACGTGTATTACGGGGTTCGCGGGAAGTTCCACATGCGATTGCCCTGGGTACGTGTATTCCGGGCTTGCTTGGGAAGTTCCACACGCGATTGCCCTGGGTACATGTATTTCGGGGTGTGCGGGAAGTTCCACACGCGATTGCCCTGGTACGTGTATTTCAGGGTGCGCGTGAAGTTCCACACGGGATTGGCCTGTGTATGTGTATTTCGGGGTGCGCGGGAAATTCCACATGCGATTTCAGCAGGGTACGTGTATTCCAAGGTGCGCGGGAAATTCCACACGCGATTGTCCGTGGTGCGTGTATTTCTGGTTGCGCGTGAAGTTTCACACGCGATTTCAGCAGGGTACGTGTATTCCAAGGTGCGTGGGAAATTCCACACGCGAATCCAGCAGCCTACGTGTATTCCGGGGGTGCCGTGGAGCCCTACACGTAAATCGGTCGTGTGGGTCCTCCCAGCTGTTCACTCGACACCCTCCACTGCCCCTGCAGTCGGCCCACAGCACAGGGGACTACCCTGCGCATGTCCCGCAGGCAGCCCATCCACCATGGCCATGCCCCCCAGCCAACCCACATGTCACCTTGCACCACTGCCCACCAACGCATGTCTCCCAGCACCCCCACCCCCCAGCACTGTGGGGCAACCTCCACCAGGCCCCACTCATGTCCAACTCATGTCCCCCTGCACCCCCACCCCCCAGCACTGTGGGGCACCCTCCACCAGGCCCCCACTCATGTCCAACTCATGTCTCCCAGCACCCCAACCCCCACCAGTCAGGGGCACCTTCCAGCAGGCCCCCACTCATGTCCAACTCATGTCCCCCTGCACCCCCACCCCCCTGCATCCAGGAGCACCCTCCACCAGGCCCCACCCATGTCCAACTCATGTCCCCCTGCACCCCCACCCCCCAGCACTGTGGTGCACCCTCCACCAGGCCCCCACTCATGTCTCCCAGCACCCCCACCCCCCCGCAGTGCAGGGCACCCTCCAGCAGCCCCCACTCATGTACAACTCATTTCCCCCTGCACCCCCACCCCCCAGCACTGTGGTGCACCCTCCACCAGGCCCCCACTCATGTCTCCCAGCACCCCCACCCCCCGCAGTGCAGGGCATCCTCCACCAGGCCCCACTCATGTCCAACTCATGTCCCCCTGCACCCCCACCCCCCTGCATCCAGGGCCACCCTCCTCCAGGCCCCCACACATGTTCAACTCATGTCCCCCTGCACCCCCACCCCTCCAGCATCCAGGGGCACCCTCCACCGGGCCCCCAATCCTGTCTACCACCACCCCACCCCCCAGCAGTGTGATTCGCCTGGGTACGTGTATTTCAGGGGTGCGCGTGTAGTCTGACACGCGAATTCATCAGGGTACGTGTATTATGGGTCCGCGTGAACTTCCACACGCAATATCAGCAGGGTACATGTATTACGGGGTTCGCGGGAAGTTCCACATGCGATTGTCCTGGGTACGTGTATTCCGGGGTTGCTTGGGAAGTTCCACACGCGATTGCCCTGGGTACATGTATTTCGGGGTGTGCGGGAAGTTCCACACGCGATTGCCCTGGTACGTGTATTTCAGGGTGCGCGTGAAGTTCCACACAGGATTGGCCTGTGTATGTGTATTTTGGGGTGCGCGGGAAGTTCCACATGCGATTTCAGCAGGGTACGTGTATTCCAAGGTGCGCAGGAAATTCCACACGCGATTGTCCGTGGTGCGTGTATTTCTGGTTGCGCGTGAAGTATCACACGCGATTTCAGCAGGGTACGTGTATTCCAAGGTGTGTGGGAAATTCCACACGCGAATCCAGCAGCCTACGTGTATTCCGGGGGTGCCGTGGAGCCCTACACGTGAATCGGTCGTGTGGGTCCTCCCAGCTGTTCACTCTACATCCTCCACTGCCCCTGCAGGCAGCCCACAGCACAGGGGACTACCCTGCGCATGTCCCGGAGTCAGCCAATCCACCATGGCCATGCCCCCCAGCCAACCCACATGTCACCTTGCACCACTGCCCACCAACGCATGTCTCCCAGCACCCCCACCCCCCAGCACTGTGGGGCAACCTCCACCAGGCCCCACTCATGTCCAACTCATGTCCCCCTGCACCCCCACCCCCAGCACTGTGGGGCACCCTCCACCAGGCCCCCACTCATGTCACACTCATGTCTCCCAGCACCACCACCCCCCACCAGTCAGGGGCACCTGCCAGCAGGCCCCCACTCATGTCCAACTCATGTCCCCCTGCACCCCCACCCCCCTGCATCCAGGAGCACCCTCCACCAGGCCCCACTCATGTCCAACTCATGTCCCCCTGCACCCCCACCCCCCAGCACTGTGGTGCACCCTCCACCAGGCCCCCACTCCGGTTCAACTCATGTCCCCCTGCACCCCCAGCACTGTGGTGCACCATCCTCCAGGCCCCCACTCATGTCCCCCTGCACCCCCACCCCCCAGTACTGTGGGGCACCCTCCACCAGGCCCCACTCATGTCCAACTCATGTCTCCCTGCACCCCCACCCCCCTGCATCCAGGGGCACCCTCCACCAGGCCCCCACTCCTGTCTCCCTGCACCAACACCCCCCAGCAGTGCAGGGCACCCTCCACCATGCCCCCACTCCTGTCCAACTCATGTCCCCCTGCACCCCCACCCCCCAGCATCCAGGGGCACCCTCCACCAGGCCCCCACTCATGTCCAACTCATGTCCCCCTGCACCCCCACCCCCCAGCACTGTGGGGCACCCTCCACCAGGCCCCCACTCCGGTCCAACTCATGTCCACCTGCACCCCCACCCCCCAGCACTGTGGGGCACCATCCACCAGGCCCCTACTCATGTCCAACTCATGTCCCCCTGCACCTCCACCCCCTGCACTGTGGGGCACCCTCCACCAGGCCCCACTCATGTCCAACTCATGTCCCCCTGCACCCCCACCCCCCTGCATCCAGGGGCACCCTCCACCAGGCCCCACTCATGTCCAACTCATGTCCCCCTTCACCCCCACCCCCCTGCACTGTGGGGCACCCTCCACCAGGCCCCCACTCATGTCCAACTCATGTCCCCCTTCACCCCTACCCCCAGCACTGTAGGGCACCCTCCACCAGGCCCCCACTCCTGTCTCCCTGCTCCCCCACCCCCCTGCATCCAGGGGCACCCTCCACCAGGCCCCCACTCCTGTCTCCCAGCACCCACACCCCCCAGCACTGTAGGGCACCCTCCACCAGGCCCCCACTCCGGTCCCCCTGCACCTCCACCCCCCAGCACTGTAGGGCACCCTCCACCAGGCCCCCACTCCTGTCTCCCTGCACCCCCACCCCCCTGCATCCAGGGGCACCCTCCACCAGGCCCCCACTCCTGTCTCCCAGCACCACCACCCCCCAGCAGTCAGGGGCACCTGCCAGCAGGCCCCCACACATGTCCCCCAGCCAACACGTCATCACAGTCTAGATCCCTGGCCCTTATGGGCAGCCTCCACATGCCAAACACCCACCCAAGTATTGCATCCACCCACTTAGAAATGCCAATTACATGATACAACCCCAATGGCAAGTATGTAAATGAACACATGTCCCTCACATACACACAATGTGTGTGAGTGAATGTCAAAACCCATATCATGACATGCATGAAACCAATGAGATGATACTACACATTGAAGTATGATGAAAAAATATGTAATAAAAGCAACATAAATGGAATCAAAAATAAACAAACGAAAATGGGAATTAAAAACAAAAAGCAGCATGTCCGTAAAATAATGTAAAACCACAAATCATAATCCAAAGGAAAGGTGTCCAAAGTCACAGTTCACAAAAGTAAATCCAATGGAAAATTAAAACCAAAAACCATTGCTCCATGTGTAAAATCAAAAAAAAAAAAAAATCCCAACAGTCAACTTTATACAGATAAACAATCCAGGGTCAATGATCCCAACAGAAGAAATGAAACCTATCTAATAACACTACCTAATAAAAAAAAACTATATACAAAAATGTGGTCCATTGTCCAAAAGGTCCAAAAAATATTAACAAGCAAAGGAAACCTAACACTAACTACAGAACTATTTACAAGGGCAGCTGGCCAGTCCGACGGCTCACTTCGGGATGTTCCGGGCCAGGGCATCATCGAACTCCTGCTCAATGTCCCGGAGGCGGTCCTCCTCTATGGCCCTGAGGGTCCGCAGGGCCGACGACATGTTCACCTCCAACTCCCTGCGGATTGCCTCGAGGCACTCGGCCCGCCTCAGGGCCCTCTGCATGGAGTTTTCTGCCCTGACCATCGTGAGCCGTGCCTCTTCCGCCCGCTGCCGCTCCGCATCTATGGCATGGCCCAACCACTGCCACACGGAAGACACTTCCCGTCCTGGGTCCTCCTGCCCTCCGGCCGATGCCTGCCCCTCCGATGTCGAAGGCCCCGAGCCATCATGGCTCCCACCTCGTTGCTGCTGCTGGTGTGCCTGTGCCCGTGCCCTGGCTCCTGCTGCCTGCACATCCTCCACCGGCTGGGGTGCAGTCGTTGATGTGGCCACCCCTGCTGGACGTCTGACTCCCGACTGTGGCAGGGATGCCTCCTCCACCAGCCTGGCCGCACCGTCAGAGGCAGCTCCACAGGGCAACCAGGTGACAAATGGGTGGGAAGATGGCACGGAGGACGACTGGCGCATAGGGTGTTCAGTTGAGGAGGGGGTCGGAGCAAGCTGCAGCAAACGGAGGAATCCGGCCTGGGTGACCTGTCCCAATAGGCCAACGCAGTCAACGAGCCATTCGAGATGACGTGCAGTCTCCTCATGAAAACACTGCAGGTCACCTCACATGGCCCGTTGACGCAACGCCACACCAGTCAGGACAGGCTCAACCCGTACCTGGATAGCCACGTCCGCAGGCAGAGGAAGGCCAGTTGTTGTGAGCTCATCCCCTGCCTGAAAACGGGTCTGGACGTAGGCATCCCTGCTGGTGCAAGATGATGCAGTGACAGGATCAGGGACAGGATTGCACACAGGCACCTCCGCGGCGGCCTGTGCTGCCTCCTGTCCCTGGTCCTGCACTGCACCACTAGCACCAGTGGAATCCCCACCTCCAGACCCCGTCTCTGTCGCTTGCACGGCCTCCTCCTCATCCAAACCACCCACCAACCTTGATGACTCTGTGCCATCTTCCCCTGTTGGGCCCTGTGGGGTCCCAGCTTCCCCTTCTGCTGCCGAGGAGTCCAACTCCGACCACCGCCTCTTGGACCTCCCCCTGGCAGCTGCGGCCTGGGACGTGGCACCGGACTCCTCACTCCCCGACGAGATCACAACCTAGGAGGGGAGCCGGGCCTTGCGTCTCCGGCTGGCGGTGCGATCCCCGCCGCTGTGCTCCACAGCACCTTCTCCGCCCTCTTCATCAGTTGACGCTGCAGACAGGGGGAAATAAAACACAGGCATCAGGGCACTGTACTATGGACACCTACACACATGACAGTTGTACATGAGTGGCATTGGCAAACCTCAGACATGGCATCACAATCGCCAACACACATGTCATTTCAACTCGCACACATGAGCCATACCACAGCCATATCGCAACAGCAACCACCATCCATACACATACAACAGAATGAGCAGGCAAAGGTGAGCCAGACATCACATGCAACACAGGGAGTGCACTACACATGCACACACAGCACCACACTTGCATGCATGTGTACACCTATGCCAACTGTCGCAGTGTTCAGATTGGCATCCATGTCACATCTGCCAATCAGGCTTCCGCATCCCGCTGTCACATGCATCCATGTTGCATCACTCTTGCACCCTTCTCAAATACACACACATGCACATGTACACAGTGCTGATACATGCAGCTGAAAACAACATCCATGTGTGACATCACGAACATGCCTACTTACATACACATTCATCCAAACATGTGTGCCCACACAACTGCATTTGGCATGCAAGCCTACACACACAAGCACCATCCATGTCTCACACATGACAGCCCTCGCATGTGTTAGCCTCATGGCCCTGTACACCCCCCCATACTTGGCCCCATAAAAACACATGTGCAACCTGCACACTACTGGTGCATCACCACACGTACAGCTCACAATCATGATGCATGTACACTTACCGCTCGACTCCAGACGGGTCTCCCTCTCAAGGACCTGGACGTGGAGCGCTGGGGATATGCATTCCAGGACCCCCATCTGATCGTCCGACAAGTGGCCCCGGCGCCCCTTAGCATCCGCTGCCTTCAAGAGGCGCCGGGCCTTGTTGAGGGTCTTGGACCTGAAGTCCTCCTTGCGCTTCTTGACATGATGGAATAGTCGGACTGCCACCCCCTCCGCGTTGATGGCAGTCACGATGTCCGTCCAGATCCAAGTCCGTCCTTCCTTGTTGACACGCAAACTTCCGAAGAGGGCATCATACTGCCCCAGGACTAGCTCCACCAGGACACCAACTTCGGTGGCAGTGAAGCTGGTGCCCCTCTGTCTCTCTGGCCGGGGGTTGTCAGTGGTGCCAGATGTTGCAGTGCCCGACATGACAACCCCAGAGGCAGGAGTGGGTGGGCAACTGGGTCCTGGGGCTGGTCTGTGGAGCGATGGAATCCCGGTCGGGAGTCTTTGGTTCCAGCAGGGGTAGTCACAGCAACAGCACCCCTGGCTGATGTGCAGGCAGCAAATGGAAGGGCACGTGGGCAGCAGGCAATCAGGCAGCAGCAGATGGCAGGTGGGAGCGTGCTCGGGGCTCTGGGGGGCAGTAATTCGGCCTTCTGGGCAGGAGCGTGGTCTTCCGTGTGCTTACGCGTGGCCAGCTTGATACAGAGTGATTTGTCACGTGAAAATCCAGCACGTCTGCGTGTAATTCGAGGAAAGGGCCTTAGCGCGTAAGCGCGTCAGCACACGTACGCGAATTCATTGGCCCAAAGGCCACCAGCACGTATGCGTGTCTTCGACGTGCGTGCGCGGGCATTTCCCTGTACACGGGTGCATGTTACAACTCCAATGACTGCACCTCAGAGTGTCAGCTCGTGTAATTGGAGGATGGGGCCTTAGCGCGTTCACGCGGAAGTGACGCTGGACGTGTGGGCGTATTTTTCATGCGTTATTTCCTGGCAGACGGTGAGTCGTGCACCTATTTGACATCTGTGCTTGCCCCGTGTGTTGCCTACCCCTTCAGAGGTCAGTCTAGGCTGCGTGTGACACGCGTACGTTCATTTTTGTGTTTCTGGGTGCCACAGCGTAGTGCAGGTTTATTTTTCCACGCACTGGTCTAGGAAGGGTTGCGTGCACATTATCTCCCTTTTTCGGGGTGCCTGTGCGTTGCGTGACCCGTCATCTTCCCCCAGGGGTCACATACAGCCTTGCTAGAGCACTAGGGTACGAATTCCATCTAGTACCCTACCCCTTTGACCCCCAATTGCCCAGGACAATAGTTTACTGCAACTCCCATACGCACAACAACATCAGTGCCATGGTTGAGAGGCGAGCACGCGGTAAGGGTGACAAAGGTGGGCGAGCCACAAGAGATGGCCGTGGTGGATACGGTGTGGGACGTGGCCGGGACTTGCAGGGTGCCCCTAGCCCCCCATGTGTGGGTGACCAGTTAGGGACACCCGTGCCCCACCTGGTTGAGGGTAAAGTGGCTGACACCATCCCTGCTCAGCCCTTGTTGGACCAGCCCATTGTGGCACCAGACCTGGCACAGGGTGACTCCATGGCTGACTTCCAGGTCAGCAGGTCTAGGCCACATGTGGCGGTGCACGTTGGTGTCACCAGCCCACATGGATCAGGGGCAGCTATGTCATCTGCTGCCCCGAGTAGACAGGGAGGGGAGGCTGCAGGGGCAGCTGCAGCTCCATCCACCCCAGCTCTGAGTCTCCCAGCCAGGACAGTGTCGGTCCTAGTCCATCCTGCTGACGTTCCCCCTGACTACATCACACTTCAGCTAATGCCTGCACCTAGTCCCATGGTGAGTGTTCATTCCAACACTCCTAGTCCACAGTCCACCGGGGCTCCTGCCCCTAGTGTCCAGAGCGGCGTAGGACACTCAGTATCACCACCACCTTCCAAGCGGGAGAGGAAGAGTGCTCGTCCAGTACAGGCTGATGCCCCAGACACGGCTACACAGTCCGGCCCACCAAGGAAGCCCAGCTTCAATCAGGCCAATCTTGATGCACTTGTGGATTATGTGTCCTCACATGGCAGTGAAATGGTGATTACTGCAGGATGCAAGACCACACCTGCACAACATCAGGCACACTGGCAGACCATCGCGGAACTCATAAGTGCCCTTGGATTCGTGAGGCGCACAGCTAATGATTGCTACAAACGCTGGAATTACCTGAAGCGCAGGGCAAATAAAAAGCTGGCCTCATGTCATGCCGCAACTCTAGTGACTGGAGGTGGGTCTCCAGCAGAGGACATAGAACTCACTCCACATGAGTATGTTGCTGGGACCTACGTCATGGAGGAACAGATCCAAGGTGTGGGAGACCTTCCAGATTACGAGGCATTGTCCAGTGATTACACATGCATGTGTGTGTCATCCATGTGCATGGTGTGTGTGTGAGTGCTTCTGATTGAGTGCCAGGTGAGGGAGTGTGTGCCTGAGTGGTTTGGGTCACGCATGTGCTTCATCCAATACATTCTGCGCACCAGGATTTGGGTGTTGCAGTATCCCTTCTGGCAACAGTAGACATTCAGCCCAACCTCACGCCAGTTGCCCTTGAAGTGTCATCTTGCCACAACATAGTTGCATATTATTCTGTGTTCATTCAGGCTGATTGTCTGCATTCCACCGCTTTCACTAGGCATTTCTCAGTCCTATTGTCACATGTGTGACATGGCTAGGGTACATGCCGTCTGTGTGATGGCATGTGTCATGTATGTGTATTGGACATGGCAATCACAGGCCAATGTGTGATGGCTCTGCTAGCCAGCATGCATCAAATGTGTTGGTCTTCCATCTTGGTGTCATCAATGTGTGCCATTCGCCTCCCCTTCACACGCAGTGACAGTGCATGCATGGGAGGGTTATAGTTCTGTGGGACATGTGTCAATGAAGTACTGTTTCTGTTGCTTCTTAGCCCTAATTGTGTGCCATGGTGCTAATGCCTGTGCCCATTTCTTTTCTTTCATGTCTTTGCAGGGGATGACGCACTTGATACTGCTGGGGTTGTGGAGATGGTGCAGACCCAGGAGGGGTCTCAGGCCCGACCGGGCACCAGTGAGGGACGTGGTGTGGTGGTGGGTGGGAACCCACACTTGCTGCAGACCATCATCTCTAGGGGTGTCTCTGGGTGCACCTCCCCCGAGCTCTATTCAGGTGTCGATTCGGATGATGAGACCTACGTGCCGTCGCAGGTAAGTGTTTCTGGGAGGGATTCTGTACTGTCCAACCCACCTGCACCAGGGGTAGAACCCTCAATGGGGATGTCAGTGTTGGTAGGTCCGCCTTTGGTGGTTACGGATGCAGGGTCACACTCCGCTACATCTGATCCTGTTCCTAGGCCAGCAGATCAGAGGGGGAATGCAGTCCTGCAGCCTCAGGCAGTGCCGGCACAGCAAGGCGCAGTTCGCCTTGCCCCAGACAGGTGTGGTGCCCGCCGACGTGGTGGCCGTACGCCACCTGGCAATACCGCATGGGATCAATCCATATACGGTATGGCAAACCAACAGGCAACATCAACTGAGATGATGGCTCAGGCCATGGATAGGGTGGCCACTTCCATTGTCCCCCAAGAAAGGCTGATTGAACAACTACAGCAGGCAACAGACTCCATTAGTCAGTCACACAGGGAGGACATGTTGGCGTCCAACAGGGACAGGCGGGCGGCACTGGAGACTCTGCGGAAAGCCATTTCTATTGAGTCCCAGGGCCACAGGGTCAGCTCAGGGTAACTCTGGTTGAGCTTGAAGCTTCAGCTAACACGAGGACAGAACAGCAGCTGGAGCGGTTCACACGTACGCTCTCAGCTGAGATGCAGGCAACTAGGGAGGAGGTCCGGGCATCCCGTGAGTTGTTGCATGGGGACCTCCGCACAATTATCCTCCAGAACCAGACATTCCACACCCGCATGCTTGCAGCCATGGAGGACCAGACTAGGGCTTTGCATGGGCTGCCTCCTATAGTGCCACCACCTCCTGATGCAGCTGCAGAGGGTGAGGAGAGCGACTGCAGCGATTCTCCCACAGTAGGGTAGCCGTGCAGGCCATGAGCCCATGGAGGTGTTTTTTTTTCGCAAGATCCACACAGTTGGGTTTTGGTGTGCACCCTGTCCTCGGACCTCCTGGGTGGCCTCCCCCGGCCCCCGGGCCCATTCATGGCCATTTTTGATTTTTGATTTTTGTTTTTTGATTTTTGATTTTTTGGACAGTGTGTTGCCTTGTGTGGCTCCCTTGGGCATACGCTGTATTGTGGCAGGGCACATGCAGGCTTGTCCTGAATTTGGGTCAGATGCTTGGGTTTGTGTGACACACACCACTCCTGCTTCCCGTTTCCATGGGCTTGCAAAGGGTGTGCCCAAGTGACATTGACTTACACAGTGACGTTGGACTCCCATTTGATGTGTGGGCAGTCTGCAGTCAATACTGTGTATACATTCCTAGTGCATATTGTTGTTGTATTGTACACTGCATGGTGTATTGATATGTGCCTCTGCATCCATCTCATCCTCATAATTTGCAGGTCCATTTGTCATGTCTTCACAAGGTGGTCTACTTTGGAAATGGAGTCCATGTTGTAAGCAGTGCACCTACACTTTTGCGTGGCGCTAACACTGTACAGTTGGAAGTGTTCGAAGTGCTGGCATTATCAGGTAGTGAGGCTACCAATTTTTTAAGTCCGTACTGTCATTTTTATGGTAGGTTGGAGGTTGTGTAGGTGATTAGTATTATTGGTAAGTATTTGGTAATGTGTGTTGTTGGTCCTTTATTACTGTGAGCATTTCATGTGTGTCCAGTTTCCATTAGGGACACTGTAGTTTGTGACACTTCGTTCATGTTGTGGGGATTAATTTGTTTGCTCTCACATAGCATGACATGCCATGGTGTGTTGTGTGGCCGTGCCGGGGAGGGGTTGGGTGACATGGCACTGTTCTCATGTTGCATTCTGCAAATGGGTATTCATTTTTCCTGCATGGAAGTGTGTCTTTTGATGACACTGCATTGGTTGTGTTTGTGTAGGTAGGGATGCACACATTGTGACACTTCCAGATGAACAATCTCAGGCTGCTATGGTTCTGACAGTTGACTGTCCCTTAATTCATCATAATTGTCAGATTGAGTCATCATTGATTGTCAAATGGTATGTGCCAAGGCTGTGTGCACTCCACAGGGGTGTGATTTCTATGTGAAGTAATTAGCCACCAGCTGCGTACAGGCTGCCTCACCCCATGCCCTTTCCCCTCCCATGCGCAGCGGGCGTGCATGTGGTTGGGGATGTGTGGGCACCGCCATGTCCACAGCCAGGCCCCGGCGTGTTGCAACATTGTACAGGACACATGCTGCCACTATGATCCTGCACACTACTGGGGGAGCGTATAACAGCTGCCCGCCAGAACGGTCAAGGGAGCGAAAGCGTGACTTGAGCACTCCGAATGTGCGCTCCACTATGCCCCGTGTTGCAATATGGGCTGTGTTGTATCTTACCTCTGGAGGCGTGATGGGGTTCCGAATTGGCGTCATCATGTGGGTGCTCAGAGGGTAGGCACTGTCCCTGGGGAGGTGGTGATGGGGATCATTAGTGGGGTATTGACATTACTCTGTATCTGTCATGTATGCGTGTGCTGTGGCATTTATACTCACCAAGCAGCCATGCATCGCCATGCCGCCTAGCTTCCATGTCCCGGTTTAGGGTTGACATCCTGTAAATGAAGCTGTCGTGGGTGGACCCTGGATAGTTGGCATATACTGAGGTGATGATTCCCTTGGAATCACATACTACCTGGACGTTGATGGAATGCCAGTGCTTGCGGTTTCTATAGATGTGATCAGATGCCCTGGGGGGACGTAGAGCCACATGGGTGCAATCAATGGCACCTAGCACTTTGGGGAATTCTGCCACCCTGTAGAAATCCTGGCTGACAGCCTGCCTTTCTGCAGGTGTTCTGGCCAGGTATATGTGCCTGCGGACTGATGGGCGTGCAGTGATGATGGCCAACACCTGGTGTAGGCACCGTGACTGCGTGGCCTGTGACACCCCCCCCACTATGGCACTTGTCCACTGAAATGATCCGGTAGCCAAGAAGTGCAGTACATTGAGGACCTTCTCCAGGGGGCTGAGTGCTTGGGAGCACAGGGTGGGTGATGTGAGGTCATCCTCCCACTCACTGACCAGGTCGAGTATTATGTGTGGTGGAAACCTGTACCTCCCATACACCTGGTCATCAGGCATACCAAATAGTCTGGTTCTGGGTGTGAAGACTCTGGCCCTGACGATCCTTCTCCTCCTCCTGTGGTAACCCACGGCCACTGCTGCTAGGAACTGTATATTCATGCTGGTGTCTGAGCTTGTTCGTTGTTTGCGCACTCTTTTATGCTGCGCGGGACGTGCGCCTGCTTCATGCTAGCGTACGTGTTTCCGGATTGGACCTTTTTTTTTTGCGCGTTGTAGGTGACCGTGTAAATCGTCCTGCCCACCCCAGGAATACATGTAACACGCTCTCCCAGGCCCAGTCGCGAGTAAATATTCCTGCCCACCCCTGAAATACACGTACCCTGCTGATATCGCATGTGGAAGTTCACGCGGACCCATAATACACCTACCCTGATGAAATCACATGTAAGACTACCCGCGCACCCCTGGAATACACATACCCTGGCAAATCGCACTGCTGGGGGGTGGGAGGGTGGGAGACATGAGTTGGACATGAGTGGGGGCCCGGTGGAGGGTGCTCTACAGTGCTGGGGGGTGGGAGTGCAGGGGGACATGAGTTGGACATGAGTGGGAGCCTGGTGGAGGGTGCCCCTGGATGCAGGGGGGTGGGGGTGCAGGGGGACATGAGTGGGGGCCTGGTGGAGGGTGCCCCTGGATGCAGGGGTGTGGGGGTGCAGGGGGACATGGGTTGGACATGAGTGAGGCCTGGTGGAGGGTGCCCCTGGATGCAGGGGGGTGGGGGTGCAGGGGGACATGAGTTGGACATGAGTGGGGGCCTGGTGGATGGTGCCCCTGGATGCAGGGGGGTGAGGGTGCAGGGGGACATGAGTTGGACATGAGTGGGGGCCTGGTGGAGGGTGCCCCTGGATGCAGGGGGGTGGGGGTGCAGGGGGACAGGAGTAGGGGCACTGGTACAGTGCTAGGGGGGTGGGGGTGCAGGGAGACCGGAGTGGGGGCATGGTGGAGGGTGCCCCTGACTGCTGGTGGGTGGGGGTGCAGGGGGACATGAGTGGGGGCCTGGTGGAGGGTGCCCTACAGTGCTGGGGGTGTGGGTGCTGGGAGACAGGAGTGGGGGCCTGGTGGAGGGTGCCCCTGGATGCAGGGGGGTGGGGGTGCAGGGGGACATGAGTGGGGGCCTGGTGGAGGGTGCCCCTGGATGCAGGAGGGTGGGGGTGCACGGGGACATGAGTTGGACATGAGTGGGTCCTGGTGGAGGGTGCCCCTGGATGCAGGGGGGTGGGGGTGCAGGGGGACATGAGTTGGACATGTTTGGGGGCCTGGTGGAGGGTGCCCCTGGATTCAGGGGGGTGGGGGTGTAGGGGGACAGGAGTGGGGGCCTGGTGGAGGGTGCCCTACAGTGCTAGGGGGGTGGGGGTGCAGGGAGACAGGAGTGGGGGCATGGTGGAGGGTGCCCCTGACTGCTGGTGGGTGGGGGTGCAGGGGGACATGGGTGGGGGCCTGGCGGAGGGTGCCCTACAGTGCTGGGGGGTGTGGGTGCTGGGAGACAGGAGTGGGGGCCTGGTGGAGGGTGCCCTGGATGCAGGGGGGTGGGGGTGCAGGGGGACATGAGTTGGACATGAGTGGGGGCCTGGTGGAGGGTGCCCCTGGATGCAGGGGGGCGGGGGTGCAGGGGGACAGGAGTGGGGGCCTGGTGGAGGGTGCCTTACAGTGCTAGGGGGGTGGGGGTGCAGGGAGACAGGAGTGGGGGCATGGTGGAGGGTGCTCCTGACTGCTGGTGGGTGGGGGTGCAGGGGGACATGAGTGGGGGCCTGGTGGAGGGTGCCCTACAGTGCTGGGGGCTGTGGGTGCTGGGAGACAGGAGTGGGGGCCTGGTGGAGGGTGCCCCTGGATGCAGGGGGGTGGGGGTGCAGGGGGACATGAGTGGGGGCCTGGTGGAGGGTGCCCCTGGATGCAGGGGGGTGGGGGTGCAGGGGGACATGAGTTGGACATGAGTGGGGCCTGGTGGAGGGTGCCCCTGGATGCAGGGGGGTGGGGGTGCAGGGAGACAGGACTGGGGGCTTGGTGGAGGGTGCCCCTGGATGCAGGGGGACAGGATTGGGGGCCTGGTGGAGGGTGCCCTACAGTGCTAGGGGGGTGGGGGTGCAGGGAGACATGAGTGGGGGCATGGTGGAGAGTGCCCCTGGATGCAGGGGGGTGGGGTGCAGGGGGACAGGAGTGGGGGCCTGGTGGAGGGTGCCCTACAGTGCTGGGGGGTGTGGGTGCTGGGAGACAGGAGTGGGGGCCTGGTGGAGGGTGCCCCTGGATGTAGGGGGTGGGGGTGCAGGGGGACATGAGTTGGACATGAGTGGGTCCTGGTGGAGGATGCCCCTGGATGCTGGGGGGTGGGGGTGCTGGGAGACTTGCGTTGGTGGGCAGTGGTGCAAGGTGATATGTGGGTTGGCTGGGGGGCATGGCCATGGTGGATGGGCTGCCTGCGGGACATGTGCAGGGGTGCAGGGTAGTCCCCTGTGGTGTGGGCCGCCTGCAGGGGCCGTGGAGGGTGTAGAGGGAACAGCTGGGAGGACCCACACGGCCAATTCACATGTGGGACTCCCCGGGACCCCCGAAATACACGTAGGCTGCTGGATTCGCGTGTGGAATTTCCCACGCACCCGGAGTACACGTACCCTGCTGAAATTGCGTGTGGAACTTCATGCGCACACCGAAATACACGTACCCTGCAAATTCGCGTGTGAAACTTCCCGCGCACCCTGAAATACACGTACCCAGGGCAATCGCGTGATGAACTTCAACCGAACCCCGTAATACACGTACCCTGCTGATATTGCGTGTGGAAGTTCACACGGACCCATAATACACATACCCTGATGAAATTCGCGTGTAAGACTACCCGCGCACCCCTGGAATACACGTACCCAGGCAAATCGCACTGCTGGGGGTGGGGGGGTGGGAGACATGAGTGGGGGCCTGGTGGAAGGTGCCCTACAGTGCTGGGGGTGGGGGTGCAGGGAGACATGAGTGGGGGCCTGGTGGAGGGTGCCCTACAGTGCTGGGGGGTGGGGGTGCAGGGGGACATGCGTTGGACATGAGTGGGGGCCTGTTGGAGGGTGCCCCTGACTGCTGGTGGGTGGGGGTGTAGGGGGACAGGAGTGGGGGCCTGGTGGAGGGTGCCCTGCACTGCTGGGGGGTGGGGGTGCTGGGAGACATGCGTTGGTGGGCAGTAGTGCAAGGTGACATGTGGGTTGGCTGGGGGGCATGGCCATGGTGGATGGGCTGCCTGCGGGACATGTGCAGGGGTGCATGGTAGTCCCCTGTGGTGTGGGCCGCCTGCAGGGGCTGTGAAGGGTGTAGAGGGTGTAGAGGGAACAGCTGGGAGGACCAACACAGCCAATTCACGTGTGGGACTCCCCGGCACCCCGAAATACACGTAGGCTGCTGGATTCGCGTGTGGAATTTCCCGCGCACCTGGAGTACACGTACCCTGCTGAAAGTGCGTGTGAAACTTCACGCGCACACCGAAATACACGTACCCTGCAAATTCACGTGTGGAACTTCCCGCGCACCCCGGAATACACGTGCCCAGGCCAATCGCATGTGGAACTTCCCGCGAACCCTGTAATACACGCACACGATATTTTTCACACAGCGGGTGTCCGTGTTTGTCGGTACCCCTTTGCACCTCATTTGTCCTAGAGGGCCACAGTATGGATCATTCATCATAGCTGTATATGGGTGCTTTTTGTTAGCGCGCATTTTGGCGCACATTTATTTCAGGCGCAGGGACGCTACCGCCTGCTTTCTTGTGGCGTAATTGTTTGGCCCTGTGCGCGTCTTTGACCGTGCGCTGGTTTGCCCTATTCTATTCCATGAATACGAGTTGTAGGCGAGCGTGTGGGCATTCCGCGCACTTGCCTCCTGTACTTCCCCCGTGACGCCCATATTTTCACTCGTTGTTCCCCATTCCGAGTGTTACGCCCCGTGTTACGCCTACTTTTGTAATGTGCGCCGCGCTATGTGCCATTTCGCAGCGGCCGTGGTGCACGCCGTTGGATGGCATGTGCGCCGGCGTGCGCCACGCACTTTTTCAGCGCACATCCAATATTTTTCTCGCGCAAGGACTTCCATGAATCAATGTGCGCTGGTTTCCCTGCGATTTTCGCAGTTGCACTGCGATTTTCGCACTTTTACTGCGAATCCCACGTTTTGGCACCTCTGCGCCAGATTTTTCGACGCCCATTAATTCCATTAATCGGCCTGTTAATAGGGATTTTCGGGCAGAAAGGCGCGCAAATCTGCGTTTTCAGCGCAAATAATTCCATGAATCAGGCAGTTAATTTCAATGTGGTTAGTCATGAATCCCGTATGCGCAAATATGCAATATAGAAATTTACAAATGATCAATATATGGCTACATTATTACCATCTGTGCCAATCACAAATTGCACATAATTTCAAAGCAAGATGTCTTAACTTCCTTCTGTACAAATACGCAGTAAGAAAGTGTGCAAGTGGGCAAATATGTGGCTACAACATTGCAAGCCTCATTATTGTGCAGTATCAATTAGCATGGCCTAAATATAAACTTTCCCTACCATTTCTGTGCCATTACGAAGTAGTGATGTATGTGTTACCCTGAAAATCAACCTCGATAACCCCCTGACTTCGACGAGCTGTTGATTATCCCTGCTAGTGCAAGCAATTTTAATGTTGCTTTCGTTAGAAGCGTTTCCTCCACACTGGGCATTCTATAAAAGATGTCTCTGAAGTTAACATAATCTGGAATCCATATACTTCTATTAAGAAGAGTCATCCGCCGCTCTTGCAACGCCCCACATTCTATCACTATATGTTCTCTACTTTGAATCATGTTTGGGGCGTTGCATAGCAGACAATTGCTACCTTCCAAATCCATTGTATCTCGCCAGTTAACAGTACGTTCAGTCTTCATCTGAGGAATACACACCCCCAGTGTGGTTTGGTGAACTTCCTCAGATAAAGTGGTAAATATCCCACAGGTTTATCATGGGGTGACAGGCTCCTGTACAGTTTGTACGAATAATCCTTCTGTATTGTCTGGCACCAAACGAGGTCCCTTAATATTTTCTTGACCAACCCCGGGTTTGCTATCAACAAATCATATCATTCTCTGCAGTCATTCAGAATGAGGTCTGCTGCTTTTCTAAAGGCAACCAGGAAGAACAATTACCCTTAATCATCATGGCTCCCAAGTCACTATACAGAGAATGAAAGAGAGGACTTAATAACAGTCTGTACTGAGATAGTAATTTCCATTTAAAGCTATAGGACAAAGAGGATAAACCCAACTCTAGATGCAAAGCATCAACTGGCAGGTAGTCAGGTAGATTTTGGGCCTTCCTCCAAATGATTGCCTCTATCGTATCCCAGTCTAAACCACAAAAAACAGCAGCAATTTCCACTCCAAACATAAGCGCTGGCACAACATTTTAGTCTATAAAAGTCTATAATCAGTGCTAATGAAAATCTACAATACTGCATATGTATCTTTTTCATCTGAGCTGCCAATTGCACTGCTTTCTACTTCAGTCTTCAGATTACATTTCCTCTGTTATGGCCAGAGTCAATGACAAAGCCCAATTAGGTAAAAATCAGGTACAACGAGTTCCTTACAAAGTGACCATGAGAAACCCAATGGCTTTTTAATGTGTTTGCAGAATCCACAGTTAATAACTAATTAATTTAGCTCTGCATACTCTTCCAAAAAGCCTAGCCAACCTCTGCAGTTCTAACTGTGTGCTGTTGTTGGGAGTGTGGGGACATGCTACTGTCATTGTGAACATAGCCACAAAGAGAAAGCTGATAAGCTCTGGCACCACCGTACTTTGGAGCCCTGGACTACATTACCCAAAAGCCTGGGCATCATTGCTAGCAGCATATGGCATGCAGGGCCGCCTTGAGAAGACGCACCTCTGCCCGGGCCAGGTGCTAGTGATTGACGGTTGGAGGCATGGGCAGAGGGCTTTGCTGAAGCTCCTGGAGAAGCATGGAGCATTCATTTTGTTCGGCTGCTGAAAACGCAGCGAGCCTTCTGAACAATGTTTCCTAGGCCGTGGCGGTGATATTTTCGGTGGCAGTGATTTTGCTCGTTTATTGTCATATGACTGATACTTGTACTCTCATTCGTTCCCTGAAAACCTCTCTAAATCTGTTGAATTTTGAGTTGGACTTTAACTATGACTCTAATACTGAACCCAGCTGTAAGTGTGTTGAGGTCCCTGCAAGAGATTCTATTTCTGGGAAAGAACACATCCTTCTGCTACGGCAGAAGGCAGTGACAACTTTTGTGGCTGGGAATCGTTAATGAGTTTTAGCCCTGTTAGACCAACTGATGAGACCCGATCAGTCAAGTTGATATCATGGAACACATATGGCCATCGCCATTTTTTAAGCAAAAATGATCTCTAGAAGCTTTGTAATGATATCTTCATATTACAAGAAACATTGGCTGATGTCAGCATTTTCTGCTGATGTCTGCACAATGTTCCAGATTTGTGCTAAAAGGGGCTTTTGGGAAGACGCAATGGAGGATTCTTAACAATAAGTAAGAACTCCTGGTCTGCCAGACATGTTGAGCTCGGAAATGAATTTTTATTAGCTGTTATGTTGTTTTATCAGTTAATCCTATGAAACATGCTCTTATCATCAATATATATGACACCCCATGTGCTATTCACACTGAGTCTATATTGGATCAGCTCTCCAATTTAATAATCCAATGGCATGAAGTTAATGGAAGTGAGATGATATTGATGGGTGGTGATTTTAATACCAGATGTACGATAGAAGAGCGATCTCCAACTACCCTCATATAGCAGATAAATGTTTCATGCCTCACAAAAATTCTAATTCCTAGAGGTGCCGTTGGTTTGAATTTTGTAAGGATTGGGAGCTGTCAATGTATAATTGCAGTACAAATGGGGGCTAGCCCGGGGCATGGGGGTGGGGAGGGGGTTCAAACATGGTCCATTGGGAAAACTCATGCTATCTTGGATTATTGGTTTTCTTCTGATAGTGTGTTGGTCAAGGTCAAAGCCTTGTATGTCATTCCCATTGTATGGAGCGACCATGCCAGGATCCATGCCCCGGTTAGACTATTGTATTACCCTACTGGGTGGTGCCAGTAAGAGGAATATTCAAAAGTTACAAACTATACAAAATTATGCCATCAGAATAATCTTTCAAATCACAAGGAGAGAGCATATCTCACAATATAGAAAGAAGCTCCACTGGCGGCCGGTACAGAAACTGATCCAGTTTAAGACACTGGCCCTGGCTCATAAATGCTTCCATGGACAAGCACTAGACTACCTAAAACAAACTCTGCTAAAATACTCTCCAAACAGAACACTACACTCAAGCGATGCACACCTCCTCGTTGTACCACAAATGAAACAAACCAGAAGAAAGGTTAGATTGTTCCCGTTTAAAGCAGCTAGTAGCTGGAACAAGCTGACCATATCTATGCAATCTGAGGAAAACTACAGCACTTTCCGTAAAAATCTTAAAACAGCTCTGTTTGAGTAACCTAACTCTTACCACTAGCTGTAACGGATTATGTTGTCTGTTGAGCGCTCTGATGCCGTCGGGCTATGGCGCGTTAAAAATAAACAAATAAAATAAAAATAAAATAATAAAAATCTCTTTAACTATCTCTCCTTTTATCGAGAGGATGGCCCAGGAGACCTAGACATTAATAATGTGGGTAACTCTGTGTTATGTTCTGAGACCAATTTGGCCAAGTTTTCTAAATTTTGGCAAAAAACTGAGATGAATTTTTCCTTGAATTTAGCGAATTGACTGTCCATGAAATAGAAAATGGTTTCCACTAATTGTCTGTCAAATTTGACATTCCTCCATATTACTCCCACTACATGAGCATGAAGCAACGACTGGGGTGATTATATCTGCGGCTACAAGCCCACCCGGCAACATTATAAGCCCCTTTATAAGTGAAAGATTGGGGGAATTTTAGTCACTCAAAATGCATAAAATAAATTACAATAGATATATTAATATATTGTTGCAGTCTGTGTTCAATTTCATCTCTTTTTTTGTAACTTAAAGGTTGGCCCTTAAAAGGGCCGTTTTGGGGGAAGAAAAGAGGGGGTGGAACAGAGAAGGAAAACACATAAGATGAAACACATAACAAAGGGAATTAAAATAAAAAGGAACATATCTGTCTTTTTCTTTTTTATCATTGTCATTTAAAAAAAAACAACTAGGGATGACAGTTGATCTGGTGGTGAGATATTAACTCCTCCCAATCCTTGATTGTGGCACCTCCCATGGCTACCTATATGTGGCATAGTTCACACATGACTCTCATAACTGAGACATTGGGAACCAGTAAAATGTGGAACAGTTGGAGTGACACTGTGGCAGAAGTTGAGGGTGTATTTAGTGTCAGTGACGTCCCACTGGTGGATGCAGGTGCTGGAGGTGGTGCTGATTTTTGTCCACGTAATGCATGAGTCCCATGGATATTAAGTTTGTGGTGTTTGTGCGATCTCCGATATGTCGGCCATATCATCCCAATTCATTCTCACCAGATGATTGATCATCACAGATTTTCCAAGGCTGTGCAACTGCAAATTCAATGGTTCACGTCTTAGAACTTCATGCACAATGTGCACTGTACATCCTCTGCCTCCCTTTTAGAGCAGTTTCTTTGACCTTGAAATATCTTCAACTGTCTGCAGCTTTTTTGTATTTGTGTAGCTTTCTTCCATGGTGGCGAAGTGTTGGGGACCCTGATGACATTGTCATTGCTGCTGCTGCTGTTGTCATGGTTAGACATGTTGAAATGTCCAACTAGGGAGGAAAATGTAAAATCAAAAAAATTACAACACTAAAAAGACAATGGGCCTCATTACAAGTATGGCAGTAAGGCAACAACGCTACCGGCACCATTCCTACCATAACGCCAACTAGGAGTTCTGCTCATGGGTGCCCTTGCAGCCACCAGGTCTGACCTGGTGGCAGTACCGGCACCTTCAAGCAGAGCATGATGGTAGCACCGGTACCGTTATTAACAGTACCGGTGCTATCACCCTCCCCATTCCCATTGAGCCCCATTGGGCTCAAATGGGGATGTACCGGGCCCGGCACCTGCAAAAGGGCAATAACCGGGTCCGGCTGGGCCGAAATTGTCCGGTAATTGCCCATTCGCAGGTGCCGGACCCAGATGCAAGTTTGGAGGTAGCCTTGTCGGTACAACCGGCAAGGCTACCTCCAACCTCGTAATGAGGGCCAAAGCCACAAAAATTAAAACATTATAAAAAAAAAGAAGAAAACAAGTAAAACAAAAATAGACAAACTGAACAAATGACAAGACAAGGGAAAAGACATTTAGGTTAAATGGGGGTAAAAAGGAGGAACAATTGAAGGGCTAAAGCGCCAATAGTTCTTGTAGTTACTTGGTACACCTTTTACTAACAAGCACTAGAAGCAGTGATTTTTTTGTGTGTGGGTTGATTATTGTTGGCTGTACACTGCAGCGGGCCCTGATTGGTCACGTTTGCACGCATATATTTTGTCATACAGCATGGGTGTAGCTACGTCACTACATCACAACGTATGATTGGACCGTTCATTGAAGCACATAGGAATCACATGTAGGTGCACAGACGCGCATCCACAACGCATGATATGATTGGATAGTGCATCCGGCACGAAGATGCGTAGCCGCGTTGAAGAATCTTGACTTCTTATTGGGTGATTTTGCACATGTGGATTTCATCACACGGCATGGGCGTAGCTGCTTCAGTGCATCGCAATATGTGATTGGTCCATTTGTTGACATGACCAGAATCCATGTGTAGGCATGCAATAATGCACAGTGATTTATATGATTGGCTGGCGCCTGTAAGGATATTTGGCATGTTACAGCACAGAGTACAGCACTACTGCACAAGTAGCATTACAGCACTACTGCACAAGTAGCATTTTTTTTTTGCAGCACCACCACAAGGGTGCGGTGCATTGCTATATGGGTTAGCAGATTAACAAGGAAAGACAGACTATTCAGTCAAAAAATGATTTTAACATATAAGATGCAAAGCTATTTTTACAGTTAAAAGCACACGTGTTCATTTAAAAATGCACACTATTTTTCACCTGAAATGCCTATATTGCTAGAGACACATTTGAAAATTAACAGCTAACATATTAACCATTAACCTGACTAATAAAACCTTATTTTAATATAACTCACTAATAAAATGTGTTCTCTACTGCAGAATTAGGCATACTTTAAAAACCAGTTAAATGAGTGTGCAGATTTTTCCTCTCTTCTCTGCCTGATTATCCGTGTTGTTGTGCACAGTAACTGCAGGAGGAAGGAAGTCAGATTTGCAACAATTGCAAATGTATAAGCAAAGCTATTGTTTAAAAGTAGGAGGATGAGAGATGATGGATTTCATTGGAACACGTCATAAAGAGGGCTGAGAGGAAAGTTTTAGTGGGCAGTAGCAGGGAAAAAGACAGGCAGACATCTTTCTGCACTACTGGGGAGAAGACCTGGCTGTGGGGGTGTCCTGCTGCAGTCGAGACTGGGGAAAGCTGAAAGAATTACCTTCCCACTGGCAGAGGCAGTCCTATCTGAAAAAGCTGAGAATTCCAGGCAATGACTCCGGCTTGAGAAGGCAAGCGTTCCTTTTTGTTGGAGTTAAGCCAAGAGAGCCACATTCACAGAGAGAAGACTCTGAACAGATAAGGTAATTACCTAACTGGGGGAGCTGTGTGTGTGCACGAAAGTATGCAGTCAGTGTAGAAAAATGAAAGTCTCGTGCGTGTCTTAATCAAGTGCTAATGTTGCAATTTAAGTTCTGTTCTCCGCCACTATAATTGCAGTGTGTCATTGAAAATGCTTTGATTGTTCCCTTTTATTGCTGTGAAGAATGAGATCATGTCTAAATGAAAATTTTATAATACAGAAAATATTTGAAAACAGACGGGTGGTTTATTTTCTATTTACCATTACAATGCCAATGATGTGGGGAGATTTTTAAACAGTGCAATGGTCATTTTAAGACAGATGTGTGTATGTCAGAATCAGTATGAATAATTGTGAGTGACTGTAGTGTAACTTGTTGGAGGTACATGAGCCAACGGGAAGAGAGACTCTCTGAACATAGCTCCCTACCGTATATAAGGTAGTGGAAATTACCACAAGACCACCACATATAGCTCTCTGTCGTAAATAAGTCAGTGAGTTTGCCCATGGTGGCGCACCAACACTATCACTGGAAATTGTGGTTTCCCTAGAATGCAGGTCTGAGGTCTCTCTAGTGATCACACGAAAAATCTAAGCGAAGATAAGGGATTCTGGACATTGGGGCCACAAATAAAACAAGGGAATTATGCTCACCAAAATACCACCAACCACGTATACCAAATATGCAGGTCTGGGTGCTGAAATAATGCATGTCCATTGTATTATTGTTGCACATGGCCAAATCTGAATACAAAGAGTGATTATTGCTAAGTTATTTCTCGGCGGTAATAAAATACCGTCAGGCCCCAAATCTCCACAAAATACCCTACATATTTATGGTGCGTTGCAGGCCGGGAAAGTGATCATAGAGTACCTACTGGGCGTGGCAAGCGTGTCTCACACTGCCATTTGCACATTAAAGGGAACCCATTTTATAATAGCAGTGTGCCACTAAAAACGAATTTCAGAATGTCACAAAGGGAAACCACATTCTCAGATCTAGTGCAATATTTAGAGGCAAAGTTATTTGCACATGGGAATTGGTCTTCGAACAGTACCTTAGAATGGAGTAACCGCATTCAGGGTGAGGTGCAGAAAGAAAAACTAGACAATATTTTTGCAGAAGGCAGCATAATTCAGGTCTGCCTTACAAGATTATTGAATGCAGCCGATAAAAGTGCAGAGAAAGACTGTTTAATACGGCTATGCGGCAAAATATGGTTTATTTTAAACAAGTCACTGCGAATGCAAGAGAATGATACTCAGCTAATTAACAGGTTAAAGACTGAATTAGATGGGGCAAGTAAAAATCAGGAAATGTTGAGAGCAGAATTGGATGTATGCCAAAAAGACATGCAATTAAAATGCAGAGACTTTGATACTCAGTTATCCAAAAGCAAGAAACAATTTGAAGATAGTGAGCAAGAATTGACACACTTAAAAGCCTTAGTGGATCACATTAGGCAGGATAAAGATGAGGTTGTTTCAGAAATGCAGATTTTACAAAAAGAACATTGCGAAAAAGAAGGTGATCTCCAGAGTGTAGAACAAGAAATGATTAAAATGATCCAAGAAAGAGACAAGAGAAGTAAAGAGTTCAATGAATGCCAAATGCAAATGTGCGATATGCAGGAGGCAATTAATAAAATGAGTGATGAAAATAATTATTTGCATGATGAAGCCAACAGACTCCTTAAAAAGTGTAAGGACTTAGAACAGCAAATGTGCATTCCCAGGTCCCAGGAGAGGCGGCAGGGTACCACATTCAATGGAGTGGAGGTGAATTCTAGCTCTGCCCAAAGAGCTAGTGCCCCAGTGACTGGGCCGGTGACTGAACTTGGTTGCAGTGCCCTTGGGGGATTTGATGCTCCCATTGGGGGCAGCCACCAATCTCATACACCTGAAAACAGGATTGAATCACAAAATAGTGCAATTCCATGCATTGCAACAAGTAGCCCCATAAAAATAATGAAATCCATTAAAGCCCTGATCAAACCATTTAAAAAGGGAGGTGAATGCTGCATTGAGGATCACTTAGAAGCGGTGCATGACATTTTTAAAGCGCTCCAGATACCTAAGGAACAGTACAGACAATATTTTCATTTAACTTTAGATGCCCCGACAGCCAGCATCATAAGGGGATTAAATGAACAGCAGAATATGACATGGCTGGAGTTTGAAAAAGAAATTAGGCGTCATTTTTCTCCTTTTCAGTCATTGCAGGAGGCAAAGAAAGTTGCGTACACTATTACTGCTGGACCTAATACATCACCTCGCCAATTTTTACAAGACTTAAAAAGAGCATTCTCTCGCTTTGATGTATCTTTTGACTCAAATTCCAATGAGTTTAAAACCGCATACTTCTATGGGCTACAGAAAGACATCATATCCCAATTGGTCCGTGAATTTGACCGTGACAAGTCCCTTGAATGGATTGTACATCAAAGCACCAAGCTATATGAGGTACTCTATTGTCAGGGTAGAGAAAGTGATAAAATGAAAGATACTAGGCCTAAATCTAAAGAACCCTCAGCCACAGTAATGGAAATCAGGTCAGCCAAAATGTCCCTTGAGTCTGCTCAAAGCCAAGGTAAAAATAATGTGACACCTGAACAAAGGGGTAATCAACAAAGATCGCCATTTACTGTACCAATATTCCAATCACATGATCCTAGTAATAGAGAGAGCTACATCAGCCCTAGATATTTAGGAGATAGACCCCGGGTAAGATACCGGTCTGATATGGCAGGTATGAACAATAACCAGAGACAAAATCAAGATCAAAGAAATGATGGTCCCTACCAGTCATTGGGGACACAGAGCAGATTTGATCCCAGCACCATGATATATGGTAATCAGGATAGGCCCCGATATGTGGATCGATTTACTGATAATGGAAATCAATATAGGGGCCAGTACCCACAATCTGAGAGACAGGACATGAAGCAAAACGTGAACTACAGTCCACGCCAGTACAATGATTCCCCACCAGGGGACTATAATCAAAGGATGGGTGCAACCCGCTCCCCTCCACAAATGAATCAAGAGTTCAGAAACCATCCCAACCGGTATCAATCACCTGAGAGGTATCAGAATAGATCCAATCAGGGGGAAAACAACCAATATCGACCTAGGCCACAGAAAGAGGATCCTAGAGAGGTGGAAAGGTTCCAATGCCTTGAGGCCCAAGTGAAAATGTTAGCTGAGCAAATAGGAAAGCTCTATACAGCGCAAAAACAACCTTCCAAAGAGGGGGCTGATGGCCATAGCAATGACCGGGGGGCTTCCGAAAAGTGACTAAGTACTCATGATAACTGCAGTGCCAAAATGACAGATAGCTCTGATATAATTTTGCATAACGACTCTGAGATGTCTAATGGATTAAAAATGAAAGTACCAGTAAATGAAATTGTGACAGAAAGTGCAAATACTTCTAAAAAAGAGGTACGGTTTAACTTAGAGCTAAATAAAACAGTAAAGATTTGCACAAATGAAAAAGAAACATTAGGAATTCCAAAAGAACAAAGGGACAGATTTAAGAAAAATGACTCATGCATGGGGAATACCAGTGAACAGGGAGTAAGTGGGGATGCCATAGCTCCTTCCCTGGGCAAGCAAAACAATTACCAAACACAGACAGAAAAAGGAAATACTCACAAGGAGGGTACAAGTCAATCACCTGAAAAATTCTTTGAGCCACATATTTTTGAAGAGGCTGAAAGGGCTGGTATTACACTAAATGATCACAAATGCACAGAATTAAAAAATGACAAATTGCTGAATGATGTTGTGACACATGTTCAGTTGGAAGGTTGTAATGTGGTCTCTGATGTTACCCAGATGGATGGGCGAACGGTGGCCACACTCCAAAAAACCTCTGAACATGGAGAAATGAATAAAATATCTCGCACAGAAATGGGTAAAAAGGAGGGAAAAATGTCTTTTCATTTACCAATGTGCTTAGCCAAAAGTGAAAAAGACCTGAGAAAGGTGAGCCCTGAAATCAGTAAGAATTCACATTTCTTATGTGTATTAGAGGAAGTTGAGGACAGATATTATGCACCCATCACTGTAGAAGAAAAATGCCACACCTTTGCTATGATTGACACTGGCGCACAGGCCACAATTATGTCCAAGGAGCTGGTAAAGAGTATCAATGAAGGGAGGCCTCCACAGAGTCAGATCACAGTGAAGGCAAATCAAGGCCCAGTGCATAACTTTAATGGGGAGGAGGTGCCCATCATAGGTGTAACTGAGGTTGACATAAAAATAGGAAAGCACAGAATGAAACAAGAGGTATTAATCACATCTATTTGTGAAATTCCATTTCTGATGGGGACAGATTGCCTGAAAAGATTGTCTCCTCTCATAGATGGGGTGAATGGAGTGCTGTGGTCCTTAACCAAAAAACCATTGAGGCCTAAGAAACTAAAATCACAAAACAGCAATATAAAAGAATGTCACACCGTTGCCAAAACAAATGATGCTGTGGAGGTATATCTCCAGAATAGCTGCATACCTAGTGTCACTGTTATATTAAGGTGTCAAGACAAAGATCAGAGCGACAATGAAAAACTACCTGTACAAATATACTTGGACCCAAGGAAAGATTGGCAGACTGCCATAGACGAACACACATTACGTTTCTATTTAAAAGAGAATACATGCAAACAGAATATTGTTCCTAAAACAGATTCAGAAAAACACATTACCACTCTGGCAGAGATACACATGGAAGATGAGCAACCATGGGTTCACGCTGGTATAAATGATTATCTTAAAACAATAAAAGCCACTTTAGCGCTTGAACATGAAAGGAGTTTCATTAATGAGAAATTGTTGCAAAAAATTATGGAGAGGGAAGAAATCCCGAAATTTAGGATTAAAAACCAATATGTTTCTGGGTTGGACAGTCCAGACTTTGAAAACCGAATTACAGGCAGATGCATGCTTAAAATTAGCATTGGGCAGAAAGCAATTTACCATAATGTATGGATAGTGAGTGGAGCACAAAATGAATTTTACATGGGCAATGACATCATGCACAGAATGTGTATGGTGTTAGATTTCCTTAATCAAAAAATATGGTCACGCCTAGGTGGGCCGGCGCCTGAATTTGAAGACAAAAGAAGGGCTTATCATTGTGCACAACTAGTTCCTTATGCAGTCGAATTACAGATGAGGAAAAATACTATTGTTCCTGCATTTACAAAACAGTTTGCAATAACACTAAAATGCAAAAATGGACAGCAGATGAAAGGCTCTGATGCATTTGTATGCCTGAATGAATCCATAAAACAGCAAGGCCTGGATTATGAATACATTCCATTGGTAGACATTGGTGAGGGATCTGTAAAAATCATGGTGAATAATAAAGGTTGTCAGGATATTCATTTAGAGGAAAACTCCCCATTAGGAATGGCCATACAAAAATCACATTATACGGCAGATTTAAATAACATGGTGATTGGGAATATTCCTGAAAAATATGTAGATGCCAAGGGCGAGTTGCCAGAACACCTGGACTCTCAGCCCAAAGGAATATTTAAAATTCATTCTGTGTATCCTTATGATTCAAATGAGACAGTGTGCTGCCATCAAGAGGATTGCATAATATTTAATTTAAATGAAAATGAAACAGGAAATCAGCCCATTGAAGTGGAAGCTGATATGCCAAAATATTTGAAAGTGGCAGCCCTACAAAAAGACACAGCCACACAGTTAGAGGAAAGCGCTGAGATTCCTTTACCAGAAGAGTTTCCAGAATTTTCCAGAATGGTAGAAGAGCAGATCTCCTTAGCGGATGCATGTAACAGCGATGAGGATCGACGCAATCTGAGGGAAATATTTATGGAGTTTAAGGGTGTATTTGCAAAAGATGCTTATGATTGTGGTTTAACTGATTTACATGTGGCCACACTACCAGAAGGTTGTAGCAGAAATCCAGTGTTTGTACGCCAGTATAGACTACCGCTGGCATGTTTAGAATCATTGGCAGAGATTATTAAAAATTTGGAATCACGGGGAATAATTAGGCCCATTCATAGCACATCCAATACGCCTATTTTAGGTGTGTTAAAGCCAAATGGTCAATGGCGGCTATGTGCAGACTTAAGAGAGTTAAATAAAAGAGTACCAGTATCTAGATGGCCGCTACCATTCATTGATCAGGGCCTAGCTCAGATACATGGTTCAAATGTATTTACCACGTTAGATCTCACATCTGGATATTGGTGTGTGCCATTGGCAGAGGAGATACAACACCTATTTTCCTTTACATTTGACAGGACTCAATATGCCTGGCTTAGAGCTCCGTTCGGGTACATCAATAGTGGGAGTGAATTTGGCATATTTTTGAGAAAGGCCATGCCAGATGCAGCGGAAAGAGGGACAATAGTTTATGTGGATGATGTCTTGATAAAAAATGAAAACCTTAAAAGCCATTTTGATGAAATAAGACATGTGCTTGGCCAATTGCAGAAAGCAGGCGCCAAAGTATCTTTGCAAAAAGCACAATGGTGCAAGAAAAAAGTGAACTTTCTAGGGCATGAAGTGACTGAACATGGGCTAAATCCACAAAGGAAGAAAATAGAGGCCATACAAAGATTAAAAGATCCTAAAAATGTGAAAGGAGTAAAAAGTTTATTAGGGATGACAGGCTATAACAGAAAGTTTATTGAGAATTATGCAGAAATCACTCAACCATTGACTAAACTGCTTAAACTAAATACTCCCTGGAAATGGGAAAGAGAGCAGTCTGATGCAGTGGCTAGATTGAAGGAATGTCTTGTAAAGGCACCATGTTTAGCATACCCCATAAAGGACAGGGATTTCTTTATAGAAATAGGCTTTTCTGAACATTGTATGTCAGCAGTGTTATCACAAAAACACGATTTGAATCACAAAACCATTGCATATGCAAGTAAGGCATTTTCCCAAGTTGAAATGAAATTTAATGAATGCGAAAAGGCCCTATTAACCACTGTGTGGGCGCTACAACATTTCCGCCCCATTGTTCAGGGAGAAAAGGTGATTATTGAAACAAATCATCAACCTTTGCAATTTTTAGAGAGTAAAAGAATTAGATCAGGCAATCTAGCGCAATCCAGAATCACTTCATGGACGCTGGCATTACAAGGTTTTCCCGTAGAAGTAAGATATGGACAAAATAAAAAGAGCCCAATTGCTCAAGGGTTAGCTGACTTACATGACTGTGCAGCTGAACAAATACCAAATGAAATGGAAGTGGAAGCTAGTTTGCAGGAGTTTGAACAATCACCACACAAAGCTTTTGATGAAAAAATATGCAAGGATTTGCCAACTGTATATGTGGATGGTTGTGCTTTTCACATTGAAAATGACAGTAATAAACAATTAGTGGCAGGAATAGGAAATGTCTGGTTGAAATGTGAAGGCGTTCCTAGTATAGGGATGAGGATTGGAGATAGGAGCAGTCAGGTAGCGGAATTGGCAGCCATCTATAAAGCAATTGCTACTGCAGTTGATAAAAAGTTCAGTGAAATTGTCCTGGTGACTGATTCTGACTATGCACGGAATAGCTTTGTGGAGTATTTGCCTGGTTGGAAAGCAAGAGGCATGATTACATACAACAAAAAGCCACTTAAACATGGAAAAATGATACAAGCCATAGACAAATTGGTGTCAGAAAATAATTTAACAATATACTGGAGAAAAATTCGTGGGCATTTAAAAACACCAGGAGAGGATAAGGAGGGAAATGATAAGGCAGACCATCTGGCTAAGATTGGGGCTGTGATGGGAGAATTGCTACCTATTGATTATTTAATGGGTGAAATACAAATTGATGCAGTCACACGTTCTAAAGCACCAAAGGAGGTAGATCAACCGGTGGTGCAGTGGAGTCATGACACGCCAGACCAAGATTTGATTGAGGCACAAAAGAATGATCAAATTTTGGGAATCTATTATAATCATTTGATAGATCCTGAAAAAAATCCTTTAACAGAAAATGATTGTATGGGAAAAGAAGAGTTGAGGGTGTTATTAAAGAACAAAACACGAATTAGATTACAGGATGGGCTCATGATTAGAGAGTCCATAACAGGGCAAATACAGTGGGTAGTACCCCTTTCATTCAGAGGACTAATGCTACACCATGCACACGATGCCATAACTGCCGGCCATAGAGGTTCACAAAAGACATTAGAAATACTAAAAGATTATGCTTACTGGCCACATATGTCCCAAGATGTAGAATTATATACTAGAGGATGTCTAGTATGCGCCCAATTTAAACCTGCTTCACCAATGCATAGAGCACCATTGATGAAAAGAGGCCTAACTCTCCCATGGTCAGATTTGCAAATAGACTATGTAGGTCCTTTAAAAAGGTCGAGCAGGGGACACCGCTATATTTTGAGTGTGGTATGTTTGATGTCAAAATGGATTGAGTGCATTCCCGCACCAGATTGTAGTGCGCAAACAGCAGCCACATTGCTGGTGAACCATGTGTTCTCAAGGTTTGGGTTGCCACAAAGAATTGAGTCAGACAGAGGAAGTCATTTCACAAGTACTCTAATGAGTAAGGTATGGCAAATACTAGGTGTGAAAAGGAAACTACATATCGCATATCGGGCGGCGTCTTCAGGTACAGTTGAAAGAAGCAATAGGTCTGTTGTGGACATTTTAAAGAAATTTGTGGCAGAAGCAGGTTCCAGCTGGGATTTGCGTTTACCATTGGTTTTGATGGCAATCAGGTCGACTCCTGCCAAAGCAACAGGTGTTAGCCCCCATGAGGTCTTAACAGGTAGGAAAATGGTGTTACCACAACACCTACTATACAGAACACATGAGCAAACTCTAGTGAGTGCATCCACAGTTCATGAATATATTGATGAACTGAGGAGGCATTTGCAACATGCATTTGCTTTTGTGCAGAGAAATCTGGAAAGAGCTGCTGACAGTGCTAAGTCATATTATGACAAAAAGACATCAGTAAAGGAATACAATGTAGGGGATCAGGTGTACAAGTTTCATTTTGGAAAAAGTAAACAGAAAAATTCTAAATTTCTGGCAGCCTGGCAGGGGCCATTCCGAATTATAGATAAAGTCTCTCCTGTAGTGTATAAAATTTTGAAAAATGAAGGTGAAACAGCAATAGAGCAGTTTGTCCATGTAAATCAAATCAAACCATGCCATCCCAGACATGAGATCAGGCAGCTTGAGCATGTGGAAACGGATAGAGTCCCTTGAGAAAATAAATGGGTGTGATCAGGAGGCAGTGACAAAGAAGTTAAAAAAAAAAAAAAAAGTTGATTGTAATGATGGCACATAAACACTGTAATATATGTGAAAATATATAATATAAATAAATAAATAAATAAATAAATAAATGCACATATAACGGAAGCTCGTGGTTGGTGTGCAGAGAGAAAGTGTATTAAATATTGAATGCTGTTTTATATGTGTTTGTTTTCTTTTAACTTGTGTTTAATTTCAGAAAAAAGAAAAAAAAAAAACGAAGTATTTTTACCAAGCATGTTTTATTTTTGGCAAAAGGATGAAGTTAGTATTGTGCTATGTACTTAATCTGTTTATTTTCTATTTTGATTTAGACGATTAACATTATTTGATCGGAGGTTCCGGGATCAGAGGCCACGGGAGACGATGGAGTCCTGGAGTCCCCTGGATGAAGACCAAAAGATGCCTGCCTCCAGGTGGAGGTGAAGACAAAATAACCGGAATGCCAAAAGAGATGACTACTGTGGATTCAAGATTGCCAAGATGAAAGAGTACTCGAATGAACCGAATAACTTCGCTGGCCGGGACATACCAAAAGAGACAAAGCAAAAGTTCCGGCATATGAAGTTCCACGTATTTATTATTTTAATTATTTATTTTAACTTGTTATATTACTTATTTGTTTTAGTTAGTTGTTTTATTTCATTGTTTTTAATTGATTTGGAAAATTTAAACTTAAAGTAATGCCACTTCCACTGAGAAGGCAAATGTGGAACATTTTATGAACTGATGGACTCAGATGAAATGTTAATTGCAAATTTTCATTGATGCACATGAATATTCATTTTGTTGGATTGCTATATTGTAAAAAAAAAAAAATAGAACAAGTTGTTTTTAGGAATTGGCTTGGATTATAGCCAAGTTCTAAAAACAAAAGGAGGGTATATGTAAGGATATTTGGCATGTTACAGCACAGAGTACAGCACTACTGCACAAGTAGCATTACAGCACTACTGCACAAGTAGCATTTTTTTTTTGCAGCACCACCACAAGGGTGCGGTGCATTGCTATATGGGTTAGCAGATTAACAAGGAAAGACAGACTATTCAGTCAAAAAATGATTTTAACATATAAGATGCAAAGCTATTTTTACAGTTAAAAGCACACGTGTTCATTTAAAAATGCACACTATTTTTCACCTGAAATGCCTATATTGCTAGAGACACATTTGAAAATTAACAGCTAACATATTAACCATTAACCTGACTAATAAAACCTTATTTTAATATAACTCACTAATAAAATGTGTTCTCTACTGCAGAATTAGGCATACTTTAAAAACCAGTTAAATGAGTGTGCAGATTTTTCCTCTCTTCTCTGCCTGATTATCCGTGTTGTTGTGCACAGTAACTGCAGGAGGAAGGAAGTCAGATTTGCAACAATTGCAAATGTATAAGCGAAGCTATTGTTTAAAAGTAGGAGGATGAGAGATGATGGATTTCATTGGAACACGTCATAAAGAGGGCTGGGAGGAAAGTTTTAGTGGGCAGTAGCAGGGAAAAAGACAGGCAGACATCTTTCTGCACTACTGGGGAGAAGACCTGGCTGTGGGGGTGTCCTGCTGCAGTCGAGACTGGGGAAAGCTGAAAGAATTACCTTCCCACTGGCAGAGGCAGTCCTATCTGAAAAAGCTGAGAATTCCAGGCAATGACTCCGGCTTGAGAAGGCAAGCGTTCCTTTTTGTTGGAGTTAAGCCAAGAGAGCCACATTCACAGAGAGAAGACTCTGAACAGATAAGGTAATTACCTAACTGGGGGAGCTGTGTGTGTGCACGAAAGTATGCAGTCAGTGTAGAAAAATGAAAGTCTCGTGCGTGTCTTAATCAAGTGCTAATGTTGCAATTTAAGTTCTGTTCTCCGCCACTATAATTGCAGTGTGTCATTGAAAATGCTTTGATTGTTCCCTTTTATTGCTGTGAAGAATGAGATCATGTCTAAATGAAAATTTTATAATACAGAAAATATTTGAAAACAGACGGGTGGTTTATTTTCTATTTACCATTACAATGCCAATGATGTGGGGAGATTTTTAAACAGTGCAATGGTCATTTTAAGACAGATGTGTGTATGTCAGAATCAGTATGAATAATTGTGAGTGACTGTAGTGTAACTTGTTGGAGGTACATGAGCCAACGGGAAGAGAGACTCTCTGAACATAGCTCCCTACCGTATATAAGGTAGTGGAAATTACCACAAGACCACCACATATAGCTCTCTGTCGTAAATAAGTCAGTGAGTTTGCCCATGGTGGCGCACCAACACTATCACTGGAAATTGTGGTTTCCCTAGAATGCAGGTCTGAGGTCTCTCTAGTGATCACACGAAAAATCTAAGCGAAGATAAGGGATTCTGGACATTGGGGCCACAAATAAAACAAGGGAATTATGCTCACCAAAATACCACCAACCACGTATACCAAATATGCAGGTCTGGGTGCTGAAATAATGCATGTCCATTGTATTATTGTTGCACATGGCCAAATCTGAATACAAAGAGTGATTATTGCTAAGTTATTTCTCGGCGGTAATAAAATACCGTCAGGCCCCAAATCTCCACAAAATACCCTACACGCCACAGGCACAAAGACAGCCAGAAGCCTTGATGAAGATCAATTTCCCATTGGGTCATTTTGCATGCGTGGATTTTGTCATACGGCATAAGCATAGCCATGTCAATTTACCACAGTGTTTGATTGGGCCATTTGTTGACATGGCTAAGTGGGGGGAGCACATTCCATGATCGATTGGATGTGGAAAACAGGTGCGATACCGTCCAGCCACGTGAACCAGCTTTTAAAGTGATTGGGCCTTCTCTCAACGTGGCTACAGCCACTCTGTACACTCTGGTGATTGGTCAATAATTTTGGCACAAACACGTCATTGCTCTTGGGCATACCCACGCATACAGAAAACAGATTCTGGTTTACTATATCACATAGCTGTGGTTATAACCATCCCCCTTCACCGCTTTCCTGATTTCTGTCATTGCATAATGTCGCTTGGTGGGTGAACTTCTTTGTAAGCCATCAGGAACTTTTAAAAGCATCACCTTTGTTTAGTCATTCCCTTTTCACCTTTCATCTTCCTATACCTTTGTCATTTGCCTTGTGCTTTGTAGTTTGTCATTTTTTGTTATTTTAGCTTGTTATTCTTTTTATTTTTTCAGTCCTTTTTGTGTTTTGTACTTTTACAGTATTTATTTTTCCTCCATGTCCTGCATTTCAAAATGACTACGGCTAGCAGTGATGATGAGGTGGTGTGGGTGGCTTTAGCTTTACCACCACAGGCTATAAAACGTGCACAAAAAAACATTTCTGACTGTTGGAAATATTTCTGTGTAAAGGACCAACACAGCAAAAAGGCGATTCAGGGGGCCATGTGCAATTTCTGTGTTAAGGTTTTGTGACCGGGACTTTCACACAAGCCATTGCAATTAAGGTCACATCCACCTTAATTCAACATCTTGCCCGCGTTTATTTGGATGAAGTGGATTATTCATATAGGAAGGCTAATGTGAAACATAAGGTCAACGCACATGGAGCAAGATCAGCACAGCAGTATGCATCACCTGTGCCACAGACTTCCAATATGATTGCTAGCTATTTTCTACCAACTAACAGCCAATCACAGTCCATCCTGCATTGACATGAACTTTCTAACTTTAACATGATGTCATGATGTGAAAAACCTGTCACAGGTTGATCGAGGTAGGAGGTGGCACCATAGACGCTTTGGGCAATGCTCTTCCAGAACATACAGCAAATTTCCAACACTTGATATTTTTTTTACCCTCTTCTTTTGAAGAAAAACAAACACAAACAAATGTACTACATATAAATACCTTTTGTTATCTGTATGACTCCTAGTGTTTTTTTTCTTTCCCAGTTCCTACCTCTTTTTTCCTTATCCCCAAAACTGTCCTTTTCAGAGCCAACTTTTCAGTTATAAAAATAGACAACAAAAACACATACTGTATATATGAATCAAAGACCTTTAATTGATCCTGTCAATACAGTTTGTGTTAAATAAAAACTACATAGCCTTATGTATTTCATTATAGCTGCAGTTATCCCCTGTGGACACTCTGGGTAAAACCCTACAAATCGTTGCCGCATTTAGCCACGCATGCATCCTTGGTAGCCGCGGCTATATAAACTTTAAGTTCATATATATGTGGGCAATAGTCTTGTAAAGATTTATTTTAGTATACATTGAGTGTAGTCTGTGTACACAGTTGCTGTAACACATTAATAACTTTCTATTTGTCAACAGTACATATAAATGTAAGCACTGTAAAAGGTTAAGTAAATATGCCAAAAAATGTTAAAGACAAGGTTTTTTGTGTGGAATGTGATTTCACCATTTCTTTTTAGTTTACTTTTTACACATGATATAACATTTTCATTAGACCAATTGTCTGTATTGTTAAGGTCAATTATGTATAGAATAACAAAACATTTGAAATTCAACAAAAAAACTTTAGTTGCGGAAATGTTAAGGTGTGCAATACATTGTAAAAAAGCCTTGAAATTTAAGGAAAAAACGTATGTATATATATATATATATATATATAATACACGGCCACATTAGTGGCCGTGTTGTTATGGTTAAGTTGCTGTTTCCATAGGAAGAGCACTTTTTGGGCGGCTTATAACTCCGCTCCCCCTGGACGAATCCTCACCAAACTTTGCAAAAAAAGTATATGGCCCACTCTGAATTTGCAAAGTTTGGTGGTTTGGTCAAGGGGGGGTAAGGTTATAGGGGGGGGCAAAACTTCTTTTTTCCCATAGACTGAAAGGGGAAAAAACTTTGCGCACGGCTACAGATCAAACAGTTGGACGGATTTTCACCAAATTTGTGGCAGGAGCAGCGGTTTGGCCACAAAAGTGTGCTTTTGTAAATTTGGTGAAAATCCGTCCAGTAGTTTTTTTTTAAACGATCAAAAAGTAGGTCTAAAAAATGTGTGATATCTATGTCCGCTCTGCGGACACACTTCCCTGTTCGCTCTGCGGGCAGGACACCGATTCGGTAATCGGGCGTGTCTTGTCCACAGACATGTGACACATTCACTCATTGGATGGTGAAGGACGTCACGTGCATCAGATTGTTCTGCTGTGTCCGGCATCTTTGATCCGTGTTTTGGCGTCCACGGACATCGCTGCAAAAACATATAAAAAAACACAACATTGCACTTGTTAAACTTATCAAATACTGTCTGGGGAGGTGAGGGCTGATGAGGATGGGACGGGATGTGGCAGCAAGAAGAAAAAAGTGGTATTTTTTTGTCACAATAGTCATACGGTATATTTGGAGGTAGGGTGGGCAACTGTCCCGTAATTTGCAGGATGGTCCCACATTTGGCGCCTGTGTAGCACAGTTTGCCGTGTGGCTCTGCGGGATGCGGGTTGTCCCGACTTGCTCTGTTCGAGCACAATTTGTGATCTAACAAAGTAAGTTAGGAGTCACAATTAGTCATGCTGGGGGTTGAGGCAGAGCGGGGAGGGGGGTCATATACATACATTTTCCACAAATGGGAATAACAGTGGCTGGCAAGTGGCAGCTATTCTGTAAATAAGAGTCCTATTGTATTGCATTGCAACCGCATCTACTGACGTGACAGGCTTGCAGGCCGGTCATGTCAGTAGCTTCGGGTGCAATGCATTGATTCTGCCAGGTGAATGACGCCGTGACGTCATCACCACCTTTTGTCCCACAAAGGGATGTGACAAAGTTGGCCACCCTATTTGGAGGTATTACTTACTATATAGTGCATAATATACCGGTGAAGGAGTAATGTGTCTGTGTTACAATGTATGTAATATAATATTGGAGTCAGATTGGTGCCCCCTAGACTTTGGCATCTGAGGCAGCCACCTGCAGTGTTTGATGGAAACAGCGGCCGTGCATGTGTATGATAATACAATTTCTCATGGGTGCGTTGAGCTGTGCTGTTGCAAAGTGAGAATGTATTTAGATTCTGAGTGAAGGTCAGCAACTTTGATTTTTTGGTTGCAAGCTAAGGGAGCCCACGCATGGGACAGAAAGTAGAAGAGTCAATTGTTTTTTGACCTTGAGAGAAAGGGATTTTTTGGTGAACAGTCAGTGAGAGGAGGTTTGTAATAAAGAACATTTGAAAAGGTTATGCATTCCAAAAGTGTGTACGGAACATGTGAATTCAGTTCATGAAGATTCTTTGATGCAAGCAGATTGAGCATTACGGACTGATTTTCGCAAATACAATGGAGACGGTGAATATTATGTAAGTTTGCTTTTGATGACTGTATACCGGAACAAGGTTTAACCTATTATTATCTGAAGATTAATTTTGGCAATGTAACAAGTACTATTTTTCTGTGTGGTTGTCTTTTTTATGTGGTTATGGGAAGTGCAAAATGTAGTTGTATGTCCACTATAACTAGATTCACCCAGGTTCAACGCTAATCTTTCTTTAAAATGTTATGTATGACTATATGGAATTGTGTATCAGTTTCTAGGTTCTTTTTGTCTTTTTTGAGATTGTTTGATGTGTGTGCTAATATTTAGTTTAAAATCTATGCCGAATTAAGAAAATAATACATATATTGCAATAAAGTTTAATAGAGGTCGGGTATTGATACATAATTTCTGTTATGTTTTCCAAATAGCTACATGCTGCCTTAATGCGATTGCCATGGATTCCAGGTGCCAACTGATGGGTTCTTCATTTGTCAGGTGCACGTAGTCGTGAACGGGTGGATTACTGTGACTGTTTTGTGGGACGATCGGCCAGGGCCCATGTGCCCGTACGCTACACTAGCGATTAGGACTAAGATAACCTCTTTTATGGTGGTCTAGTCGTAAGTTGATGCAGACGCCCTGGAATTCACTGTGGAACCCAAGCATTTCCTTCATCAAAAACGAACACTTTGTGTATGGAAAAAGAAGAACGTGTGTCTCACAATTAACATTTTCGATCACGAGCGAAGAAACAAATTTGCAATTTGATTGAATATGGGAACAGTCGGATGTTCTCGGAGAGTTTATTGTGAAATAAAAGTACTTTACAAATTGTATACTGGTATTGTTTTCTTTTAAAGAGCGGTTAAATAATTTAAATTGTGACGTGGTTTATTGTTAGTTGCTGTGTGTTGATTTTTGGGTTCTGCATCACGTAGGTGGTTATGGGCGCATTTGGCTACACTGAAGAGGAACGTCACAGAAAAAGGTGTTCATTATCGCTAGGGTTGGTTATGTGAGAGTCAGGGGCAGGGCATATGATTTAGTGACATCCGGCCAGTTTACATTAGGCTGATGCAGTAATGGTTAACAATAGCACAAGATGGACGCGCCCTGTTGCCAGATTTCATACGTTTCTCAAAGAGGAGAAATGCGGTAAACTGATGTGGAAATGTTTGCGATAAATCACATATGTACAAAAATACATGGTCAAACCCTCGGGACAATAATACTTTGTGAGCATTGCACTTGTGAAACTTATGCAATACTGTTTGGGGAGGTGAGGGGTGATGATCATGGTTGGAATATTTCAGATGTAATTTCGAATGACTTTACAAAGCGTGTTGGAATTTTGTACACAGCTTATATGACAAATGATTTGTGTATTATTTTGACAGTTTTGAAAAAATAAAACGTGGGTGGATTTATAGCACATTTGCGTAAGGCTCATTGGCAAGGATCGAGAAGCATGTTTTTTTTAGTGCCTGAGGGGTAGGATGTAGTCATGGGCAGCAGTGGCCCGAATGTCATGGTATAAGGTCATGATCCAGACAATGTGGCTACTGGCCATGACCGGAAGGGACAAAACATAGTATTAAAGTGGTCATGTCCACCTGGGACTGGCTTTGTAGTAAAGTTATTCGCAATTAGGATAGATTTGAAAGGGAAGAAAAATGTGCTTATGTTAATATGGTTAGAGGAATTTTTTGTTGCCTTTTGGAGGCTGCCATGGAAAGGGAAGCTGGGCTCTGTATGGAACTGGCGCGTTCCCATTCCATTGTGGCCATCTTGGAAAAGGATTCTATTTCTAAACCGGGACGCTGCATTCCGATATAGGACAAGAAATCCTATTTTTTAGTAGCAAAGGTTACCGCTTTGGAAACCTAGGCTAGTAATGGCGTTCACCCCCCATTTTAGGGGCTGAAATGGGGGTTAATGGTCCGCTTGGGCTGATTACTAGGGCTACTGGGCTGTTATCCACCGTTCCAGTCCCTGGAACGGCGCATGAACGCTACAATATTCACATTACTATAACAAAAAATGCAAATTGAAATGTTGGAAAATCTTATTGCATCTATGTATTTTACTGAGAAATACAAAGTAGATGGAGTCTATGCGTTTTTTTTAACTTCTATTTTTTAACTGTGAAAGGTGGTTTCTAAAGGAACATTTATTTTGTTTTTCGATGGATTCTTTTCGGCAGGAGAGCTAAGAACGAAAGGTGGGGACAGAAAAGAGAGAAGAGGCACCAAACACTAATATGGCAGGGCAGATGGAAAAGGGGGAAATGTTGTGCGTGTGTCATTTCTAAGGTAGGGAGTAGTAGGGTGGCCAAGTGTCCCCGATTTCGCGGGATTGTCCCGCAATTAGGAACTCCGTCCCGCAGTTTGCAGAGTGGCTGTAGGACCTGCCTCCAGCACAGCCACTCTGCAAACTCAAATGGTCATCTGCTCAGCACAGCGCTGCCACCTGCTGCTTTCTTTCAATGGGTGCCTCTGCAGCCCTGGCTCCTTTTGAGCCTACAGGTCGAGCTGTAACGCTCAGACACCTGCCTTAATTCAAATGCTAATGCTTTGTGACTGGGGTCGTGATGGTCATGTTTGCAGTTAAAAAATGTGACCATCACCTCCCCAGGACAAAGCATTTGTATTTAAATGAAGCCAGGAATTAAGAGCCATTTAAAAAAGAAATATCAAAAAGAGGCAGCCCAAACGTGAATGAAGTGACGGCATCACCGCCTTGTGGCCAAGTGTCCTGCAACAGACTATGAAAGAGTTGGCCAGCCTAGGGGGCAGTGTTTCTCATGGTGCTTGATTACAGCAGTGGTGGTGTCTCTTGGGGAGGAGGAATGGCGTTAGCTGATGTCATTTTAACGTAAATAGCCGTTTTGCCAAAAGTATGTACTGTGTACTAGATTCTTAATGGATGAGTATGAATACGTGTTTGAGCTGTGCAAGGGAAATGTTGAAGTTGCAAGTTCCTACATCAGTAGAAAATGTAGTTCCAAACTGTCCATGAAGCACAGATGTTATTGTGAAGTGCGTAAGGGTTCTCGGACACGTCATCATGCTGTGCACAAGCATATGGTCATGTGCCATTATCTGGAAGATGTGCAATGAAGACAGATGTTTGTAGACATATGGTTAAGTTGCGCTACTAAAAACTTATGAAATTCAGTAAAAAAAAACTTTGGTAAAGGGATGTTATGGTTAAGTTGCGCTACTAAAAACCTATGAAATTCAGTAAAACAAAATGTTGTTAAAGGGACGTTATGGTTAAGTTGTGCTACTAAAAACCTATGAAATTCAGTAAAAAACGTTGTGGACGTTATGGTTCAAAGTAAAACCGAAAAACCCCTGAAATTTGCTAGTTAGGGTAAGCTAAGCAACCATAACTCACGCCTCCACCGTGCATTGCTAAGACCAACACCCAGGACATCAAAGATGACATCACAAATGTCATTGATGACATCACTGATGACATCACATGTTCATTTCCTATTCATGAAAGTCTGTACAAGGGATTCATATTATAATATTGACAAAAAAGGGTCAAGGATCATTGGAATAAATATTATGAGTTATGTAGTGCATTAAGAAATGCATTGATATAAATAGCATTCTATAATGAAGTTCTTTATAGTACAGTAAGCTACTCATGTATAATTATAAGCATTGTGTGCAGCATACATGACGGAAGTGCAATATTCATAATCTTCCCATGTTGAATAGTGAAATGATAAATGCTTTCTTACTAGAGTTTTGCGTACTGTGCAACATGTAATAAGTATCTAATAAAACCTACTTACTACATCATTTCATTATTACATATAAAACCCAAAGACAGAAAAATACATACAAATATGAGTATATAAAGGGAAAGTGAAGTATGCAAAAAAAACAGCAGTAGAAACAGAAAGTGTTCATAACCTAACTGATTATCTTTATGCACAGAAATGCTTGCGTTGCTTCAAACCTACCACTTCCCTAAATATAACTATCACATGATCTGACTGCACCCTAAAGAAAGTAATGCAAATACAAATATAACAATATCCCGAGAAAGTACAGTAATAAAAAAACAGCAAAACAATACGAAAGTGTTGATAACCTTACTGATTGTCTTCATACACAGAAAGTATTGCTGTCTTTCAAGTGTGTATTTTCCTTATGTATATGTTTCATATGCTGTCAGTGCACCCTAAGTGAATTATTGTAAGAACACATTAGAAGTATACGTGTACAAATATAGTACTTTTTGAATTTTTTGTTCCTAACTATTACTGGCCAAGATATATCACTAAAGGAAAAAAGAGCGAGTCAGACATGTGATGTCATTAGTGATGCCATCAATGACATTTGTGATGTCATCTTTGATGTCCTGGGTGTTTGTCTTAGCAATGCACTGTGGTGGCGCGAGTTATGGTTGCTTAGTTCACCATAACTATTGAATTGCAGGGGTTTTTCGGTTTTACTCTGAACCATAACGTCCCTTTAACAACGTTTTTTTACTGAATATATATATATATATATATATATATATTACACGGGCCACGGTAGTGGCCATGTAGTTATGGTTAAGTTGCTAATCCCATAGGAAGAGACATTTTTGGGTGGCTTATAACTTCACTCTCCCTGGACGAATCCTCACCAAATCTTGCAAAAAAGTATATGGCCCACTCTGATTTTTTTTGCAAAGTTTAGTGAGGTTTGGTACAAGGGGGCAAAGTTATAAGGGGGGTCCCAAAATGTATTTTTTTCCCATGGAGTGAATGGGGAAAAAACTTTGCTCACGCCTACAGCTCAAACCGCTGGACGGATTTGAACAAAATTTGCAGCAGGAGCAGAGGCTTGGTCCTGAAAGCGTGATTTTGAACATTGTGGTGTAAATCCGTACAGTAGTTTTTTTTTTTAAATGACCAAAACGTAGGTCTCAAAAAATTAGTGATATCTATCTCCGTTCCGCTGACACATTTCCCTGTTCGCTCCGCGGACAGGACACTGATTGGCTAATCGGCTTGCGTCATGTCCGCGGACATACAGTGTGTCTGCTGATTGGCTGGGTTGAAGCATGAGGTGTGTCGTATTGTTTTGATGTGTCCGCCATCTTGGATCCGGACAGCGCAGTGATGAACGGGGGTAAAATAGAACTTTGGGGAGTGTGTTGGTGTGTAAGAGTGCTTGGGGAAAGTCGGGGTGTAGGAGATGGGTCAAATGCTGTATTTGTTTAGGTGGCAGGTGCCCCTGACGTGTTCGTCATGTCGGCAGACATAAAAAATGCACTTCTGACTATTTTACTTTAGTATGATATTGGTTTTGGGTTGTTAGTACAGCGTTGATTGTAATTAATATCCTGTATAAGTAGCCCATATAGCACAGTAAAATGTTTGATTCTATGGGTGTGTTATGCTGTGGTGGTTGTGGCCAGGGCCTAGAGTCTTGCGTGCATGGCCCAATCACTGCAGCATAACACACCCATAGAATCAAAAATCCATCAAATATCCACAAATCTAAACGTTGTGTACTGTTTGATTTATATAGTGTGCATGTGAGGTTTTGGCTAAGTCATGCAATTAAGATTGTAGAGTTTGGTAACAAGCACTGCACTATAACATATCCATGGAAGTAAACATTTTGGATTGTGGTGTATGGTTAGATGTTTGCTTCACTGTCTGTGTTATGGAGCAGTATTTGTGAGTTGAATTATATACTTACTGTTTGATTTTTTTGTGGTTGGATATATTTTTTTCATGACTTGGGTAACTGGAGCAGATATTATTTTTCAATTTCTGTGATAAAAGAAAGTAAGTGGGGTTGGGAGGGCGGGAGGTGATTGTAGCGGGGGGAAGAAAGAAAATACCAGAATCCCCAGCGGGGTGCGATGGCAGCCTCCAGCTGTGTGGAGGCACAGAGCGGGGATTGCCCCGTTTCGAGCCTCCTCATTGGCCGAGGGGCTGCCACACCCTGTCGCTGGGAACAAAGGATAGGAATCCTGGCCGAGGGATATCCGGTTAGCTAAAGCCCCAGTAGGGGCCAATCAGAATGTTTGTTACTGAATACGAGCCTAGCAAGGTTTTGCCAACTACCAGTGATACATTAATCACAGATTTTACATGGTTTTGTTGCCATGTTTCACTAGGATATACCTGAAGAAAACCTGATAGTTATATTTTGAAGGCATGGGATCAGTCAGAGTCAAAGTCACTAATACCATTTGGTAAACTACCTCAAGTCTTAACCACAGACCGAAACGAATACTCCCCTTGGAGAGGGCAATGTTTACAGTAGATCTTGTGGAACCCATAGGCACCCAATTATTTTACCTCAACCCATCCCATGCGGTCAGGTGCATGGTGTTCTGTTTAGTGGTCTGATCAGAGCCCCCCAAACTACTCAGAAATGGTTTCCTTTCACTTCATCTGTTCTCTTCTCCATGTGTGCCACCCGTACTCTTTCAAAAAGCAAGAGGAATACCCTTTGTATTACTTAACCAGTTTGCTTTTGTGTGTTTTCTGTTTGACCCCGTGCATCCTCTTCCATTTTTTTCCCTGACAATGACTTCATCCTGAAAGAAAACAAATTACAATTATGTTTTTATTCCCACTTTTTTGTGAAACCAAAATAACCTTTCCATTTGTGTATGAAATTAAAAATCCTTCCAGTTGTAGTCATCTTCCTTTTGGTTCCTGTGAACCTTATGTTAATCCCATTATTTGCTGTAGTCAGCACTAGTCTTTATTGCTATTGTCTAGAGTTAGACCTTTGTAGGAAAGGAATGGAAATCATCTGAATTTGAAGAGGAGTAAGAGGAGGTTGATATTCGGGGGATAAATACATCATTTCTAGGTTCAGGTCTCAGAGGAAAATGGTGTGGCCCTCTTGATTTAGCCCCATAAAGGTGCCAATTGCCCATAGATTGAGCAAGAGTTGCCTGAGGTTGCAGAGTAATGTTAGGGAGAATTTTCAGTTTAGTGCTAAACTCCTCCCACCTTAGAGACACCCTGCTCTTTTGCTGAACTTGGGGACTTTGTACTTTTACATCTATGCGTTTTCTGTGTGTCTTTTTGGTTGTGAAGTCTGACAAACTGCATAGGCATCACCTTTTTCATTGTGTCACACAGTGACACAGTGAAGTCTTTCAGATTTTCCAAAGGTTTAAATACCTTCTCTTGGATAAACTACTGTTTCCAAGAGCAGTGAAGTGAAATTGACTGTACTTACATTTGTAACTTTCTAGACCCAGCACACATGTTGGGGATACTTAGTATCCCCTTTGTCTAGTTTCTCATGTAACTTTTTTATGTTACCCTGTCCTCGAAGAGTGGCTGGTGGCAGTGGTTTACTTGTAACAACCGTGGTGTGCTTTTGTCAAAATGGCCCCAGTCTTCTTTTTCCCCCATTTCTTTGTGGAAAAGTCCTCCTTGAGATTTACTCTGCACGCCAAACCAGGTTTGGTCCGTTTGTTCATTTTGTCTTTGGCGGGATTCATGAGTGAAGCCCGCCTCTGGCTCCAGGGTGTCTAGTGGGCCCAGGAAGCAAGGGAGGTGACCGAAACTTCCTGTGCTTAGTCACCTAGGAAACATGAATGTGCTCTTAGGTGATTGGCCGGCTAGCTGTCCGGCATGGACAGCCACCCTGCTGGGTGACTGACAGCTAGGCTGGAATGAATGGGAGAAACCTGCATAAAAGACGAGAATAATTGGCTTGGAAGGCAGAGTCGACCACTTGACAAAATAATCTGAAAAAGAACTTGGAAGAGACGCCTGCTGCAACTCCTGGACCGTTGGTTTGCCCGGGGAAGCACTGCTGCTGTGCTGAAGCTCTGAATTTGTCTCGACTAGAGAAGCTCTGCAAGGACGACTTCTCCCCTTGAGTTGGCGGGACCAATCAACTCCATAGTAAGCCACCTGGACATCCTCTCAAAGCTGGTTGAATTTCATCTGCAGTCGCTGCTGGAACCGAATAGCCAGGGAGAGGAACACCAGATTGTGTGTGTTACTTTTAAGATGGCCAAGAGCTCCAGAAAGATGCTCTGGACTCCCAGGAAGCAGGACTGACCAAGCCTGAGCCACCTCAACAGAGTGCTTGACCCCAGATGCAAGGAAATCCCATCTTGACAGCCAGGAACCACATTGTTGCTATTTGCTGTAGACACGAGGAGCTGAAACACTGAAGTGCCACTTGTTTGAAGATTGCCGGTTGCGGTCGGTCACTGTCCCATTGCAGTGCAGCAGTCCCCAGAAGTCCTCCGTCTTGTCCCCATGACTGAGGCCCAGGAACACCAATATCTGCAGACCTGCACAGGAACAGAAGCCACCTGCTGTGCTTTTCTTCAACCTAAAGATACAGTACAGTAAGAGAACATACCTCTTGTTGTGTAACCTCCCTTGTCCTCAATGGACACTTGTCTTGGTTCCGTCTGTAGAGTTGCTAACAGCTTCTTTACCTCACAAGCCTAATCAGCTTGTAGCCCGCTTTGATTTCATTTTATTCTACAAAGACTTCTAAAACATTGTGCAAGACTTTTACTTCCCTGCAAGAAGTGCTTCAGTTCACCTTGACTTTTGCTAACTTAACATTGGCTGGCCTGGCTCCCTGAATGACTCTTCTCTCCTCTGGTTATTTGTTTCTGCCTTCATTCTAGGAAAGAGTTAACTAACTTTGCATTAGGGGGTTTTGAAAGTACTTACCTGATTGAGAATCATTGTGTGAACACTTGTCTTATTAGGAAACCTCTTTTCTTTAACACTCCTCTCAATAATATTCTAAATACAACAGTGATATGTTAATGTCCCCAGCACCCTAACTGTTGAAGTCACCTGAGGGTGTAGGTAGTGTCTGTTGGCCATCCCAAATGGGTATTTTTGATTTGGAAAACTAACAGTGTGTATTTTGAAGTATATTTGTGTGTTGCTTTATATTGCTCCCTTCTGAAGAAGGCTTATTCAAACAGACTGTTAAATAAATTAATAATTGTTTAATCAAGAAACCTCGTGTGTAAGAGTTTATTTGAATACTTGTCAATGTGAATCTCTGTGTAACTCTCCTACAGCTCATATTGAACACTCTTGAGACAAGCCTGGCCACCCGACCACACTATCAACCTGTTTAGTACAGACTTATACCCATGGTTGGGTTCCTATTGCCAGGCGGTCAGGGTTTTCGTAGTGTACCCAAAGAGTACTGCATACAATCTTGCCTAACAAGTAACTATGGAATGACTCAGGAATAGGAACAGAGTCATAGCAAACAAAGGAAGGTTTGCAAATGCCACATGTGAGTCAAATAAGGATAAGAATGAGGAAGATAATGATGCAGAGGGAACACAGTTGTAAAATAAGGAGGGGAGGAGGCATGACTCATTCAGGGTGTATATTGGTCAGAATACAATGGCTCTGTTTCAGTGGGACTGGTGGGAAATAGTTGTGTTGATGCAAGAGGAGGACACTGTAGTTGTACACACACTAGAAATGTTGGACAATGAACCAATCAACACTTTAATTTGAGCGGAAATGGTTGTAAAGCAAGGAGTTGGGCTGCATAGATATGGGCAAGAAGATGATGCAGGTGGTGATGCATAATGATATTAATGAGCAGCAGGAGGAAGAGGCAGAGAGGGTCCCACAGCAGATGTCTCAGGAGCAAGAAGAGAACAAAGACTCTGCACGTGTGCCTGCTCTTGCAGAAGGGGCAAGGAAGGCACAAGTGTCCCCTGTCAATTTTCAGACAGGGCAGAGAACATGCCAACCCCATAGCACACTTCAAGAGGCAGAAAGGCACTGTGATGTATAAGATACGTAAGACACCAGTGAAGTGTGAATAAGGGTACACCAAAGAAGGGTTTCTCCTTAGTGGCTACGGTAATGCCGAGCACATGAAACTGAAATACGGTTTGAGGAATTTTAATGCATGGATGTCAGCTTCCAAAAACTCTTTTTTCACAGCACCCTCAAGCAGTGTGGACAGCAGTGGGTTAGGATTTTGAACCTGATGTGCCAAGAGACACAAGCTACATCATTACTCATAAAGTTATGAAGAACTTGACCTCAATGTCCTCGGTCCCACTGAGACATGGTTAATGTTCAGCTCTGTCACAAGCATTGACACTCTCCTCCCAGATGGCTACAAAATCCTCTTTATGCCCTAACCCAACCGGTCCAGAGGTAGTGTAGTCTTGATCTTCCCGGAGTGGATTCCTGCCTCTGTCATTCCTATGCAGGCCTACTCCTCTTTTGAAAGGTTTGCTGCAGGCTTTCTCTATCTCCTGCCACTCTCTTACCGTGGCTACTATCTATCAGCCAACTGGTCAGATCTCCTCCATCCTCTCTGAGTGGGCAGACATCTCCTGATCCCTCCTGGTCTCGACCACTCAACTTCTCTTTCTTGGAGACTTCAACATCCACCTGCATGCTTCTTGTCCATCCTCTGGACTCTTTCGCAACCGATGCGACTCTCTCTCTCTTTCTATTTTCCTCTCTGGCCCGACTCGCTCCGCAGGACACAATCTGGATGCTCTGATCTCTTCAGACCTCCCCTCTCTATCCCTCTGACCACTACTCTCTCCTGGAGTGATTATTCACTTCTTTCCTCCCATCTCTCCCTCTCTACCCCTCAGTCCAAGCCAACTTTAATACTGCCACCTACCTTCTCGGTCATCCAACCCATGAAGGGTGTGTCAGTTGAGGCTTTTGTTACCACTTTCTCTCCCCCTTTGCCACCTCTGGCTGACTCACATCCTGACATAGCCCTTTCCATGCTCTACCCTTCCATCTCTGATACTCTTGATGTTCTTGCCCGTGTCATGAGGATCCACTTGAAGCCCAAAGTCAAATGCATGTCTTGCTATGACTCTGACCTAACTACCCTTAAACGCAAGTGTAGGGTGGTTGAGAAAAAAAATGGTGTGCTTCTTTTGCATGCTCTAACAAACTGGCCTGCCACCTGCTCCAAATTCAATAACGGCTCCTTTTCCGCACTAAGAAGAGAGCCCATATCCAAGCATGCATCTCTGTGGCATCTAACAACTCGGCCAAACTATTTAAAATCTGCAAGGAGCTGGCCAACCCTGCTGCAGTAGCTTCCTCTCGTGTCACCTCCTGGGACCTCTGTACAGCCCTTGCCTCTCAATCCATCTCAAAAACCCAGGATATCCTCTCCACCCTCTAGTCCTCTCCTCCTCCTCCCCTTCTCTCTCTGATACGTCTGACCCCCCTGAACTGCTTCTCATCGCTCTGTCTCATCTTTTCCTCTGTTCTCCCCAGATAAGATTTCCAGACAAGTCAGATCTGTGAAAGTTTAATCAAAACTGGTTCTTCCCTGTTCGTCCAAAACCGTCAAGGACTACATTGACACCCTTGTTCCTGCTCTGGCCAACTTCTGTAACCACACCTTTGCCTCTGGAGCCTTCCCCTACGTCTGAAGTACTCTCTTGTGAACGCTCTTCTCAAAAAACCCACAGTCGACCCCTCTTGCCCGGATAACTATGACCCAATCTCTATCACTCCTTTCCTGGATAAACTCCTGGAAAAGCTGGCCATCTCCCAGCTTAATCTTCACACTGATTCTGCTGGTTGTCTCCATGACCATCAGTCTGGCTTCAGACCTGGCAGAAGCACGGAAACTGCTTTCCTGATCATCAATGAAGACCTGCTCTCCAACCTTGATTCTAATATCCCATCTGTCCTCATCCTACTTGATCTTTCTTCTGCCTTTAACACAGTCAACCATGTCATCCTGCTCATTCAACTCTGTGATAATCTGGGTATATTGCCGATAAGGCCCTGGCCTGGCAGACCTCCTTCCTCTCCATCCGACCCTCCCAGGTTCAACTTGAGTCCTTCCTTTTCTGTATCTCACTTTCTACCTCTGGTGTCTCCCAAGGGTCTAACCTCTCTACCTGGCTGTTCAACCAATACCTGGCACCGCTTACCCACTGCATTGCTGCTTTCTGCTCAAACTTTTAATGTTACGCCAATGACACCCAACTTGTTTTCAGGCTCCCTTCTGCCACCTATTCTGCCACTCTCATCTCTGACTGTCTGTATGAAATCCAGGAGTGGTGCGCCACCCACAACCTCTGCCTTAAGGCCAGTCAGACAGAGATCCTCCTCATCGGCACACCTGCACCTTCCTTTCCTCTCACTCTCTGGCCGGCCTCCCTTGGCACTCTCCCTGCTCCCACTTGCAAGGCTAAGAACCACAGGGTCATTTTTGACTCCACGCTTTCCTTTTCTCTTCAATTCTCTGACGTCTCAAACAAGTCTAACTAACAACTGCACCTCTGTTAGGCAGAATCACCTGCAGTACCCTTTGGGAACACTACAAGCACTTAGGACTACAAGAGTAAGCACAATTTCACCTTTGGTACAAGCCTGTACTACATAGTAAAGTGGTAGCAATGGCTGAGCAGCCAGACTTATCTCAAGAGTTTAAGTGAGCAGTAGAACAAGTTACACAAAGGACCAACCAATACAGTGATTCAAGTAAACACTTAATCAAGGTTTCTTAATAAAAGAATATGCATTTATTTACTCAAACATTTATAAAACATTACACCAGTATAAGCAGCTCAATATAACATACTAATACACCACAAAAATCCAACCGGTAAGTAACTGAAAATGTTTAGCTAAAAAATGAAGTAGGAGCAAAATGGCACTTCAGGTACTTAGACAAGAGAGGAAAAGACAAGGTTATAAGAATAGACAACCCAAATACGTTAAATACAACCAGCAATTCTTCTCAACCGGCCTGGGCCAAAGTCAATGGTTCAGATTCTTTTGTATAGGATAGCACAGCTCTGGTATATAACGGTTAAGTCTTTTCCACAGATTTCTAAAGAATTTGGCTAGGCGAAAAGTTTGACAAATGTTTAGGGAAGGACAAGCCTTTGTAGTTGAGGAAGGTTTCACTCACTTTCTCGATGGCCGAAAAGATTTACGGACCACTTTTGCACAGTACCTTTTAAAATGAAGAAAGCGTTAGCTGAGGCAGTTGTTCCTGGCAGTTCAAGCAGATCTCGCTGTTCCTGTGCTTCAGTCATGGGGGCAAGAAGGAGGACATCGGGAGGTACTTGCACTGCCCAGGGAAGAGGCCAAAAGCTGTAGCAAGACATTGGTTTAAGGTGTGAGTGCCTTAATGTCCCCCTGGTTCCCATCCCCCTGGCTATCCGGTTTTCAACAGCACTCTGAAGAAAATTCGACCAGAAAAGAAAGGTGTCCAGGTTGCTTGCGAGTTGGTTGCTCCCACCAAACTCAAGGGAAGAAGTTTACCTTGAAGGGCTTCTCTGTCATCGGAGTTTCAGGCAATTCGGACCTGCAGCAGGGCTTCACTGGTCATCCAGGAGTTGCAGCAGTCCTCTTCCTTCCTTTCCTCTTCGGTTCCTTCGTTCCAGTGGTCAACTCTGCTTTCCAAGTCACAGAGACCTGCTTTTAAACAGTTTTCCCCCCATTAATTCATCCTGGCTGTCACTCACCCAGCAGGGTGGCTGTCCTTGCTGGACAGTCAGCCAGCCAATCACATCAGAGTGCATTCAGGTCTCCTAGGAGACTAAGCACAGGGAGTTTCGGGCACATCCCTCACATCCCGTCCCCCCCAGACACTCTGGCACCAGAGGAGGGCTTCAGCACAGAAGCCTGCCAAAGGGCACGAACAAAGGGACCAAACCTGGTTTGGCATGCAGAGTTACACACGAGAAGGACTTTTCCTAAAAGAAATGGCGAAAAAAGTTGACCGGAGTCTGGTTTTACAGATAGTTCTGGGTTGCCATATTGAAAAACATGGATACCCCTGATTTTGAGCTACCGTTGTTAGCGGTCGCAAAACATCTCAGTAGTTGATCTAAACCACTGCCACCAGCCATTTAAAATAGGAAAAGGTAACATTTTACTGTTACATGAGTGTTTCGACTCAGGGGAAGCTAAGCAACCCCTCCAGCACTCTATAGTAAGATAGGGTGTGCTGGGTCAGTACATTAAAGAGACAAGTAAAGTCAATTTAACTTTACATGCCCTGGGGGACAGTAGTCAGTCTTAGGGAAGGTATTTAAACCTTGGGGAGTCTGAAAAACACCCCTGTGCCACTGCACTGAAGGTGTTGTGTGACACATAGAAAAAGATGATGCCACTGGAGTTGCTTTAAAACTTCGTTACCAAAGAACACACAAGTAAAACACACTGAAAATGAAAAATTCAAAGCCCCAACATATAGCAAACGAGCTTGAGAACTCTAAGGTAGAGGGAATTAAGCACTTGTGTGAGAAATCTCCCTAACAACCTCCTCCGAGGAATTCTTCCTTTCCTCTCCTTCCCCCAAAAGCTCACTGTCTCCAGAGCTCTGGTTCTCTCTAGGCTTGACGATTGCAAAAGCCTTTTTCTAAATCTGCCTGCAACCACTCTCCGTCCTCTGCTGCTCATCCACAACAGGACTGCAAGATTTGTCCTTGGCCTCAATCCCTGGGATCGTATCTCTCCAGCCCAGAAATCTCTCCATTGGCTCCCACTGTCTGCAAGGATTAAATTCAAGACCCTTGGCATTGTCCACAAGGCTTTCTGGGGCTTGGGTCCACAATACCTTCACCTCTTCCTCTGTAAATACACTCTTACTCGAGCACTTCGCTCCTTCACCTCCAACCCCCTCAGGGTCAGTCTCTTCTGCAAGCAACAAGTTGGGGGTAGATCCTTTTCTTCGGCTGGGGCCTCACTCTGGAACAGCCTCCCTGCCTCTCTGAAACTTGAGGAGAATCATCTTCAGTTCTGGAAGAACCTCAAGACCTTCCTGTTTGCTTCTGCCTTCACTCTTCCTCTCCCCTGCTAATCTGTCTGCTTTGGCACCGGGTACATGGTTACCCGCTGATTTCACACCCAGATCCCTCCCGTCCCAGCCACATACCCACACTGCCCCCTGGCAACTCCTGCACTTGGGTCTGTATCTGCAAACCTACAGTCCCCTTCCAGCACGTATCAGACACCTGTTGTCTCCATCTTATTCTCGCACTTACCACCTGCTGGCTGCACTACCTGTTGTTGTTCTATCACGTGTTCAGCACTTTACACTCCCCATGCCCCTCACACTTTCTCCCTTCCCTCTTCCCTGCACTTGCACGTTCTCAATGTCACAGGGCCTAGTAAGATTGTTGTTTTGTCCTCCCTTGTTCCCTCCCCTTGCCTCGTTGCTCTCTGAAACACTTGTCTATGGGTGCGATACCAATAAAATATCATGTCATATGTTATCATATCATAATGAGTTGTACCGCAAACCGCTGCCATTTGAATGGTTTCCAGGTGCTAACATGGCTCTGTAAGAAGAGTGGATAGGGTTGGTCGGTGAGAGGAGAAGCATAGGATAGATATTGTGCTGTTCTGTTGATGCTTGCAGAATCAAGAGAAACTGGTCTCTGTACGTGTGAGCTTTCTGGGTGTGCTTTGTTTTGTGCACTGGGTTTGTTGTGTCTGGAGGTGTTGCGTCCAGTGTTTGGATTGTTTGTTGTTTGTAACTATTTGTTTTTGTGGTGTGGTTAGCGGTGGGTGTGTTGTTTGCTTGTTTTTGGTGTGTAGATTTGATGTCCATTTTTGGTGGGTATAGTGTGTGAGGGGTGTGCAGGTGTGGAAAAAGAAGAGAGTGGCTAGTTGGTTTCTGTTTGGCTGTTACTGTGTGGTGTTTTTATTGTTGGTTCTTTAATCTATTTGTATCATGTTTGCATTGGTCCCAGAGTATGGTTTGTGCGGGTGCATGTTTTTATCCTTGTCTCTGTGAGTTAAATAGCCAGGTTTTCAGTCATTTTCAGAAAAGTAGGTGGTCTTCTGTGGTTCTTACTTCCTTTGTTACCGAGTTCCATAGTTTGGCTATAAAATAGGAAAATGCAGTTCCTCTGAATTTACGTTTCTCGCAATATGTTGTTGCTATTTGGATGCCATTGCTCAAGCTTAGGTTTTTTCCTGGTGCGTAGTGGTTGATTTTTTACTGGTAGCCAGTGCAGACTTTTCATGGCTGGTGTAATGTGGTCTCTTCTATTTGGTCTCAGGAGTAGTCTTGATGTAGTATTTTGGATCTGTTGATGTTTTTTGTGAGGTGTTCTATCATTCCAAGGTAGAGGCTGTTTGCGTAGTGTAGTCTTGATAGTACCATGGAGATGATTGTGAGGGTTTTATGTGGGAAGTTGAGGTAAGGGAGTATCACTCTTATTTCTCGCTGGAGGTAGAAGCATTTTTTTGCTATTGCTTTTATTTGTGGTCTAGAGAAAGTCTGTTGTATGTGAGGATTACTAGGTGTTTTATCACAAACAATGTCTCCAGGTGGGTTCCCATGCATGGTGACCAGCTGAGGAATGTCTGGGTTGCATTGTTTTTTAGTGGGAAGATCATTATTTCTGTTTTGGTCAAATTTAAAATGAAATTGTTGTTTATCATTCAAGTGTATATGTAGGTGAGACATATGATGAAGGTGTTGTTTGGGTATTGGGCAAAGGTTGTCTTGAGTTGGGTGTTGCCTGTGTAGTTATGAACAGTCAGTCCATGGGCTTTGCCCAATAAGGCTGTAACATATCGGTGGTTGCTTGTGTTCTCATGCAAAAAAGATGTGAGCAAGCAGTTCTAAATTGACCCTTTTGAGGTGGATCCAAGCCTTATTTGCTTATGTTCTTTCATCTTCTTGAGTTGCATGGCAGGCTGAAACCCTGTGGTTTGATCAATTTCTCAGAGCATTTCCTTTTGTTGTGAATTAAGCCTTTCAGCCCGCACTCTTCATTGTTGCATCTGTTCTGTCATGGGACTCCAATGTCTGAACAGAGTCGAATTCATGTGGCAGCGTTTCGTTTGATGTCATCATTATGCCAATTACTATTTTCAAAACTTTTAGATGCCTACAGATTTTTGGTCAGAGAATGTTTGCATATATGCGACTGAATGTTAGAGTTGTCAGGTAATTGTTATTCATGTAATTAATTTTGGGACAGCAGGGAGCTAAAGAATGTGGAGGGCCTACTTATCCAAAGCGAGCAGCCATCACATCCGTCAGCAAGCACAGAATATGGTCTTTCACTCAGACGAACGTTCAAATCATCCCGATTGGTCTGTGCGTCTGTCAGATGTGTTAGTTGTTGATCGCCGCCAATGAGCTCTGCCTTAATGCCAGTAAGACTGAGATTCTCCTCATCGGCACACCCACTCCCTCCTTTCCTGTAGCTCTCTGGCCGGCCTCTCTTGGCCCTCTTCCTGCTCCCACCTGCAAGGCTAAAAACCTTGGAGTAATCTTCGACTCCACACTCTCTTTCTCTCCTCATATGTCTGACGTCTCCAGGAAGTCACACTACCAGCTGCACCTCCTCAGAGGTATTCTTCCCTTCCTCTCCTTCCCCCAGAAGCTCACTGTCTCCAGAGCTTTGGTTCTCTCTAGGCTGGACTATTGCAACAGCCTCTTTCTAAATCTTCCTGCTTCTACTCTACGCCCTCTGCAACTCATCCAGAACAGGACTGCGAGACTTGTCCTTGGCCCCAAGCCCAGGAATCATATCTCTCCAGGACTGAAATATCTGCACTGGCTCCCAGTGGCTGCAATTATTGAGTTCAAAACCCTCTGCGTCGTCCACAAGGCCTTCTGGGGCTTGGAGCCTCAATACCTTCAACTCTCTCTTCCTAAATATCTTCCCTCCCGAGCTCTTCGCTCATCTGCCTCCAACTCCCTCAGGGTTAGTCGCTTCTCCAAGCAATGAGTTGGTGGTAGATCTCTCTCTTCAGCTGAGGCCTCCCTCTGGAACAGCCTCCCTGCCTCTGTGAAACTTGAGAACCATCTTCGGTTCCGGAAGCACCTTAAAACCTTCCTCTTCCCCTCTCCCCTGCTCAAGTCTTGGCTGATACTGAGACGGCACTGATTACTTGCCCACCCATCTGATCTCGGGCCCAAGCCCTGCCAGTTGCACGCCAGCACTGCCTCCCTGGCGAACCCTGCATCTGAGTTTCTGTATCCCTACAGTCCCCCCACCAGAACTTATGTCTGCACTCACCCTGCACTTGCCACTATCTGGCTGTTCTTTTATTTATCTTGTTATTTTATTATCCCATGTACTGCATTTTCTCCCGCTCTTTCCTTTTTCCCCCTTCCCCTGCACTTGCGCGATCTGAACGACACCTGGCCTAGTAAGATTGTTGTCTGTCTTCCCCCTGTTCCATTTATTAGGCAATAAACGTGTTAAACAAATTGGCATCCCGTTGAAATATACTAGGTGGTAATGGTCATTTATACAAGTAGAACAGGCACCACATTGAGCCGCTCTTCTATGTCAATGGTGGCCACAATGAATCAGGGTGTGTGTGTGTGTGAGAGAGAGGGTGAACGAGGTAAGTGCATTCATTTTCTCGATTTTCAATGCTGGTAATGTAAGAGGTAACAGGTGGTGGTATCATGAAAAGGGCAGAGGAGGGCATTACTAGCCAATACCTAGTCGAAGCTCAGGATTTTACCAGTAAGTAAATCAAGTGATCAGAGCAGTCTGACTTGTCACAGTGCTTAGGAGGGTGCATAGCTTGAGAATTTCAGCAGTGTGTCGAATAAATAAATATATTTTCTATACTTTAGTGAGGATAACCTAAGAGGGAGTGTGGGGTTCGGAGCTTGGCTAGTTTAGCAGAATTATAGACCCTGATAGGAACGTGGGATTACACTGGTAGGTGAAATCCATTTTGCCAGCGATCTGATTGGTTGGAAGCATTGATATTTGAGTATCTCTTACAATTCTCTGTAATCTGCAGTCCTATCGTGGCTTAGAAATGTACTATTGAGGACTTCATACACCGTGAATTTGAAAGTATGAGAACTAGAAGACAGGGACATCATTTCACCAAAATGCCAGGGGTAGCGGAAGTGACATCACATGACCCTTGACCCCTGGTGACACCACAGGAAGTGATGTCATTTGATACCACCCCAAAGTGATATCGCGGGATGCGATGGCACTGTAACGCTCACCTGACTCCCACGGAGGCGCTGGCCTGGTTTGGATTGCTGTGGCCTCTTCTAGGGTGATGCGCAGGACTCGGAAGATGGAATGGACCGAACCCCCAAATCTGGCTTGTCTGGCTTGTAGAAATATCCTTGTGTGTGTGAAAAGGGAGTATTAACAATCTGCAGGATAATGCGTAGGCCTCCCACTCCCATTCTCACCCTCCACGAAACCCTTCTGCGATTCCCCGTGAAGTCTCACCATAGGGTCTGAAAGGACGAGCTCTCCATCCTGCTTCTGATGCAGGGGCGCGTTGTAATCCAGTTACTTCACTGGATCATGGATTGTAGAGAGTTCAAGTTTGCTTGACCTTCCCGGTAAAGTACTGTGAGAATTCTGTTTATAAGTATGAGCCCGAAATAATAATTGTCCGTTGTCTCTATTTCAGGTGCAGAACAAAAATTCTGAGATGAGCAATAGAACCAACGAAGGAAACTCAGGTGAGTTGTTTGATGAGAGGTTCCTTTAGTGTCCTTGCATTAATGCACTAATGCTTGTGTCTTTTTTCCCCATAGGGGCCGGGGTTCGGAAATGCCGGAGATATGGCATCGACCCGAAGTGAGAGGTGCAGTTCCAGTAGATATCAGGTAAGTCTTTAATGAGCGTTCAGATAATGTCTTAGCATTCGCTCACTAACGGTGGTGTCTCTTTTTTCCCCTTAGGGGCCGGGGTCCGGAAATGCCAGGATGCGGCACTGACCTGAAATGAAGTGGGAATGACCCAACAGGTAAGTCTTATGATGGCAAATTTAGGTTTTCTTATTCTCTTCCCTAGCTCACCTTTGTTCTTGTCTTTTTCTCCCTAGGTGCTGAAATGTGGCTGCAGATCCAGATGGTCGCTGATGAACATGGAGGCGCCTAGTAAAGGTGAGTGGAATGCGGCGCTGCAGCGATCGATGCAATGTGCTTTGAAAATGAATGTCTTCCTTTTCAGGATCGTCGGCGAAATGTCTCCGGAATGCGGTTTTTAGCAGGTAAGGACTCTTCTTTCTCCTATTCTCTTCTCCCTTTGCAGGTGTTCCAGGATGCTGGCGGGCGTGGCAGAAGTCAGGATGCAGGAGCAGACACGGTGAGCGTCCAGCTGCTAGATGCAGAACAACGCGAAGCGTGAGTTGCTGCTTGGGCGTGGCTTAAATAGCCTTCAAAGTAGTTCCAGGTATGTATCCTTCCACTCAGGTATGTATTTTTCCTCCGGCCACACCCGTGTGGTTAAGTAGTCCCCAAAGATAAAGTAGTCCCATTCAGGCCTCTAGATGGCCCGGATGTTGCAGCATGGTCTGCATCAGGTAAGTTTACACCAAGCACCTTTAAACACAAAGTCATCTTTAATGAGCCTGGCGCCTATGGCACCAGGACTGTTGTCCAATATGAGCCTGGCGCCAAAGGCGCCAGGACTGAGTCCAAAGGGCCCCCACTTGGGGCTGCTGAGACTTCCCTCGGGGACATGATGTCTGCTTCTGGGGTAGCTGGGCCTGGTCTGGCTCCTTGGAAGTAGGCATCATGACAGTACCCCCTCCCAAGGCCCCTCCCAAGGTTGTTCTCTCCGGGGGTTTTGGCTTGTTTGGGAATTTCGGTGGAATTTTTGTATTAATCGCGGCGCGTGTACATGGTTGCTTGCTTCCCAAGATCTCTCCTGAGGTCCATACCCCTTCCAATCAACTAGATAGAAGAGTTTTGACTTTAACACCTTGGAATCCAATATGTCTTTAACTTCAAATTCTAATTCCCCATCAATCTGAATTGGTCCTGGTGGTTTGATCAGTCTGGTTCCTGGTTGCACCGGTTTCAACAGTGAGGCGTGAAAAACGGGATGGATTCGCATGTTAGCCGGTAGATCGAGTTTAAAGGCCACCGGGTTGATTATAGCTTTGATTGGGTAGGGCCCTACATATCTTGGATTGAAAGTTCGTGGTCCTTTGAGTGGTAAATGTCTAGTCGCTAGCCACACTTGGTCTCCTATTTGGTACGGAGGTGCTTCACTACGATGTAAATCAGCATTTTCCTTGTACCTTTTCTTGGCTTGCTGTAAATGAGTTGTTGCTTCTTTGAAGGCTCGAGTTATCGTGGAATGCAAATGATCTACAGCGGGCATTTCAAGGCTTTGAGGGGAGTCAAGGTCAGAGGTTCGGGGTGATGGCCATATAAGGTATAAAAAGGGGTTTGTCCCGTTCCAGAATGTACAGAATTGTTATATGCATATCCTGCGATCCAAAGAATGTCTTTCCAATTACATTCAGATTGGTGCAACATACACCGAAGATACTGTTCAAGGGTCTGGTTTGTTCTCTCGGTTTGGCCATCGGTCTGGGGGTGGTGACTAGTGGATAGTCGTACATCGATTTGTGCCAGTTGACAACACTTTCTCCAAAAATGGGAAATAAATTGGCTTCCTCGATCAGAGACCAGTATGGATGGAAAACCATGTAAACGAACGACATTCTCAAGAAATTCCTTGGCCAGGATGGAGGCTGAAGGTAACCCCTTTAATGGGATAAAATGGGCCATTTTGGAGAAGAGGTCCACAATCACCAGGATAGTGTTGTATCCATAGCAAGGAGGCAGGTCTGTAATAAAGTCCAGCGACAAGGTGTACCAAGGTGCCAGTGGGATGTCCAAGGGTTGTAAAAGGCCGGCTGGTCTTTTCTTTTGACCTTTATTTTGGGCGCAAACTCCGCAGGACATCACAAAGGATTTTATATCCTTTCGCCAGGAGGGCCACCAGAATTGCCTTTTGATCTTTTCTTCAGTTTTACCAATACCAGGATGTCCTTCCATTAATTTATCATGATAGTGGGCAATAACGAGTTCTTGCAATTCCTTATGAGGCAGAAATAATCACCCCTGGAAGTAGGGTAGATCATTATTGACGGAAAAGTGTGAACCCTTTTGACTCCATTCTTGCAAGGCTGTAGGGTCTAAAAGTTGTTTAACTATAGTTTGAATGTCCTCAATAGTTTGTAAAGAGGTCAACCCCAAAATTTTCTGTTCAGGTATAATCGGTACTGGTTCTAAGCTTGAATTTGTTTCTCCCATCCCAATCCGGGATAAAGCATCCGCTTTGCCATTCTTGCAGCCAGGGCGATATGTGATTACAAAATCAAACTCCGCAAAGAATAAAGCCCATCAGAGTTGACGTGATGATTGAGCTTTGGCCGTTTTTAAATATTGCAAATTTCTGTGATCTGTAATCACTCTGATGGTGTGTCTTGCGCCGAGAAGGTAATGACGCCAAGCCTTGAAGGCGGACTTAATAGCTAATAACTCCTTGTCGGTGATTGCATAATTAACTTCAGGAGCCGAGAATTTTCTGGACCAAAAGGCTACAGGGTGCAATTGGTTAGTTACAGGATCCCTTTGAGACAGGACAGCTTCCATGGCTAAGCTGGATGCGTCGGTTTCAACAATGTAAGGGAGATCTGGGAGCGGATGTTTCAGTACAGGTGCGGAGGTGAATTTAGTTTTTAGTTCTTGAAAGGCCTGTTCTGCCTCATTAGTCCATTCGAAGCGTTTATTTTTCCGTAAGAGTGCAGTGATGGGTTGAACCACCCGAGAAAATTCCGGGATAAATCTTCGATAAAAATTGGCAAAACCAAGCATGCTCTGAACACCCTTCACAGAGCTAGGAGTTGGCCATTTGAGGATGGCGTCCACTTTTCGTGAGTCCATTCGGACTCCCTTTGGTGTCAGGATGAATCCAAGAAACTCGACTTCTGTGGCATGAAAAACACATTTTTCGAGTTTTGCAAACAGTTTGTGCTGGCGCAATTTCTCAAGAACTGCCTTGACATGTTTTCTGTGATCGGATTCTGAAGAGGAGTACACCAGAATGTCGTCGATATATACGATGACACAAACATCGATAAGTTCCCGGAGAACATCATTAATAAAGTATTGAACGGCAGCAGGTGCGTTGCACAATCCGAAAGGCATCACCTGGTATTCGATGAGTCCATATTTGGTGCGGAAAGCAGTCTTCCATTTGTCGCCTTCTTTTACACGCACCAGGTGATAAGCTCCCCGAAGATCTAACTTGGTGTATATACAACCATCTTTTACCTGGTCGAGAAGTTCAGGGATCAGGGGCAGAGGATAACGATTTTTAATCGTAATTTGATTTAGGGCACGGTAGTCAATACAATTTCTAGGGTCGCCTTTTTTCGGCACGAAGAACAGAGCTGAGGAAACAGGAGACTTTGACGGGCGAATAAAACCATTGGCAAGGTACTGATCTAAATACTGTCGCAAATGAAGATTCTCAGGTTCAGTAAGGGCTTAGATCCTACTACAAGGCAGTTGAGCATTGGGTACCAGATCGATTTGACAATCGTACGACCGGTGGGGAGGTAACGTGTTGGCCTGTTCTTTTTGGAAAACGTCTTGGATTTCTTGGTGCTCAGGCGGTAGTTGTACAGTGGCGGAGGTTACTGTGGCCAGGCCCATGTTTGGATTTCTTGGATAGCAAGTTGTGTACAATCAGGAAAGGTTATTCTCTTTGCTCGCCAGTCAATTCGAGGATTATGTGTTTCTAACCAAGGAATTCCTAGAATCACTTGAAACTGTGGGGCCTTGATTACGTCAAACACAATAGCTTCCCGATGTCCATCCTGACCCACTAGTGTCATTTCTGTAGTAGAATGTGTTACCGGCCCTGAGGCAATTTCGGTTTCATCAACTGTGGTAATGACATCCTTGTTTTCGGACGGAGAGGGAGATTAATCTTGGAGGCCAATTCACGATTAACATAGTTTCCGATAGCTCCACTGTCGATGTATGCCTTTATAGCATGCAACCCCCGAGGCTGTCTTGGATCCACGAGGACCATTGGCATGATGAAATGCAAGGTCAAAGAGTTTGTTTTCAAGCTCGGCAAGCGGACCTCTACGCTTGTCGGGCTTGGTCATTTCCCGAATCAGGTTCCGTTAGATTGCTGTCAGTTGCTCCAACCACTTTCTTGGGTGGTTTTACCGGACAATCTCGTAAAAAGTGGCCAGAAGCCCCGCAATAAAGACATAATTGCTTCCGCCGCCTTCTTTCTCGTTCCTTCTGAGTTAACGGTCCTTTAACTACACCGATTTGCATAGGTTCTGAAACGTCGGTACACTTGGGGTTAGCGTGAGTTTTGATCAACACTCGGGTTTCAAACTTAGACCGATCTGCTTTTCTATTCTGAAGTCTGTGATCAAGTTGGACCACTAAGTCTATGTATTCCGCGCAGGATGGGGCGGATTTACAATTTGAGCTAGAACGTCTTTAAGTTCTCCGCGCAGGCCTCAAAGAAATAATGTGATCCTTTTATTTTCTGGCCACCCTGTTTCCACAATCAACCTATTAAAGGTGGCGATGTAGGATAAGAGATCCTGGTTACCTTGTCGTAAGGATAGCAGTTCGTTGTCCATGGCCTGTCCCTGGGAGTGTCGAGCGAATAATCTTTCCATGCTTGCCTGGAAGCCTTGAAAATCCTGGAGAATTGGGTCATCCTGACTTACCAAAGGAACTGACCAATCGGCAGCACAGCCGCTGAGATAAGATAATACAAAAGCTACCTTGGTTTGGTCATTAGGGAAGGCCCCAGGTCTGCATAGAAAGTGTAAGCAACATTGGTTCATGAAAACGGCATATTTCTTGGGGTCCCCAGCAAAACGTTCAGGCGGGGCCAGTGGCATATTTCCAGGTAGATTGATTTGTACCGGGTTATTCGAAACCACAGGAGTGGGATTACCCCTGGAACCAGGTAACAGAGTTTGTCCTGCCTGACCTTGCAACAGCTGTTTGGCCAGGTCATCAGTTTGTTCCTTGGATAGGATCAGTTCTCTCCTGAGAGAGTTAGTCTCCTGGCGGGCGGAATGTACTTCTGCCCGTAATTCCCCCAAAAGTAGGGCCAGCTGGTCTGTCTCCGAAGTATCCATAGCGCCCGGGTAGGAAATTGTAGGTAGGCTTCGCGTTCTGTAACGCTCACCTGACTCCCAGGGAGGCGCTGGCCTGGTTTGGATTGCTGTGGCCTCTTCTAGGGTGATGCGCAGGACTCGGAAGATGGAATGGACCGGACCCCCAAATCTGGCTTGTCTGTCTTGTAGAAATATCCTTGTGTGTGTGAAAAGGGAGTATTAACAATCTGCGGGATAATGCGTAGGCCTCCCACTCCCCTTCTCACCCTCCACGAAACCCTTCTGCGATTCCCTGTGAAGTCTCACCTTAGGGTCTGAAAGGACAAGCTCTCCATCCTGCTTCTGATGCAGGGGCGCGTTGTAATCCAGTTACTTCACTGGATCATGGATTGTAGAGAGTTCAAGTTTGCTTGACCTTTCCGGTAAAGTACTGTGAGAATTCTGTTTCTAAGTATGAGCCCGAAATAATAATTGTCCGTTGTCTCTATTTCAGGTGCAGAACAAAAATTCTGAGATGAGCAATGGAACCGACGAAGGAAACTCAGGTGAGTTGTTTGATGGGCGGTTCCTTTAGTGTCCTTGCATTAATGCACTAATGCTTGTGTCTTTTTTCCCCATAGGGGCTGGGGTTCGGAAATGCCGGAGATATGTCACCGACCCGAAGTGAGAGGTGCAGTTCCAGTAGATATCAGGTAAGTCTTTAATGAGCGTTCAGATAATGTCTTAGCATTCGCTCACTAACGCTGATGTCTCTTTTTTTCCCCTTAGGGGCCGGGGTCCGGAAATGCCAGGAGGCGGCACCGACCCGAAATGAAGTGGGAATGACCCAACAGGTAAGTCTTATGATGGCAAATTAAGGTTTTCTTATTCTCTTCCCTAGCTCACCTTTGTTCTTGTCTTTTTCTCCCTAGGCGCTGAAATGTGGCTGCGAATCCAGATGGTCGCTGATGAACATGGAGGCGTCTAGTAAAGGTGAGTGGAATGCGGCGCTGCAGCGATCGATACGATGTGCTTTTAAAATGAATGTCTTCCTTTTCAGGATCGTCGGTGAAATGTCTCCGGAATGCGGCTTTAGCCGGTAAGGACTCTTCTTTCTCCTATTCTCTTCTCTTCTCCCTTTGCAGGTGTTCCAGGATACTGGCGGGCGTGGCAGAAGTCAGGATGCAGGAGCAGACACGGTGAGCGTCCAGCTGCTAGATGCAGAACAACGCGAAGCGTGAGTTGCTGCTTGGGCATGGCTTAAATAGCCTTCAAAGTAGTTCCAGGTATGTATCCTTCCACTCAGGTATGTATTCTTCCTCCGGCCACACCCGTGTGGTTAAGTAGTCCCCAAAGATAAAGTAGTCCCATTCAGGCCTCTAGATGGCCCGGATGTTGCAGCATGGTCTGCATCAGGTAAGTTTACACCAAGCACCTTTAAACACAAAGTCATCTTTAATGAGCCTGGCGCCTATGGCGCCAGGACTGTTGTCCAATATGAGCCTGGCGCCAAAGGGCCCCTACTTGGGGCTGCTGAGACTTCCCTCGGGGACATGATGTCTGCCTCTGGGGAAGCTGGGCCTGGTCTGGCTCCTTGGAGGTAGGCATCATGACAGGCACACAACCTTTCACCCGTTGACAAAACAAGAAGTGCTATCACATAGCATTGTACACTACAAAAAACGGCTACGATATCACTATAATGTGATGTACATTTCATACAAGAATGGATCGCCATATGTATCGTTAAGATCAGTGTGTATAGGCCCATATTACCAAATTACTGTGAATGCAAACAGACGTCCATGATCAAATGATAATGATGTGTTATTATATAGCACTTACGCTTAAGCACTTTATATAGAAAAAATATACACCCAATATCACCCAACCTGTGTTGTTACACATTTATCGACTTCAGAAGGATGAAAGGCTGAATTGAGGCGTTTAAGAACAGACTAAATCAGTGACTCACCCCCTGAAGTGTCCCTGAAATAAACCTAGAATGAGTATCAATTATTGTATAGAATTCCAGAAAGACACCTTATTTGATATTCCTAATCTTTCTTATTTAGGGTCAGTGCTGAAAGTGTTAGACTTGTGTCACTCCTTTTCTTCTTTTTCTTCTTTTTTTTAAGGGGCTTTAACAAGAAAGCCAGCCACCCCAAAAGTAAAGAGCCACATGGTGCTGGTCACAGCCCATGAGCTTGCATTACAAAAACAAACAAAAAAAAACGTATTGTTTTCTTTTTTTTTCTAGAGGTCGCAAGGGTAACCACAGAGGTCGCAAGGGAGACCTCAGACTCTGGCGACCCCTAAATGACGTCCCTGCTAGAAGAGCAGTGTGTTGGAAACATTAATGAAAAATAACAATACTTTGAGTGTGGAGAAATAGACAATGGCCCTCATTAGGACCTTGGCGGAGGACCATGGCGCTATCAGCACCATGGTGCATGGCGCTAAGCTGCCAACTCCGCCATGGTAGTTGGCAGACTTACCGCCCCATTCCGACCTTGGCGGGGCGGTAAGTCCCCAATCCCCATTTACCCTTCCCCATTCCCATTTTTGGCCCCATAGGGCATAATGGGAGTGGGGAAGGCGTTAATTACGCCACCGTAAATTACGGTGGCGTAATTAACAACAAGGTCCCTTAGCGCCATGGATTTTAACGCCTGCTAAAAGCAGGCGTTAAAATCACCATGGCGCTAAGGGAACTCGTACTCAGGCGGTAAGGGTCGGCATGGTTTACGCCGGCGTAAACCCCTTACCGCCTGGGTCCTAATGAGGCCCAATTTTCTGTTCATTCTTACATCTTACAACTCGAGATATACTTTTCAGTTGTATCTTGTAATCCTTATGAGATCAGAAGCGGTGTGCATCCGTATGCACCTTGAAGGATAGGAGCTTTAGATATACGCTATCTGGAAATGAAGAATGGTCTGGAACGCTGCAAATGCACGCACGTTTTCTCAGCCATACTTTTATAAAAAGGTTCTCTGTTCCGTCAGTCAAGAGAAAAGGATTGTATCTCTCATGTAATTGAAAACAAATCCGTCTATGAGAAAAGATGTTATTCTAGGCTGTAGATGTTTTCAAACTTCAGGCTTAGGCGAAGTATTGAGTTATTTTTTTTTAAACATCAACAGCTTTTCTCAGCACCACATAATTGATGATAAACAGAAGGAGGAGCAGTGTCTTTTTAGCATTAAAACCCAGCTCGTGATAAATGACAAAAATAGGACTTTCATAAATACTTTTGCTTATGTGTTTAGTCAGCTGTTCTGAACATCTTGCAATTCTGATGAATGTACTGCTAATGCCATGTGAAATAGTAATAGGAAGAGACAGTACTTTGTATCATCATTTGGAAAGATTATAGGAATTTTAGATGGCACATTACTGGGCACCTCAGACACCTAGGATTAGGACATTTTTAATGGAACGAGTTCTAAAAAACTCTTACTAAAGGTAACACTACTCAAGTGTCCTTTTAGCTCCGATTCCAGCAACTAGAACTGGACAGACAAAATTATTCTGCTTATTGTAATTGGTTCACGTTTTGTAGTTGTGGTCAAATAACAAGGCACATGGAAGGAGTTCCTTCGTATATATTGCAGGCGGGGGAAACGCTCATCTTTGTGTACTGGTGAGCACACCAAAATAATGGGGAGTCACTCTGCCCTTCCCATAATCTAATGTTACGAGGTGGTGATGAACTGGTCATAATCCTGCCTCCCTGGATTTTTATTTGGTAGAAAGGCTGGAGATTTACCAGAGCAGAGAGGAAGGACAGTTTTGACTTACATTGACACATTCGGGACAACCAGGGCAAGAGCATGTTCTGGACATCCTGCTGTTTTAGCCTATCAGCAGGGGTGTTGCAAGATCCAGAGCTACGCTAATGTTGGGACTGTCGGGACTCGGGGCTAGCTAGCCTTTTGTTTGAAGCTCCTGGGGCTAAAATAAAAAAGACCCATGGCTATAGCCCTCCCAGCCCTCCCCTAGCAACACCTCTGCCTATCAGGTAACCAGGAGAATTTAGACACACTAACTGGATGGCATACAAGACATTGGGGGTCATAACGAGGTAGGAGGTAACCATGCCACTATTAGCGGCATGGCTACCCCCATACCAGGTACCGTGTCCGGGTTCCTTGAATGAGGAATTACCGGGCCATTCCGTCCTTGGAGGGCCCGGTAATTCCTCATTCAAGGAACCCAGACCCTGTACATCCCCATTCCCATTCGAGCCCCCATAGGGCTCAATGGGAATGGGGAGCATGCTAACAAAAGGCCCGTTCAAAACGAGCCCGTTGTTAGCATGCTGGGCTGCTCGCGAGACCCGCTAAGGCTGCCTGGTAAAACCAGGCGCCCTGAGCAGGTCCCGTGAGCAGGACTCGTAATGAGGCGGTAAGGTGACAGCTCTGGCACCTTTGCCGGCACTGTTAACCCCTTACCGCCAGGGTCGGAATGACCCCCATTAGGTCCATTACTCATCCATCTCCAACTCTGCATTCACTGGTAGAAAAACAAATACAAGTGCTATTCAGAGATGTTCATGTAAGTAGGTGGAGCTGAATGCATAGGGAGTCTCCTGGGAAAAGTAATCACAATGTTTTGTTGAATGTTATCTTGTTTTTTCTGTATTTACATGCATATACGTCATATTGAGATTTTAACATATATTGTAAAGCATGCTTTGCACTTGTACATGTTATTACAATTTTCATAAAGTTTCCCCTGCAAGGGAAACTTCGAAAAATTATGTTCTGTATTGTTATTGATTGGTTCAAGTAACATGATACATTGCTCTTGCCTTTCACAATAGATTACAGCTAGGACTTAGCATAGATTGACTCGTGTAGTCACAGGAAGTGAGCAACATTACTAACACATTGCGGTCATTGCATGGTTCTTCTTTTTCATTGATTTAGTAGGCATATGCATTGGTAGCCTAATGATGTTAGCACCAATACTTAGGAAGAGATCCTTAAAAAGTATTATATGGGAGGTGTGCCGCCCGCCCTGTTTGGAACAGTATGAGCCTGGTGCGGTTTCCAATGGTCTGGAATAAGAAATAGGTGTGCACATGAATTTTGAATTCCTTCTGAACTACTGGAGGAATGAGGTTGCAACGTTGAATGTCAAGGGGAATTTGTCAAAGATATCCATTGTAACACTTTATTAAGACTTGTTTTTTTTTCCAGGAGTCTTGGCAGGAGAATCACTCTGTAAGACCCTAGGGGGTAAACCTTCAAAGTTTAAATCGAGTTCTTCTTTCCAAGTCTCAGGTCAAACTGACCAAGTGCCATTGAGTCATCTTTTGACTTTGCATTAGAACTTAAATCATTGAAGAATGCTACTCTATAAGATATCTGCCATTTGCCATCAGGCAGCAGAACCGTTTCTTTCAGTTGGGTGTTGCCATGAAATACCTAGGTTTTTAATGTTATTGCGTTTTAATATTCTCGAAGCCCAACTCATCATGGGCTATAAAAACACTCAGATCCTGTCGCCTTTGCAAATTTAGTTTCATCTTAGAAAGCTTGCAGTATCACCTTAGACTGTGTTCCAGCCTGTGTGAGGAATTTAAAAATGTTGGGGCTCGTGTGCATAATACAGTCAGACTGTCAGTCACACCACCACTTTTATGTGACATAAAAACCTTCAAGTGCAAAATGCTTATAAAAGTACATTTTCATTTCCACTAGGGACACAGAGACAAAAATGAGTGCCTATGAGGGATAATGGTATGATAATAACTCGATGAAACGAGCTCAAATTGATTGATATTGTACCGTTTCTAAAAACGTGTTTCCCTTTTTAACTATAGGAATAAGAAAAATACACAACTGCAATTCATTGATTAATGTAAAAAGAGAATAATACAGCATTTCATCAGCACAAACAGAAATCCTGGGTAACACAGGTATGCAATTGTGCCAGTGAGAAAAGATTGCGAGGAAAGCATGCTCACGGCCTTGCAAAGTTGACAATGTTAAACGGATTGCCCATACGTGTGTAAATGAGTCGTATGGTCATGCACCTTCCTGTTTCACACTCTTAGGGGCCCCCTGTTTTAGGGCCGGAGTTCTTTGCATCCAGGCTCTATGTAAATATAGTGCAGTTGCAAGAACGGCGTGGGTCAGCAGAGAATATATAAGGACATTCAGAGCGTCTCCTCTAGTGCAGATCCGGCTGACCTTATAATCAGTCTCAGGTAGATGCGTCTCAATGTGAGAGTTGTGTCAAAATAGTGAGTATATGTATCACAGGGGAAAGTGCTTTCCTAACACAAATACACTAAAAATACTACAATACTAAATTCCAAAACCAGGGCTTCCAAATTTAAAATATTCAGAAATAGCATGCATTTAAGGGGGTAGTACGCTGCAGGGTGTGCCTTCAGTACGTTAAAAAGATCTCTTACAGGAAGGTGACGTCGAAACCTGGGGACCTCACTTTGTAACAACTCCTGCATACTTAGAGTTCTAGAGCCCCCTTCGTAAATCTGCTAGACATAAATGGGTAAACACATGAATGACTTCAAATGTAATACAAATACACTTAAAATAGATGTTTGCTTCTAATTAAAGCCGATGTAGACTTTTGAAAATATGGGTAATTCTGTCGAACTTCATAGCACCAAATGTTAATCTAGCAGCCGCATAAAATGCAGCTTTCACAATTGCCAATGAAGGTTGGGGAAGCCCCACCAATAAAGAATGACCAAAGTCAGGACAAAACAAAACTAACGGCTGAACCAATAAATGAAAATGAGCAGAAGAAACAACATTTTTAATAGCTCTTAAGGAAAACAGATGAATATTCACAGTCGTTACTAGATAATTGATATATGGGATCATAGACAAATGGGAATCCACAAGGGAACACAATGATTTGGCATGTAGGAGCAAAACCCGCTTGTGCTCATTTAATCTTTAACTGTAGCAAACCATGTGTCAACAGGTGAAGATGAAGATGAGTGAGATAATATTAACAGCTCTTCAAATAATTCCGTTCAAACAAATTAAAAGCCATCCAATATTCGATATCAATTAAACAATCGTAGAGGTGATTTATATCTCCATCACGAAAAACTCGCTGCTATCGAGCTTAGTGTTGTCAGCATATTGATGCATACTGATATTATGTTTAACAGCCAATTCACCCAGAGAATTCATATTCAAATTAAAAAGCATAGGTGAATGGATTGACCACAAAGACGACATGGAAAAGGTCTGAGCGGGCACACCCAAGGGTAACAGACTGCCATTGATTAAACAAAAAGCAGCAAAACTACTCAAACCACTGATACTTAATAGCCATCCTTTGAGGTTGAGTCTCTAAGAGGACCGCATGATCAATTTGTCAAATGCAGTGGGTACCTCAAGATGGACCAATACACAAGGGCCCCCATCATCCAGGATCTAGAATACATCATCCAAAATAAGAAGGGTGGCAGTTTCAATGGGATGCCGCTTTTGAAAACTTGATTGAAAGGTGGCCAAACGCTGTTGCTGAGTAAACCACTGGTTCACTTGGACAGCAACCACTCTTCCAAGAAATTATCCCAGGAATGGCAACAAGATTACAGGAAGGAAATTAGAAGGACAACCAACATCAAGATTAGGCATTTTAGGAGATGGTGTACATGGCCTATTTTTAAGGAATCAGGAAAGCAACCTTTGCTAATAGAGAGATTCACCAGAGGAGTGGCAGAAGAAACAAATATTGAAAAACACTCTTTAAACTTAGAAGTATTACAGGGGCTATCAGTCTAGAAAGTTGGTTTTGGTTTGTTCCTCAGGCATATGAAACAATCCCTATCAGGGATGTAAAACTAGTCCTAGACAGAAGCAAATTTACACAGTAAACACGGCTTCTCTGAGTGGGCCCAGGGATGCGCCTCCCCAATATCTAAAACGTTTCTAGAGAAGAACTAACATGCATTTTTGACACTTGAAAAACGTGGGTACACGTGTAAGTGAGGATTCCTCAGTAAAGAAAAAACGGGTGCTAGACTGATGACCTACTGATTCAGTGGTAGCCGTAGAAATAGTAGCCGAGTAACAGCAGCATGCTTGTTTCAAGGGGCTGGGAGGATAGCTCTGAGGCAACGTGTTTGTCACGGAAGCAAGACAACACAGTGCAGCACATGTTTGAATCCCAGCCATGCCCTTAGAAACTGGTCCCCCGTATTAAGCACATTATTAAAGAACAATTATAATTATCAGTTTCTCAAATTGCCTTCCAAAGGATCAGAATGCAAAACTCACTCCAGGCACTGAAATGCCTGCCATACAAAATGAAAACTTCAGCATATGTTTCAGGTGAGGACGTGCAATAATAGCCATCACAGAACACATATCACCATTAAAAGGTTCAAACATTTTCACTGAATCATTTGGTTCTAAGGCCCTGGAAAAATAATATGCAGAGAAGCCAAGGAAGACATATTAACTAGGCCAGAATTCTGTTTTAACATATATTATTTTTCTCTTCTCTGTACTAGGAAACATATTGAGCTGCAATATTAAACAATATCAAAAGTTGATAGATGAAGGCACATTCTATGACAAAACCTTCAACTCAGAACATGAAGGGCTATCCAACCCATCAGGAATGTTATCCTTAACATGAGTAGGCACAGTGCAATTCTCATGTTAATTCAATACATCAAACAATTGAGCTATAATATGTTAAAGGGAATGTTAAAATCGCTGACAAAAAACTGAATCAGGAGAAAGCAAATAAGCGTTTGCGATGAAGTTCATAACAATTCTATTTGTATTTAAATGTATATAATTTTTGGGAGCGATTAACGCCTAAGCGCTGAACAGACTAGAAACAGTACAATAAAAATGAAAGTGTGAGTAAACACTAAACCAACAGATAAACGAGAGAGGAGATCAGCTTTGAGGTGGGACTTAAAAAGTAAACATGTTTTGAAAGAAAGCCAGTGTAGAGAGTGTACAGCTAAAGTACTTGAGTCTCTGGGGGATTGAGTACGAAATAAATGAATGGTAGATTGAACGAAAAGGAGCTAGGTGAGATGCCGGAAGGCCAACAAGAAGAGTGGAGCAGTAGAATAGTCTAGAGAAAACTAAGAGTAAATGAGAAGTTTGGTAGAGGGGAATGGAAGGAACAGGCGAGCTTTACGAAAGTTGAACAGTTGAGAGTGTGAAGAATGGGAAATAGAAGAAATGTGAGCGGAAAAGAAGAGAGAAGAATCAAAAATAAGATTAAGATTAGCTGCTGACAGAGAGATGAACATGATAGATGGGGAAATTAGACTTGAGAAGGAGGTAATGGAGGTAGGGATGTCATTTAGGGGTCGCCAGGGGTCGCAATTGCAACCCCTGAGGTCTCCTTTGCTACCCCTGTTGTCTACCTTGCTACCCTTAAACATGTTTTTTTAATTTTTTTTAAAACAACCGGAGTGGCTAGCTTTCATGTTCAGGACTCTTAATAAATAAATAAATAAATAAATAACAGGGGTTCCATAGGTCTAACACTTTCAGTAGTGACCCTAAATAAGAAACAATAGGAATACCAAATAATGTGTCTTTCTGGAATTCTATACAATAATTGCTAGACTAATTAAAGGTTTATTTCAGGCACACTTTAGGGGGTGAGTCACTGATTTAGTCTGTTCTTAAACACCTCAACTCAGCCTTTCATCCTTCTGAGGTCGAAAAATGAGTACCAACACAGGTTGAGTGATATTGTATGTATATTTTTTCTATATAAAGCGCTTAAGTGCAAGTGCTATATAATAACACATCATTATCATTTGGCCATGCATGTCTGCTTGAATTCACAGTAATTTGGTAATATTGGCCTACACACACTGATCTTTACCATACATATGGCGATCCATTATTGTATTAAATTTATATCACATTATAGTGATATTGTAACCATATTCTTCGTAGTGTACTTAGGTACAATGCTATGTGATGACACTTCCTGCTTTGTCAATGGGTTAAACCTTGTGTTCCATCGCTTCCTATGATATCACTCCGGGGTGGGGTCAATGATATCATCGGAGGTCAAGGGTCGTGTGATGCAACTTTCGATACCCCTGGTATTTTGGTGAACTGACGTCCCTTAATGAAGGGGGAATAGTAAGAGGAGGGAAAAATTGTTAGGGAGAATTCTCCATAATGGCTAATTTCCCGTACTTATGGAGTCCCTCAGCAGCTTTGCTGGATTTCTAGGATTTATTTTTTTCACCTGGTAAGAGTGTGAGCCTCTTTTCCCACTCTTACATGTGTTTTGCTGTGTGTTTTACATGTTTGTGTTCATAGAATGTAGAGCCTCACCTACTCCATAGGCATCATCTTTTTACAGTGTGTCACGCAGCACCTTTAGTGCAGTGACACATGGTTATCTTTTTCAGACTTCCCACTCTGAACTCCATTTTCTGAAGCTGACTAATGTCCCCCAGAACATGTAAAGTTGCCATTGACTTTATTAGTCTTTTTAAATTCACAGACCCAGTACAAACTATCTTACATAGAGTACTGGAAAGGGTTAATAGTTATCCCTTTTGTCTGTTTCTCATGGATCATTGTTTCATTCCCCTTTCTTTAAGATTTTGCTAGTTTCAGTGGTATCTACCCTTTTTTCCCTACCGCAGTGTATGAAAATAGCCTTGGTACTGTTTTAAGCTAAATTAGTAGCCTCAAATTTAAATCCGCTGGACCCCATTTACTTTTATTTGGTTCCGGCTGGGTTTATTCAGCATTTCTTTTTGTAAAGGTCTTTCTCGTGTTTTACTCTGCGCGCCAAACCAGGTTTGATTCCTTTGTTCACCATCCTTGGCGGTCTTCTGCACAGAAGCCCTCCTTAGGCGTCTCAATGTCTGAGGGAGAAGAAGATGTGAGGGAGGGGTTTGAGACTCCCTGCACAGGGTCTCCTTGGAGACCCATGTCACACTCTATATGATTGGCTGCGGTGACTGTCCCGCCAGGACAGCCACTCTACTGTGTGACTGACAGCCAGGCTGTGTGAAAGGGGGAACACTGCATAAAAAGCAGGTCTCTGGGACAGAGTCGCCACTTGATCGAGAGAACCGAAGAGAAGCTGAAAGAAAAGGACCACTACCACGACTGAACCTCCAGGTGAAGCCCTGCTGTGGGTCGGAACGCCAAACTTTGACGACAGAAAAGATCTGCAAGGAATCTTCTTCCCTTGAGCTGGTGGGACCAACCAGTTTGCCAAACTCTGTTAAGTGACTTCAAGTCAGCAATCCCACTAAGTCAGTGCCTCGTCTGGGACGCCCAAGGGAAGCCCTTATTTATATATTTTTATGACAAGTTTTAATCTGGATGATGAACCCTTGTATAACGCCCCTCTCTTAGACTCCCCCCTGACGCCACTGAGCCAAGAAGTAGGTTTGTTTTGCAAATTAAAAGATTTACTGAAAATTTAACAATATATATATATCACACTTTTATAATAATTTAATATTTGATATCACACTTAAGAATATGACAGTGATCAGCACTGGGTGATGATACACTAGCCCACTGATTTAATTACTTAAGAGGTAGTATAGGGAGAAAAAGGTAACTGAGAATGCTTTTATGGTTTCAAGGAAAAACAATGATGGAAAGAATGCAGTACAGAAATAACTGGTAGGGTTTCACAAGAGATAATATGTTCACTTTTTCCCTGGTGGCAATTCACTCCCGCCCTATGCAATAGAAGATGGAAGAGAGAGCACACAGTTCTCAGGAATACAATCAAATGCAGTTCAGTTTCCCCCTAGCAAGCTTAGAGAAACAGGGATGATTTTAACACAGGCAAAGTACTTTAAAGGTGGTATGCAAAGAAGGGAAAAATATAATAAAAATGATTTTAATTCCCTATAAGAGATTCAGGGTGGGTGATAGCTACTTTAAATTAGTTCAGGATCACTTTAGCAATGCTCTATGAATGATTGTCAGGTTGCAAACGAATTTCAGCAAAGGAAAGCAAGAAGCTGCTATTTTGACAAGTGAAGAAATTTGAGCCAAATCGCAAATCGTGGCCCTTTTTCCGAGTATGTCGAGCGAGATTATGGAAATAATATAATGAATGGGTTTGTTCGAAAGCCTAGAATCTTAGCTTTAAAATGAAAGTTAAATCTCGGTTCTAGCAGAAACGCTTCAAGAGATACGGACGATTTTGTGAAGGTAGATTTTCAGAAATTAAATAATGATTCAAAATGGCAAAATGACACTTTACAGGTTTAAAATCGGAGAGGGAACACACAATTCCTATGATGCAGTTCTGGACAGGTTCAAATGTTTTGAATCAGATTGTTTTAAGTTAAGAGATTGGTTTTGCAAAGTTCTGGCTGAGTACTCACACTATGAATTTGAAATAGGCTGTCAGGGTCTGGTCAGGTTGGGACTGGACTCCAGGCGGTTGTTTCTGAAATCACAGCTATCTGGGTCAACTCTGCTCTGCTGGTCTGGTCTGGATCTCTGGGTCTGCTCAGAGCGATCTGGTCTGGTCTCTCTGGATACAGCACTGCTTTCTGGGTCTGCTGCCGGTTCTGGCAAAAGTTCTAGGCAAGAATCCAACAGCTCGCCCGGCTGTAGAATAGTTTGGTTGGATTGCTGGATTCTGAAGGCCTGCTGAAAAAGGATTTAGCTGGTGGTCCAGGCCTCTCTGCTTTAAGTTCTGGAATGAAGTTCTGGATCTCTGGAGTTCTGGATTCTGGAGTTCCCCGTCAGAGTGCTGCGCAGGAATTCAGTTGAAGTTTGGACAATGAATGTCCCTGTCTGGCTTCCACTGGCTCTTTTTATGTCTTTTGAAAATGGGTGTGGATGCTAACTTTCTGTGCCCACCCCACTCATGATTTGATAGGTCAAGGATTTCTCTTTGACCTGATTTGAGAAGGGAGCAGTGAGTCATCAGGTGTCACCTTTATGGCATACAGTAACAACACTCCCCTTTGCTTTTACTTTAGAAAATCATTTTCATAACTAAACACATTTTCCAGATACACATGTTGTTGACATTACATATACACATCATATATCACATAAGGTAGTTTCTGTTCCAACTCTGATGTTTCTAAGAGCTTGGATTAAGAACTGACAACATTTTGTGCTTTTTGGTTGGTTTACCAATATTGGATTTTTACCAAAAACGACACAGATGTACACTGCCTCTCTATACATATTCCAGGTACATTTTCATGTTTCTAGCATGAACCCCGTGTCTGCAATCTCCATAAGAAAAACCACAAGAATAATGATATTAATTATATAATTTTGACAAGTCCGTACTATGAATTATCCGTCTTTTTAAAATTATGCTCTGGCCCAGAGGTGTGTGGTTTCCCAAAGCACATGGTGGAATTTCTGGTTTGTCCACTTCCTCCAACTCAAGTTACTCACAGAGGCACTGCCCCTCCCGGTTTCTCTCAAGAGGAAGCCATTTACGACCCCAACATTTGCCTGAGCCCAGGAAGGCTCATTGTTCTGTTTCCTGCAGTCCCCAGCTGCTCCTCCCCTAATCCAATCAGAGAGGTGTCATCTCCCTTTGGTGAGGGCAGGGGAATGCAGGCCAGGCCTGGGAAGAGTGGCTGAGCAAGTTTCAACTCCTGTCGGGGGTAGTTGCCAGGCAGAGTTCGATCTCTTTAAGCCAGCCTTCAGCTAAATGTCACTTTTGTTCCCAGTTTTTCTTCATCCAAATCAAACTTACAATTTTTACACATGCAGCTAGAATGCTGATTTTAAGTTCAAAACTATGACATTTAACAGTTGCAAACTATGTGACACTCAACAGTAGGTCACTCATTTATTTTAAACATTTCGATTTTAGTGGCTTTACGTCCAATTTCACTTCAGCTGCTGGCATCCACAGCTCAGCCAGTTTCATTATGAACATTATTTTGGGCTCTTTCTCTTTCCAGATTTTGTATGCACGCAAGTCTACCTTCTGCCAAATGTCTGCTGGTGTTCATTGAGATTTTTGAATATCTTGCAATGTTTAAAATAGGCATTTTTAGCTTGCATTTCAGAGAAACAAAGGTGATTTCAAAGCGGTTTCTGAGCTAACCGGCCATGCTGTTTTTCCTTTGGCACACATTTCTCCCATGGCACTCCTGGCCCATCACACTCGCACTGGTGGGTGGCAGGTCAGTGGAACATTTTGGTGTGCGCCAAAACTGTGCGGTTTTCCTGGATTCTGGCGCAATGTGGGCTTTTCTGCCATCTTGGATTTCCTAAGCCCACAGCACCACATGTTGCAGCATAATAGTCCAAACGTGGGTCAATACCCCTGACAACTCCAAGCCAGGCCTCCCTCTTCTAGTCGAATTTTCTGTGCACAGCTACAGTGAACCGGATAGCCAGGAGGACCGGACCCTGCTTGGGTTTTAAGGAGTGCAGCTTTTATTCGTCGCCTTGCCCTGTTGTTGTTTTCTTCCCTGGGCACTGCAGGACCCTCCAGTCTTCCTCCTTTGTGTCAGTCCGACAGTCGCTTTAGAAACTGTGAGCCTGCAGGATCTGCCAGGAATTTCTGCCTCCGCTACCGCATACTTCTGCTCTAAAGGTATTGTACAAACCTGGTTGTTCGTTCGGTCCGACCGCGGTGAAAGTGTTTTAAATCTTTCACCAATCCGAGGGCTTGTCCTTCTCTACTCTTTTAAGTAACTTTTCATCCGACCAACTTCGTTTCGAACTCTTGGCAAAGACATAACCGTGAATTACTTACTCTGAACCATAGACATTGGCACAGGCCTATTGAATTGAATCCTCATTGTAGCAAGCCTTTTCTAGATTGTCCTGCCTACTTACTTGTTGGTGCTGCTTAGCTGTGAATAAATAACCTTGTTTTTCCCTCCCTTTTAAATTACTGGAGTGCCATTTTGCTCACACTTTATTTTGAGCTTAACTTGTCCAGAATTCATTGGGTGTTGTGTAGTGGATTAAGATTGTGATTTTCTGCTGCTTTACTTTAAGGATATGTTTTACAAATGATGTCTAAATAAATGTATATTATTTTACTCAGAAACCTTGAGTCAGTGTTTGCTTGAACCATAATAATTACTGTCCTTTGTGTAACTCCTGATACTGCTCACTTTTCTCTTGAGATAATGTGGCTGCTCAGTCATCGCTACCACTTAACTGTGTAGTACAGACTTGTACCAAAGGTGACTTTGTACTGTCATTTGTAGTCTTAACTGTGTGTGGTGTTCCCAAAGGGTACTGCATATGATTCTGCCTAACACTCGTGTACAGCGGTGAGGAACAAGTATAGTGATGTCATGATCTCTGCTTCCAAAAGATCAGGACTTGCCCGACTCCCTTGGAAGCAGACCCATAACCCCGGTTCCGAGTGCCAGCCAGTCCCAATTGGGACCTTTTGGACCCTGTCCTGGCGCCAGTGGCACCAGGCTCATAAAGATGCCCAGTCCCAGCGCTGGAAGCGCCGGGCTCATAATGCTTGGGTGGACTTACCTGCAGCAGACCATGCTGCTTACTTACCTGCCAGTTGAACCCCTGATCCTCTTCTGTTTGGGACTACTTTTCCTGTTGGGTGGGGCAGGAGCCATCCCTAGGTTCAGAACACTGGAACTCTTCTGGAAAGCAGGAACTGTTTTCTTACCTAGGCGTGGCTGTGGAAGGAGACACCTAAGCACTACAGGAGGCTATTTAAACCACACCCGATGGATGAATCTTGCTTTGTGTTATTCTGCATTCTCTGCAGCAGAACACTCATCGTGTCTTCTGCTTCTGATCCTGGGCCTAAGGGAACAAAGGCTTACCATCCTGGAATCCAGTCTTCAGCAGCACCTGTAAAGACAAAGAAAGAACAGGTTAGCACTACGGTCTTCAGTGGCAGCGCATCTCTTACCTGGTCCATCGGCTGTCACCAACGCCTCGCGCTGCATTCCGGCATCTGAAAGACAAAGGCTTACCTACTCTTCGCATGCTCCGGAGGTCTTCGCACTGCATTCCGGCATCTGAAAGACAAAAGCTTACCAGCTCTTCGCACGCTCCGGAGGCCTTCGGCGCTGCATCCCGCATCTGAAAGACAAAAGAAGGTGCGTTTAAAGACATTGGGCAACTTTATTACTCACGTGCCATTACTCCTTCCCATGCCGAATCCAGTGGGTATTCCAGCAACCTTCAGCTTCTCTAAAGCTCCGAACTTGTACCTGCAAGATAAAAGGGACAGTTAGTGCGCATCGTGAAGCAGGCTACAAGCGCTTACTTACGTGCTTCCAGGCGCTTCTATTCCTCACGCGGGTTCGATCCTCAACTCTCATCAGCCCGCCATGCGCCATCGCCGGAACCCTGCAAAACAAGAGATATCATTACAAAAGACTTTTAAGACATTTGAAGTGCCCAGAACTTACCGTTCGTGCAGTTAACGACGGACAGCAGTCCTCTGAGGTCAAGAGGCCTGCACCCTTATCCAGTGAAGAAACTGGTTACGGCACCCTGCCCCGAGGCAGATGGAGAGCTCGGTGTTCACTTACCTAAGGTGAGGGCGTTAACCTTCGGGGTTCTACAGGAGAAGAGAAAGGGAAGAGGAGAGAGGCACCCAATAACCCCAGTTCATTAATCCCATATTTTCTATCTGCAGACATCTTACTCTTCGAGTCAGACATACAGTGCACAGAGGTCCAGCCCAAAGAGCCAACCGTGTGTTACACATCACCTTTGAAGATACGGCATTCACCCAGTCAAGACCGGCGCCTCTGCGGGAATCAGGTGAGCGTTACAGAACACAAAGCCTACCGCAAAACTCCCACCCAGGCGCTATGGAAACCTCGGATACCGACCAGCTAGCCCAGTTACTTGGGGAACTAAGAGCAGAAGTGCATGCAGCCCTTCAGGAAACGAATGCTCTAAGAAGGGAACTGATTATTTCCAAGGAGCGAACAGACGATCTCGCTAGACAATTGCTACAGTCACAAGCCGGACAAACTCCGTTACCCGCATCAGGGGCAAATCTTCCTTCAACATCCTCTACAAACCCAGTGCAGATCAACCTACCTGGGAATGTACCTCTGGCTCCGCCCGAACGATTTTCTGGTGACCCAAAGAGGTTTGCAGTATTTATTAATCAGTGCCGGTTGCACTTCTTATGCCGGCCAGCAGCCTTTCCAACTGATCAAGCTAAGGTAGCTTTCATGCTTTCGTACCTTAGTGGCAATGCGGCAGACTGGTCGATCCCTCTAGTTAATCAAGATGATCCGGTTCTCCATGATTTTCAAGCTTTTCAGCTCAGTATGGAAAAACTGTTTGCAAGACATTCACAGGGGCAGGCCTTGGACAATGAGCTCCTTTCATTGCGACAGGGTAATCAAGACCTTTTGGCTTATATTGCGTCTTTCAACAGACTGATAGTGGAAACTCGATGGCCTGAGGGCAAAAGGATTACGCTGTTTTATAGAGGTCTACGTGGAGAGCTCAAAGATGTGTTAGTCCAAGTAGTGAATCCCCTGCAAGACTGTTCGGACTATATTGACTTAGTCGTTCAAATTGACCACAGACTGCAGAACAGGAAGGCCGATCGTTCCAAGTTTGATGCTCGAGTATTTTCCAAACCACCAACTCCTACCAAAGGAGTAGACTCCGGGGAACCCATGCAAATAGGGGGCCTGAAAGGACCTCTAAGAAGAAAACAGATAGCACCCCTGTGCTTCCAATAAGGACATCCCCAAGATTGTCCAAAGTCACACCTGTGACCCCTCCACCTGCTGATGCTGAGTGTGAGGTTCAACCCTGTGTGGTTACTCCAGTCTCTGAAGAGTCAGATCTGGAAGAAGACATAACTTTAGTTGGAAATCTGGACCCTGTTGAACATCCTGATCTGCAGTCTTTACTGGCAGAAGGCGGACACAACAGGGCAGACTTCAGCAGAGGACAAAGAGAGTGTCCTACTCTTAAAGGTCTCCGCCTATAGGCAGCTTCTTTGCTCGATGGGTAAGATCCTGGGAAGCACAGGTTGCACTGGAAAGATGGCCTCTTCTACAGTGAACCGACTGAGTCTATCCCTGGGCACTGCAAAAGACGTGTAGTTTCCCTAGAAACAGACTCCAGTTCCTACAGTTGGCCCATGAGATACCTGTGGTTGGTCATTTGAGTTCAAAAAGACCAAGGAAAGGCTCTCCTTATACTTCTACTGGCCTAATATGGGTTCTGAAGTTGACACATTCTGTAGGAGCTGTCACACTTGCCTAACCTCTGGCAAGAGCAGAACCAAGAATGTGGTACCCCTGGTGCCTCTCCCTGTGGTGGGGGTTCCTTTTGAGAGGGTGGGCATCAACATTGTTGGTCCCCTTGACCCTCTCACATCTTCAGGAAACAGGTTTATCATGGTTGTAATAGACCATGCTACTAGGTATCCTGAAGAAATACCTATGAGTACTGTTATGACTCAGGCTGTGCCTAAGGCTCTACTTGGTATTTTTACCAGCGTAGGGTTTCCTAAGGAAGTGACATCCGACAGGGGATCCAATTTTATGTCCCACTACATGCAAGCCATGTGAAAAAACTGTGGTGTCCCTTACAAGTTCTCTACAGCCTACCATCCAAAGACAAATGGACTGGTAGAGAGATTTAATCGTACTATGAAGAGCATGATAGGTGCTTTAGAGGAATCCCTTAAAAGAAAGTGGGACCTTCTACTGCCATGCCTTCTCTTTGCTTATAGAGAAGTCCCTTAGGAGGGAGTAGGATACAGTTCCTTTGAACTTCTCTATGGCCATCCAGTCAGAGGTCCATTGGCCCTGATTAAGGAGGGGTTGGAGAGTGCTCCTTCCCACAAGCCAGTCATAGTGACTGACTATGTGTTAGGTCTCCGGAGGAGAATGTCACACATGATAGCAGAAGCTAGTGATAACTTAAAAGCAGGTCAGGCTCTGGTCAAACATTAGCATGACCAGAAGGTCAGCATGGTTGATTTACTCAAGACCACCTTGTACTAGTTATGGTGCCAACAAGGCAGAGGGCCTTGCAGGACACATGGATAAGCCCCTTCAAGGTTGCGGGCAAACTTGGAAAGGTGAACTATCTGGTGGACTTAGGCAGAACTAAGGAGGCTCCCAGAGTCTTTCACACCAACTGTTTGAAGGCATATGTCTCGAGACCAGAAATGGGAGTTTTGCTTCTAGCTTCAGCTCAAGAGGAGGGGGAGAGTGAACCTCTACCTGACCTTCTCAGAGGTCAACCTTTGGATGAGAACATTGAAGGAGTTAATATCTCTTCTAATCTGATATCTGAGCAACAGGATGAGTGCAAGTTTCTGTTAAGTCAGTTTGCCTCCCTGTTTTCACTTCCACCAGGCTTGACCCCTTGGGGCCAGCATGTTATTCTCGTCGGTGACTGTTTACCTGTGAAAAGCAGAGATTAGAGAATGCCAGAACATGTAAGATCCCACATTAAGGAAGAGGTCAACAAGATGCTTGATCTCAGGGTTATAGAGCCATCTACAAGTCCATGGTATAGTCCAGTTGTTCTAGTACCAAAAGCAGGATCCAAGGAGTTGAGATTCTGTGTGGACTATAGAGCTCTATATGCAGTCACTAAGACTGATGGCCAAGGAGAGATGAACTGGTGGATAAACTTGGTGCAGCCAAGTACCTCAGTACATTTGATCTAACGTCAGGCTATTAGCAAATAGCCCTGACAGACCATGCCAAGGAGAAAGCAGAATGTTCAACGCCAGCAGGCCTCTACCAGTTTAAGGTTATGCCTTTTGGATTAAAGAATGCACCTGCTACATTCCAAAGGATGGTCAATCAAGTTTTGAATGGGATGGAGGACTTCTACATGGCATACTTGGATGACATTGCAGTGGTCAGCCCTGCTTGGAAAGAACATAGTGATCACTTAGTATATGCTTTGCAGGCTCTTGAGCAGGCCCATCTGATCATAAAGGCAAGCAAATGTCAAATTGGTCAGAGCAAAGTGGTCTACCTTGGTCATGAGGTAGGAAGAGGTGAAATAAGGCCATTGCATAGCAAAGTACAAGCTGTACAAAACTGGGCCAACCCTACTACTCAAACCCAAATGAGAGCCTTCCTAGGTCTAACTGGGTACTACAGGAATTTCATTGAGAGCTATGGGTCCATAGCCTCTCCTTTGAATGTAGTCTCCTCTCCAAAATTCCCTAAAAAGGTTAGATGTAATGAGGAGTGCATTCAAGCCTTTGAAAACCTGAAGAAAGCCCTTTGTCAAGATCCAGTCCTAAGAGCTCCTGATTATCACCAACCCTTCATTGTGCAGACAGATGCATCCAATACAGGTATAGGTGCTGTCCTTAGTCAACTGGACGAGAAAGATAGGGAGCACCCCATTTGCTTCATCAGTTGGAAACTGAAGGAACCAGAAACAAGGTGGGCAACCATAGAGCGTGAGTGTTTTGCCATTGTGTGGTCTCTGAAGAAGTTTAGACCATACTTGTATGGATCTACTTTTGTGATTCAGGCAGACCACCAACCCTTGAAATGGTTAATGAAAATGAAAGGGGAAAACCCAAAACTACTAAGATAGTCAATCTGCTTGCAAGGGTTTTATTTCACCATTTAGGACAGGTCAGGATGTCACCACCAAACTGCTGATGGTCTCTCTAGGATCTTTTTAACCGGCTAGATTGAAGAGATTCATCCAGGAGTGGATTAAATCCTCCTGTCCCTTAGTCTGGGGGTGGGGGTGAGTGTTAGGGAGAATTCTCCAGAATGGCTAATTTCCCTTACCTACTGAGTCCCTCAGCAGCTTTGCTGGATTTCTAGGATTTTTTTTTTTCACCTGGTAAAATTGTGAGCCTTTTTTCCCAATATTAAATGTGTTTTGCTGTGTGTTTTACATTTTTGTGTTCATAGAATGTGGAGCCTCACCTACTCCATAGGCATAATCTTTTTACTGTGTGTCACACAGCACCTTTAGTGCAGTGACACAGGGTTGTCTTTTTCAGACTTCCCACTCTGAACTCCATTTTCTGAGGCTGACTACTGCCCCCCAGTACATGTAAAGTTGCCATTGACTTTATTAGTCGTTTTAAATTCACAGGCCCAGTACAAACAATCTTACATAGAGTACTGCAACGGGTTAATAGTTATTCCTTTTTGTCTGTTTCTCAGGGAACATTATTTTGTTCCCCTTTCTTTAAGATTTGGCTGGTGACACTGGTACCTACCCTTTTTTCTGTACCGAGGTCTATGAAAATAGCTTTGGTACTGTTTTAGGCTAAGTTAGTAGCCTCAAACTTAAATACGCTCAACCCCATTTACTTTTATTTGGTTCCGGCTGGGTTTATTCGCCATTTATTTTTTTGTAAAGGTCTTTCTTGTGTTTTACTCTGCGTTCCAACCCAGATTTGTTTGCTTTGTTTGCCGTCCTTTGGCGGGCTTCTTCACAGAAGCCCTCCTTAGGTGCCTGAATATCTGAGGGGGACATGATGTGAGGGAGGGGTTTGAGATTCCCTGCACAGGGTGTCCCTGGAGGCACATGTCACACTCTTTATGATTGGCTGTGGTGACTGTCCCGACAGGACAGCCACCCTGCTGTGTGACTGACAGCCAGGCTGTGTGAATGGGGGAAAACTGCATCAAAAGCAGGTCTCTGGGACTTGGAAGGCAGAGTTGCCACTGGATCGAGTAAACCAAAGAGAAGCTGAAAGAAGAGGACCACTACCACGACTGAACCTCCCGGTTAAGCCCTGCTGTGTGTCTGAATCTCCAAACTTCAACGACAGAGAAGATCTGCAAGGAATCTTCTTCCCTTGAGCCGTTGGGACCAACCACTTCACCAAACTCCAAGCCAGGCCTCCCTCTTCTGCTCGAATTTGCTGTGCACGGCTAAAGTGAACCGGATAGCCAGGAGGACCGGACCTTGCTTGGGTTTTAAGGAGTGCACCTTTTATTTGTCGCTTTGCTCTGGTGCTGGTTTCTTTCCTGGGTAGTGCAGGACCCTCCAGTCTTCCTCCTTCATGTCAGCCCGACAGTTGCTTCAGGAACCATGAGCCTGCAGGATCTGCCAGGAACTTCTGCCTCGGATACAGCATTCTTCTGCTCTAAGGGTACTGTGCAAACCCTGTTGTTCGTTCCGTCCAAATGCGGCGAAAGTGTTTTAAATCTTTTGCCAATCCGAGGGCTTATCCTACTCTACTTTTTTAAGTAACTTTTCTTCCGACCAACTTCCTTTCGAACTCTTGTCAAAGACTTAACTGCAAACTACTCTGAACTGTGTGATCCTCTGCAAATACACTGAACCATAGATATTGGCCCAGGCCTATTGAATTGAATCCTCATTGTAGCAAGCCTTTTCTAGACTGCCCTGCCTACTTACTTGTTGGTGCTGCTTAGTTGTGAATAACCTTGTCTTTCCCTCCCTTTTTGCTCACACTTTATTTTGAGCTTAACTTGTCCAGAATTCATTGGGTGTTGTGTAGTGTATTAAGATTGTGATTTTCTGCTGCTTTACTTTAGTGATCTGTTTTACAAATGATGTGTAAATGAATGTATATTATTTGACTCAGAAACCTTGAGTCAGTGTTTGCTTGAATCATAGTAATTGCTGTCCTTTGTGTAACTTCTGACACTGCTCACTTTACTTTTGAAATAAGTCTGGCTTCTCAGACATCTCAGACATCACTACCACTTTTCTGTGTAGTACAGGCTTACCAAAGGTGAATTTGTACTGTCACTTGTAGTCTTAATTGTGTGTGGTGTTCCCAAAGAGTACTGCATATGATTCTGCCTAACAACAATACAAAACAACTTGTGTTTTCGGATTAACGTGGAGATAGTGGAAGGACATCATTGACTGAATAGCAAGAAGATAGGCAGTCAAGGAAGAGTGAATAGAGTCAGAGAAGGAATTGAAGGAAAGAAAGATGTGTGAGTCATCCACATAGAAGTGATAAAAAAAAGTCAAAAGAAGAAATAATAGAACTGAGAGGAGAGATGTAGAGGGAAAAGGAATGAGAGGACCAAAAACTGAGCTGTGGGGAACGACATGTGAAAGAGGCAGAATGGCAGATGAGGGACCAGCCCAGGAGAGAGAGAATGTGTGTCCTGAGAAGTAAGAATTAAACCAGTTCAGAATAGAGTCTCGAAAGCCAAGTTCAGCAAGAGAGCAAAGAAGAATAGTGTGGTTGACCGCATAACACACAGCCGAGAGATTAAAAAGTATGAGAAGAGTGGACACTTTATAAGGGGTGGGAAGTGAATTAGAATCAAATCATGAGCAAGGGCCCAGATGATGATAAAAAGCATACGCATGATACTGGAGGTAAATCCTCCACTTCAAGGTCAAAAATCATTATTTGGCAGTGTGGTAAAACAGTGATGATTCTGTTACTGCAAAACAAGTGGTGGTAATAGAATCCCCGCCACTGTTTTCCTCACCACCAAACTCGTAATGAGGCCTGTGTATGTCTCCTTAATTAAAACAAATTTCAACCCATTTCAGACAATTACATCAGAAATTGAAGCAGCATGTATGACAGTAAAATAAGCATTCATTTATAAACATTTAAACAGCTTATCCTTTGGGGTTGCACGTTTACCAACCACGGTACAAGATTGTTCATATTCAAAGAGTTATGCTCCTTCAAATGGCCCAGGCTAAAAGAAAAATTATCCACAGGTATCTGACCTGATTCAAGTTCTATTGACAATCCGTTGGAACTGACTCGGACCAAAGTAGGAAAAACAACCTAGCAGAAGTTAAAAGATACTAAATCTCAAGAAGCCAATAACTCCAATATATCACTTAACAGCCAACAAGCACCGCCTCCAATAATGCTGTAAGGTCAAATTAAAGAAATTAGGAAAATAAATAATAGTGAGACCAAGCTTGGAAAGTAGAACAGGTTGTACAGGAGGAAACTTTATTTGCAGGTTTCCAGTCACCTACGTAACTGTAAGGACTTCGGGAACAGCGATAGAATCAGCAGAACAGCACATCTGTGTTGATTTTGCACTGGTTTTGGTGCTCGCTGGTGCACCGCACAAGGTCACAAGTTCTTGTAGGGGGACATGGCCACACAACATGAATGTTAGGTAGCGAGGAGAAACAGCGCAACAGCGTTCCTTTTGTGTCGGCTATGGTGAGGGCACTGTCATGCTACTATGTCCGGAAGGCCATTGTCATATGTGAGCCTACATGTGTTTCGAGCTTTGCTCTTCCTCAGGGCTCACTGACATTTACTCATTGTTAGGTAAATGTTTTGTTCCATTCCAAAAACATACAACTTACATTTAAAAAAATATGTGATGTTAGTATCCTTAATGTGCAACAGTATGCTAATGCTGTAACGCCTCTAATATTCCGTTTTTTGACCATTAGGGCCAGATTACAGAAACTTTGCACCAATGCAAGTGCAAAGTTGCACGGTATCAGCACTAGGGCAATGTTTGCCCTACTTCTAAAAACACTATGACATATTAGAAAATCATTGGACCATGACAAGTGCAGTTTGGTATGCTACAAGCACCAGGGCAAAAATTGTCCTAGTACAAAAAAGATACATTTTCACTGCATTTTATGCACTAGAGCAAAGTTTGCGCTAGTGCTAATACGAATTCGTATTAGCACTAGGGCAAACTTTGCCGTGGTGCAAAAATGCCTATACAAGTATTATTTTTTTTGCACTAGGGCCTTTTTTGCCTTGGTGGCTGATACTATGCCAACCTGCACTTGTCATGATGCAGTGGTTTTCTAATATGTCCCAGTTTTTTTTTTTTTTAAATAGGGCAAACTTTGCCCTAGTGCTAATACCATGCAACTTTGCACTTGCCTGGTGAAAAGTTTATGTAATCTGGCCCCTGTTATGCTAATATTTTAGAATTCAGAATACACCAGGCTAAATTTAAATTCAGGAACGCAGCAGCAGACACCTAACATTGCCTATGACCCTAGACCACCAGGGACTATCTTGAGGGACTCAAGCACTCACCATATCAGGATTTACCTTTAGGACCACATGAACAGAGCCCCATAACACAAACTCAAACATTCACCTTCCCTGGCCACTATGTCAATTCCACTGTGAGTCTGAATGGAGGAAGTAGGTGGGTCTTAGACACCTACTTTTTACATTTGATACTTGTTCCATGAACTTTGAAGCTAGGAAAGGGTTAGCATGGCCAGGTACAAAAGGTCAATGCAGGGAGGGAAATGAGGATAGAATAACACCACCGGAAGCAGGAAGTCTGGATTATCTGGGAGAGGTCATTGGAGGAAGAGGTGGAAAACAAAAAGACCAGCAGGTGGGAGGAAGGAGTTTCGGAGTGTGGAGGAGGGAGTAGAAGTGTGAATGAGGGAGCAGTAGTGTGGAGGAGGGATATCCGTTTATAGGTTATTTATAACACACGTAATACCCAGAGGTTTCTAGGCACGGATCCGGGGATCAAACCTCTGTTTCTCCATGTCGTCTTGCTTCCAAGGAGAGCCCTATCCTCCCAAGACTTTAAGGAGGAAGTCTGGGAGAGGAAGTAGTAATTGGATGAGGGAGGGTAGGGAGAGTAACAGAGTGGGTAGAGTAACATCAAAGCGTGGAGACAAAACCTAGGAGGAGTGAGAGACGTTGGAGGGACAGCATGTTGGAGGAAGAAGAGAAGGTCAGCCAGTGGATTTGGAGGAAGAGTGTAGCAAGGGAAACTAATGAGCAAGTGATAGAGAGAGAGAGAGAGAGAGAGAGAGAGAGAGAGAGAGACAGAAGAGAGTGAGCATGAAAAAGAAGACCAAATCAGACAGAGCATGAGCAATTCCCATATCCCCTTAGACCACTTAGACCACTAACAACTTGTGATAGTAGAGAGAGTTAAGGGGTCCCTGACAGAGGTTAGCGGAGGTTAGTGAGATAAGGCCAAGAACCTTTAGTTCAATATCTCAGAAAATCTTGATTTTAGCATACTCAGGGAGAAACAATGTATATACAATATAATTGGGATAAGGACATCTGAGCTAGATGTGATGTGCTTTTAGATGAGATATAGAGGGATTCTGTAGGGCTCATCAACATCTTAATAAACCCTTGAATCGCCTGCAATTTTGAGTGAGTTTTGTGCCATCTGTGACAAGTAGCACAAATGCTTAATGGCATCTCTCACTATAACAGTAACCTGTTGTGAATCACAAGAGCTATATCTGTGCTGCAAAGTTTTCTCAGATAACATTGCAGTCATGGTTTGTATGGTGATTTGCTCCTTGTGTGATGGCAGCAAGAGAGGTCCTCTGGATTCTTCCTTGTCATGGTCTTTGTGCTGTATCATACGTGACTGGAAAGGTTTGATACCAAATTTGCTGCCAGTCTTTCCCCAAAATACAGTTTTCTTGCTAAAGAGTACAGATGGTGAGTTAATGTTCTTCTTCATCGTATATAAAGAAACTCAGCACTTTGGATTTTCTTGGTGTCCAAATACATGCCTTACTATGCTAATCTGGCTTCAGTGATGGTGGTTGTGGAGTTGATATGAAGGGGGTAACAAGCTGATATTTTATAATTTTATTGTATTTTTATTTGTTTATATCGTGCCGGAGCCAGCAGATTGGGGCACCAACACAAAGATAGAAAATTCTTAACATACAGGCCACGAGACAACGGATTTTATGAGATTACAGATAGGATTTAATAGACTAACTCAGCGAGAATGTATCTAAACAGGTGTGTCGAGTTTTTTACAGAAAATAGTGTATGATCCCTCAAGTCTTATTTGTAATGAATGGAAGGTTGTTCCATTAGGTAGCAACTTTAATGTGGAAGGCTTTGCCCAGTCCATTGGTTTTCCTGAACCTAGCGATTGCTAGTTGGCCCTGGGTGTTTCGGATCTGGGGGCACGACCCGGCACGTAAGCGACCAACATCATTTTGAGATAGGCTGGAGCTTTCCTATGGATACACCTGTGAGCCAAAGTCAAGGCCTTGAAATGGATTCTGTCCTCTACGGGTAACCAATGTAGGCTTCTCCTGTCTTCGCTAAAGTGTTCCTTTTTCCTTTTCCTTTTTATAATTCTCACAGCACTGTTTTGAATTTTTTGACACTTTGCAACATGCCCTTTGTTTGCCCCCAACAGGAGTGCATTTCCGCATTCCAATCTGGGCAAAATGGTTGCTCTTGCAATTGTAACGCTAATATTTAGAGTTATGGCAGACTATGTGAAAGACACTGCGCAACGATAGAGAAGGGGCCTCGTCTTTCTCTATCATCTCTGTAACTGTGGTATTTTCTTCGTCCTCCTTGGTGTTATTGTTTTTCAGGATCATCTGTTGTGGTCTCACCTTGGATGTGTCATAATCTTTATTTTGCTCTTCATCATCATTATTCTCAGACACATCAGTGGGTATGGGTCGTTAATTGATTAATACCCTGAATGCAATATCTTTGGAAGATTCTCTTCAATATTGGTTTGTTGTCATGTTCATCAAATAACATTGGCACACATAATTACAGCTGAATGTACTCTCTTGCCTCCAATTGATATCATTTTTGTAACTGGTATTTTGTTTTTTCACAAATTGTTGCAATTCAGAGTTGTTTCCAATCCATCACAAAAGGTGAATACGCTAAGCTACAGACAATGAATGTAATTTCCTGCCTCTAAACACTTCTAAGATTTTTTCTTTGCTACTGTTTTGTCTCAATCATAACAAAATGTTGGCAAACATATTTGCAGCTACTGAATGTAATCTCATGAAAACATTCTAAGATTTTCCTTTGCAATTAGTATGTTGCCTCATTACAACAATAAGGCATGTAGTTACAGTTACTGACTACCATTTCTTGCCTGCCCCAAATATTTTCACTAGTCACTGGCAAGAAAGGCAATTTGCTTGTATGTCAAACAAGCTAGTGGCTGATTTCCTCCTCAACTAGCCACAACTAGATGCAGATGTCTTTTTTACTTTTTCTATCTCTCTCTCAGCTAAATCATATTTAGTTTTCTAACTCTTCCTCAACTAAATCTATTTTTAATTGTTTTCTCTCCCTCATCTGAAGCCTCTTTCAAGTCCCTAATTCGTTTGTAACTAAATCATAATTGAATTTGATAGCTCTTCCCTTATTGAAATTGTATTTCACATTTCTATCTCTTCTTCCACAAAATATTGTTTTATTTTCTAACTCCAAATCATTTAAAACCAATTTCACAGTTCACTGCTCCCAGTTTCTAACTGGCTGCAATACTGATCATGAACTCTACCTGTGCATACTCTATTTATGCAAGTTTAGACAAGACTAACCCAAACCACTATGTCTGAATCCAATGGGAAGTTCTAGAAGGATTGGCTCAGCAAATTCAGCTGGAATTTGAGTGCTTTAGGTTTGGCCCAATAGCTTTTCTGGGCATACCTAATGTGATGTCACCTGATTGCAACTCATATTAAACTGTGTTTCATAATGTGCTGTAACCCATTTCAAACATTACGGTATATATGAGACTAGCATGTGTACCCATGTTTTGAATGGTAATTCCTTCTTCAGTCCTTGTTTAAAGTTTATTTAATGAAGTGAACCAATGCTTCTTTGTATACAATATGGCTAGTGTTTCCTATAGGAGCTAGTGTGAGCAAATTGTCTTTGTTCTCAACTCTGTAACAAGCCAGATAAAGTTGACCATGGGAAAAGCATGAATCCCGTGAACCGGTTCCAGCTACTTTGAGTTGGGGCATTGAGATTGCACAGCAACATTATTGGTGTCCTGATCTACAGCTGAGGCAGCATCAACCTCAACATAAGTGCTGTATGTGTAGGGCTGAAGCGTGTCAGCTTGAAGGTTTGTGCCCATACATGTACGGTTGAAGCATTTAAGCTTTGTACTATTGAGATGGCATTCATTCATCAACGTTTGTGGGAGTGAATTTGTGTAATTATCATGATGTATTTGCCACAGTGTGATGGACAACATCATTTCAGACTCTATTGAAGAGACATGCACCGTTTCCTGTCACCCACATTAGTACAAAAGCTCTGTATTGTGTCACCCACATGACTTAAAACACTGTCCAGTCATAGTTTTGAAAAAAATAGTTTCTACATGCAAAAGTTTTGACACTAAAGCATCGAAAAAAGTTTTGAATGCATTTTTTTCATGTTACAGGTTTTATTTTTTTTTTCAGATAGAAAAAGAAAAGTTTGTTTTAAAAAGAAAACGGGGAATCGGGAGAAACCCCCATAAAAAAATGCATTCGAAACTTTTGTTTTTGATGCTTTTGTGTTGAAACGTTTGTATGTAGAAACTTTGACGGTCAAAACAGTCACTATAAACCACTTAAAACATGACTGCTTCTAAGATCAGCTAAAATAGTGATAGTGTGGAAGGTTTAGGAACAATGAACTGCTGAGGTTTTCATGAACTGCTGAGCTGTAGGAACAATGAGTGTAGAACTGCGGCAAAACTACCGCACAAAGAGCCATATGGCAGGGGAAAGCATTTCAGACTGCTTTAAAAATAATCAAATAAGAAAAAGATATATTTTATACCTTTTGCCGTCTACACCATGAAACCTACCCACGTGCCAAATGTCATGTTTGTAGCATGTTGGGAGGTATGCTGAACATTTTGAGCAGACACACACACACATATCCAAGCATAGCAGACGGCTTAAAAAAAAAGAAATAGAAACATTTATATTTGTATACTTCTTTCCATTGTCTACACCAGAGAACCTACCCACATGCCAAATTTCAAGTTTCTAGCATGTTCGGAAGTATGCTGAACATTTTGAACAGACACGCACAAATATCCAAGCATTGCATACTGCATCAATTAGAAACATGTATATTTTATACTGTTTACATTGTCTAAATCATGTGATCTACCCACATGCCAGATTTCAAGTGTGTAGCATGTTGGGAAGTATGCTTAACATTTTGAAAAGACACACACACATTTCCACACGTTTCCCTTTTGTATATAGAGAGACATATGAGGATTATTGATTTAATCGGTATTTATAAGTCCTTACTGTAATTAAAGAAGCAAACAGAGAGAATACAAAAGCGAAAGGTTCTCTTGTGAAGTCTTTCCAGGTTTACTCACAATCTGGACCCTTCCCCTGTGTTCCTGTCTTGACAATGCTTCTTAAGACCTCTAAGAGGTTTCAGGTGTCTCGGGTTTCTCTGCAAGGGCTACACCTCAGCATCATAGGCCTCTAATAGACCTTGGTGCTTCTCAACATCCCCTTTAGGTATTTCACAGACCTTGGGTTTCTTAGCATTCACTTTAGGTCGCTCCCAGGTGTCAGGTTTCTCAGCATTCACCTTCTAAGAATGTGGGGTCAGAGTCAAGGTCAATCATCCTTTTTAGAGAAGTGCAATTACTCAATATCTTTCATACCTAACGAACCCTCTAGCACATTCACACCTGTGCAATTTGATTTTGATCATGGCAATGCTGATGATGATGATGACCAAGTCATTAGATATGCACCCAACTTTATTAAGAGAACAATCAGAGTATTTTCATTACATCACCATTCAGTCCAGCGGAGTACAACACCAGCACTACCAGAAAAACATAATATGAATACGTTTCGTCCCCTGGTTGCTTGTAGACCCCTTGCTGACAAATTGCCCACCTTCTCCCTCCCATGCTGTTAGCTCCCCACTCCATTGTTTCACTGCTCCCCTCACCACTTTGTTCCCCCTATGATTGGAAAGTGCTTGATTGCTTCTAGAAGCTAGGTCAGCACTTAATAATAATAATAATAATAATAATAATAATAATAATAATAATAATAATAATAATAATAATAATAATAAAACAAGACATAAGCACAGACAAAAAGGGCACTACCCACCATCTCAAAAACGTGAATTTCACAGTGCATGAACATAAACAATCTCTTAATGACTATACTTTATTTGTGAAACTTCATAAATGCTCTAGTTTCAGTGCAATATGATGTCAATCATCAGAGGTGTCACCAAGAATCTCACAGAAACCATTGTATGTATGATACCTATGTGCCATGCTGATTGCCAGATTCGCTCTCAGTCTGCCGATGAATAAATGACACAACTCCACTGTGAATATCTTTCATGTGGAATATTCTCTTTCTTTTTTCTGCAGAATAACAAGCTGCATCCTATCCTCTGCACTGTGTGCATATAATTATATCATGTGGGAATCCAAGTATGTGACTGGATGCTTCGTCCATCAAAGCCATACAAACAAACACCATCCACATGATCAGGAAAACCTATAAAGCATCCCCATGAGCAAGTATACAATAAACAGCATGTTGGAAATACAAAATGTCACCACCAAGGAAATGTTCCTGTGGCTATTGGTGCTACCAGCATCCCAATACAAAGTAGAGGGAGGGAAGAAGCAGTAACCCACACTTGTGTGAGCCCAATCTCAGTGAGTCATTTCAACGTTATATTTTCAAGTACCCTTGTGTAATTCAAAACTCGAGACAATCCTGTTACAGACCATATGTTTCATTCTTTAGCAGATATCAAATGTTTCAGGGAGTTAATGAAGTGATATGCCCCGAGGCTGGGGGGCCAGCCCTGTTGTGAACAGCCTGTCACCCAAGATAAGGGCCTCAGTGAATCGAGGGTCCCTTAACAAAGGAGGCTGTGACGTTACCGACCAGGTCGGCCCGCCTCTGAGGGGCACATCGCCTTTAGCACCGGGTGCTAAAGTCAATGGTAACATATTTAAAAAAGGAAAAATGTACCTTTATTCCATCCTGCAATGCAGCATAGGGAACAGGAGTCCATCTTCCGGGTTGAGTTTGAATCAACACTGAAGACAGACTTCTGTTCCCGACATTTGTAGCAGGATGGAATAAAGGTGCTGTTTTCTTTTTTTTTATTACTTTAACTTCACCTTTACAACCCAGGTGTAGTTGTTAGTGATGGGTGCCAAAGGCGGCATGGGGGAGGTGGGAGGAAGCAAAGTAGGCAAAGAGCAATCGGCACAGAGCCATGGTGGAGCACGGAATGCGTGCTTATACTAGAGGATTCAGCCCGTGTTCCGAGTTCCCTGATTTGTTGGCGCCTCTGCCCAAAGTGGTAAGAGAAAGCACAGACTCACATTTGAATATTCTAAGTTACATTTATTTTGCACCCAGTGCTTTATCTTGATGATAAGGTAGATATTGGGGAAAGAAAATCATTGCAGTGTCAAAGCGAAGGGTGACATTGGTACAGTGAGGCCACTACAAAGGTCTTTAACAGAGGAATTCAGGAATGATAGTTCAGTTTACATCAGACTGTTGGGGAGAAGTTGGACCCCCACCAGGGCTTCTGGGGGTCCCAGATATGGGAGGCCCCAACACCTCCCATTTTGCCCAAAGAAATGCAGTCAAGCTCTAAGCAGACAGCAACATGTTCCAAACTGCGTATATTTCTGGGCAGCAAAAAAAACACACAGAGAGCTTCGTGCACAGCGAAAATCCAGGCACCATCTCCCCCGGGGCTGGCTTGCAAGCCAGCTTTGTAACACACTGCAGGCTGACATCACATAATTGGACCAACTCCCAGAAACCTATCTCATCCTGCCATTGGCTGCTAAGTGATAGGTTGCCTATGAAGCCCTTATAGGAAGCCTGATCATTGGACATTAGGACTTTGGCGTCAGTGGGCTGGTTTAACTGCACCACCCCCATTACCTAATTATAAAATTGTTGCATTATGAATTTGTGCCCATTAGTTTTAGCTGGAACAGGCTTTTCGCCACTGGGCCCTCAGCGTTCATTGGCCAGAGCTGAGCCATTCTTGTTACAATTATGTTTCAAATGATGTGTGGGTCTTTGCGAAAATGTCTTTCGTTCCCAGGGAAAAAAACACTGGGCTCTGGATGTTCAGCTCTGGCTTACTCGTATTTGTGAAGAATTAAAAATGCTTGTCTGCCAGAGTTCACTGTCATTCAAGGAAAGGAATCTTATCTTACTGTAAGACCTTGACCCTGGGTTTGCGAGGCGCATTGCTGAAGTCAGCACAAATCCCCACTGTGGCTGGTGTTCAGTGAGACAAATGCACTTAACATGGCTTTACATTGTGTCATTGGATTAGGTTAATTCATATGAGCACCTGCAAGCCTTCAAACAGGAATTCTTGTGTTTTGTAGATTATGGTATTGCTGCATTGGTGAAGTGGGTGTCTTTCAGCATATTTGTCACCCATGGGTGCGCTGGGGCCTGGTTCAAATAATAAGTGTGCTCCTTATTCTTCCTGCTGTTCTGTCTGTTGATGTGCCTGGGGTGAGGGGGCAGGAGTTTGATCTCGATTTTCCCTCTTCTGTCCCCCCTCTGGTCGACTTGTCAACCACACCAACAAGCAACATTCACCTCCTTCCTGTCTGCATATCTTTGTCAATTCTCTGAAGTATCCATAATTGTTCACATGATTGTCGTTGAACAGTACATGTAGGAGTGTTCTCCTTCTGCGACCCACCCCACTCACTTCCCTTCATACTTCCTCGGATCACAGGGAGTGTCCACCCTTATTACTGCTGCAACCATGTTGCACACCGCTATCTTCTCCCTTAGTCTGGCTCTTCCTTTCACCATGTCTTTTATTTGCATTCCAATCTCTTCTTCTGTTGTTCTCACGCATCTTGCAATGGATCTTGATCTTGTACAATGATTCTGCGCTCGGTACTAGTGCTTCCATTATCATCTTCAATCCACTAGCCAGTCATGATGGCATCCATGACCATGGAAACGCTAGCCAGTTCTTGTCTTTCTCTGTTCACATGTGTTTTCTGCTGAACAGTCTTTTGTGTGCTGGTACTTCATCCAATGTTGCTTCTGTCTCGCTCGAGAAGTAATTCCCCCCTCTTTTCACTCCTCTGTCTGTTTCTCTTCTTCTGTAGTTTGTGCTTTTGGTTCTTTGTTCAGTCACTTCCTCTTTCTGCTGTTGTTTTCCATCGTGGGGAATGTGTCATGCTTCACATCTTCCTTGGGCATCACCAACAAGGGCATGCTGATGCGCACCAATAAACAGTCACCTCCCCAATTCGGTGGTAGTTTCTCTTGAGCTTTAGATGCATATGCTCAATAGTAGTCCATAAGCACTGATGTTCCTGCTCTCATCTCCCTACTTGTCTCAACCTTCTTGCATCCAGCATGTTTGCCCACTTCTTTTCACTGTTGTGCTGGTAACATAAGGCTGGTGCCTTCACAGTATAGGTCCTTCTTCATTCTCCACCCAAGTCACCATCTTCACACTTTTGTCCCACTCAGTTAGGCAGTTGTCATTTTTTTGTTTTTTTATTTTGTTTTATTTTTTTATTTATTTTTTCTTCTCTTGCAGCTTGCTCACTGGTGCATTTGCTAGTTGTTTCTTCTCTCTCTCTCTGGCCCCTTTGCTACATACGGTTTTCTTCAATGAGCTGCCAGTAGTTGTTCATCATGGGTAGTGTCTTGATGTACTCTTCTTTCATAGGGGATTGCCTCTTTTTTTTTCTTTTTACATCAATCTTAATGTTGCTGTCATCCCTTGCAATCTTTTTCACGTTTGGAACACTTTGTGATACATGGGTGTCATACTTTGTTGTATGTATTTCTGTTGCAATCAATTCTCTCAAGGCATAGGAGATTAAAGAGCAGTCAGGGCAGCTCTCCCCAGTGGTGTCCCTACCAATTTTGTGCATGTGTGCATGTTGTTGGTTACTTCTGCTATGTGTGTGATGTGTATGTTTTACTCCCTTTGTGTCTGCAGTTACACTGCGCTTACCTCTCCTTACTTTGGTAGCAGTATTTTCCTCACCCTCTGACCCCATAACTCTTCCTGCTTGGGTTAGGGAATGTTAGTAGGGGGTACAGCGGTAATGCTCACTATTACATATTATTTTTAAATGACCACCCCCCATTATTCCGTTCATCATTAACAGTCCCATTGTGAGGATAAAAGTCCTAATTTGCCTGCGCATAACCACTTACGCTGCTGGGTCCTTGCAGCTGATGAGATGATGAAGTTGCCCACCTGAAAATCGCAAGAGAGGCGTTAATATGTTAGTACTTGTTAGTAACCTCAAGCCCTCTGAACTAAACAATCACTAAGGGCAAAAATGAAACCTACCCCCGGACATTTCTTGTTGAGGGTTTCTCAATGTGGGTCGGACAGTATATGCACTTCATTCTTGATGGGGAAAAGTTTGAGCTTTGTATTCAATGGAAGCAAGGAAATATACTTCAGGAAAAAGTGCTCTAAGGGGTCTGAGTTTTCTGACAGAGTGTGCAATTGAGTGGGAAAATGCTTCAAAATGGTTTAATGAGTAGGCCTCAGGGTGACTAATGGGAGATAACATTAAGGAAATTTTCTACACAATTCTAACAGCCTACATACACAACAACCTGCATGTGCGAGGAAAAGAGAAAGAACAAAAAGTGTTACAGCTGTCAGGTACACAAAATATAATTTCAATCCTGTTTCAGCATGCTATGCACACTGGGGTATTGGTCCCTATTCTAGCTGCTTGTGTGTGTTGGACCATAGGATGGCCATGTTTCCCTAACTCGAGAGTCTTCGTGCTGTCTTGCAGTTCATGAAAATCTGTTGCGTTGGCCCTGTTTATCGTTGCTCCATCGTTGCCAGGGTGGCCACCGCTTTGTAGGACTTGACGCCTTACATATCTAACAAAGTCTGTCAGGAGGACAAAATGTCCCACTCTAGTCCCTAGCCATTGAAATTTTAGTTGTCCGTTGTCTTCAGGCCTGCCCTGGGTCCTTTGTATCTGGCGAGAAATGAAAAAGAAGCGCTTGAGACCTGAGAATTGACATATTCTTCAATTTCTTGACCTAACCTCTCTGCACTACTCTTACACTATTCAGTGTCCTAGTGGGAGGAGCTAAGGGTACATTTATGCACCATCTTGTCATCACCTGGTGGGTGTTCAATGGCGGTCTGATCGTAAATTGTTACACAATTTGAAATTTACCTGGAAAATGAGTAGACAATGAAGATTCCCCCTGCTAATAGCGCAGGGAGCTCTTGATTCTATTAAAGACAAGGAGGCGAGCATTATGCTTCATCTTCTTATTTATTTGCTCTCCAGCAGTTTCAACACAACAAATAAAATGTCCATCTTTACGATGGCACAAACACATTTTTTCTTTTTTTTTTTCTTTTTCAAAACTTCATTTCCCATCAGCCTAGGCCCTGAACCCAGTGTCCTGGTCATGTGACCTAGTCCTTCCTCTTCCTGTAAACCTCCTCTTCTTTGACTGTATTCCAACTAACATCATAAACATCTCCTGAACTGACAACTTGATCCGGGAGGTCCTTGAACTGTAGAACTGTGAAACGAACTCTCGCCTCCCAACTTGCGATCGCGATCGATGCTTTCCGATCGGCTCTCGTGCTTACTCAGCCGTTCTTCTGATCTTCTCCTAAGACGGAAAGACAACAGTACAAATTAGGGCGGCGGATACACACCCTATTTCTGAGGAAAAAATGCACTTGTTATTTACTCCGTACATATCTTACTATTACAACATCATCTTTTATTCTTCCCTCGTGTATCTCGGGTGGGAAATTAATGCTCGCCTCCTTGTCTTTAATAGAATCAAGAGCTCCCTGCGCTATTAGCAGGGGGAATCTTCATTCTATGTCAAGACGGAGGCGAGCATTATGCTTGTTCAAAGCTTCTTACCATAGCTTCTGCCAGTGCATTAATTGGCTTAAAATAAAACGTTCTGAACGTGCTATCACTCGCCCAATCGGCTGCTTTCAGAATATCTTGCAATGTCGCTCCTTGACGGAGTGCCTTGGATGCCCCCACTCCTCTTACAGAGTGTGCTCCAAACTTCGCCATGTCTATCCCTGCTAGACTCATGATTTCTCTAACCCACCTTGCTATAGTGGCTGTAGCTACGCCTTTATGCGGTTTCCTGCGCGCTATCAACAATTGCGTCGTCTCCGCTCAGCTGTTCTATTCACATATTCTCTTATGCATGCGGCTACGCACCATTCAGGATGATCTTGCATATATGGATACGTTATTGACGAGGAGTCTGTCTTTGTCCTCCTGGCCAGATGGAAAGTCACTCCGTCTGGCCCGTATATCAATCTGTCTACCTCCAAAGCTCTGACGTCTGCCACTCTCCTGCAGGAGATCATGCATAGAAGCATCGCTAATTTCTCCGATAGTCTTCCCAGTGTTAGGTACCTATTACTGGGCCAGTCGGCTAATAGTCGAAGCACTACTGTAACGTCCCATAGAGATTTATACCTCGGTTGCGGAGGCTTTCTGCATTTTATCCCCTTCAGGAGTCTAATTACTGCCACGTTCTCACCCACTGGTACTCCTTCAATAGGCATATGGCCTGTCGATATTGCGGATCGATATACCCCTATCGTGCGGTAGGCTTTACCGTCCTGCAGAAGTTCCGCCAGGAAATTCACGATCTCTACTAGAGGAGCCGAAATGGGATGAAAACCTCTCGCCTTGCACCATCTTGACCATTTGTACCAAGCTGCATCGTAGCTCCTTCTAGTCGATGGAGCCCATGATTCTGCGATGAGGCTCGCAGCCTGAGGCGAAATTCCCGGGAGATTCCAACGTCTCCTGCTATCTTGCACGCCATTAGCGGCATCGTCCCCTTCACTCTCAGAGGGTGATACGACCCAGCCGGGTCCGTGAGGAGATCTTCCTCTTGCGGCAACACTCGGGGATAGTCCGCCAACAGTTCCATTAACGCTGGAAACCAGACTTGGGACTTCCATATCGGTACTACTATGATCAGATTGGCTTCCTCCTTGCGGACTTTTGTTAGAACTCTGCTTATCATTATAAATGGAGGGAAAGCATATAGCGTTTGCCCTCTCCAATCTTGCAGAAAAGCATCTGTCCCTGCTGCTACTGGGTCCAGCCTCCAGCTGAAAAACCTGCCCATTTGAGCGTTCAGTCTGGACGCAAATAGATCTACGTGAAACGGTCCCCAGAGCTTCTCTATCCGCTGGAATGTCGCTCTGTGCAGCATCCAGTCGCTGGTGTCTGTGAGATGTCTGGAGTTCCAGTCTGCCACCACGTTCTGGGCTCCTGGTAGATATTCTGCCGTCACTGCTGTTCCCGACTCCAGACAAGAGTGCCAGAAGTCCTTGGCTATCTCTGCTAGTAATCTGGACTTCGTCCCACCTAAGTGATTTATGTATTTGACTGCTGAGATGTTGTCCATCTTCAGAAGTATACATGAGTTCACTCTGTCCTTGGTGAAGGCTCTGATAGCAAAAGAGCCGGCCAGGAGCTCCAGGCAGTTTATGTGAAGCTTGAGCTCCTCCGAGCTCCATCTGCCTCCCGTTTGGAGTTCTCCGCATCGGGCACCCCAGCCTGCTCTGCTGGCGTCCGATTCTATTACCATGTCCGGGCGGTCGCCAAAAATGGCTCTGCCGTTCCATGCCTCCATGTTCTGGAGCCACCACTCCAGCTCCGTTCGGGCTTCTTGGTCTAGCTGGACTAGCTGGTGATAGCCGAGCCCTTGCTGTAGGTGTCTTATTTTCAACCTCTGGAGCGCTCGGTAATGAAGAGGCCCTGGGAATATCGCTTGGATTGACGCCGCCAGCAGACCCACAATTCTTGCGATTGTTCGCAGCGATGTGGTCGGTCTGGCGAGGCAGGTCCTTATCTCCCTCCAAATATCTCTGATCTTCCTGTTCGGCAGCTCCAGGGTCGCCGACCTGGTATCTATAATGAAACCTAGGAATTCTATCCTCCTGGCTGGTACAGTTTCTGATTTCTCTTGGTTCACTAGGAATCCCAAAGAGGTTAGTAGGTTCGCTACCCATCTGGTCTGATATCGCAGCGCTTCTTCGCTGCTTGCCATTATTAGGATATCGTCTAGGTAGATGATGATCCGGATGCCCTTCTCTCTGATTGCTGCTGCTACTGGTCTCATCATTTTCGTAAATGCCCAGGGAGCGGACGCTAGTCCGAAAGGCATCGTGCGAACTGCCATAATCGCCCGTCCCAGTTCAAGGCCAGGAAGGGTCGGTATTCCTGATCTACTGGGATCGTGAGATACGCGTCTTTCAGGTCTATCCTTGTGAGCCAGTCGCCCTGTCTGAGCGTGTCTCTCAGTTGGTGGGTCCCTTCCATCTTGAAGTGGTTGTAAACTACCCACTCGTTCAAGTCCTTCAGATTTATTACTGGCCTCACTTTCTCTTTCCTGTGAACCAGGAACATATTGCTTATAAATTTCGGAGCTACGCAAGGCTCGATGGCCCGCTTCTCCGCTAAACTCTGAAGTTCTGTTCGCAACAGGGCTGCTTCTATTCGCGCTGTCACTATCAACCTGGGGGCTCTGTATTGGACTGGGGTCTGAGTGAATTGTATGTGTAGGCCTCTGACTGACTGAAGCACCCAAGCGTCGCAGGAAAGCGCGCGCCAGTTCTCCCAGTACATCGCTGTCCTCCCCCCTACTGCAGGGTAAGCGGATACTCTCACCTGTGGGAACGTATTGACCTCTTCCCTGTCCTCTGCCTCGCCTTCCTCTGGGGAAACGGCCTCTGGGTTGGAAGAAGGTGTCTGGCTTCTTATCTTCCCAATATTGCGCTCTGTTCGATTGAGGCCTTCTGGCTGACTGATAACGACCGGACGCTCGGCCTCTGTAGCGACCGGTCCCTCCAAAAACCCTTCCGGGGAAGATTTTTCTAATGGAGGCTTGCGCCTTCTCCAATGAGGTGTAGGTCCCTACGAACCTCCCCATCTCCTTTCCGAAGGTCTCGCCGAACAGCAGTCCTTGTGCGGCCTCTCCTGCTTCGTAGGAGGACAGGTCTCCTAGCTTTTGATCTATCTTCAGAAGCAGTCCCCTCCTACGCTCTGAGGATATGGCGCAGTTCGCGTTACCTAATAGGCATACGGCTCTTTGGGCCCAGTTCGCTAATACATCCGGGTCAATTTCTTCACCTGTGTCTTTCGCTCTTTCTGCCAGGTCCATGATCTTGGCTAATGGGCCTGCTAGATCCAGGACCTTCTCCTGGCAACTCCTCCAGGAGCGGTCGATCCCTTTCCTAGGGTCTCTATTCGATTTCGCCACAAACGCTAACATTTTAGGGTCTAATTCTGGCGCTTCTGCTACCTTCCCTGGGAGTTCCGGTCTGGGGCATTCCGCCCTCATTCTTTGCCTCACTTCCTTCTCTAAGGCCTTGCGCAGCCTCTGCGTCATGTATCGTGCCACTCTCGGGGAGGGCACCCATTCCGAAGATCTCGGGTTCCTAATCTCCTCGGGTTGGAACATGTCTGAGGTTTCCGCTTCTAGGTGATTCAGTTTTCTCAGTCTCTTTTTCGGAGGCGATAGGCTCCCTTCGTCTCTGTCTTTATCTTCCTCCTCCTGTGAGGATGATGGAGATTCTACGAATTCCTCTTCTCGAGGGGCCTCCTCTCCTGCGTCTCCCATATTCTCTTCCCCTGGGTAGGGGGTCATGAGGCTCGGCACCTCCGACTTGGCCATAAAGGCTTCTCTGAGCCTATTGAAAGCGTCGGATGCCTCCGGGGCCTTTGGATTCGCCCCTTCAGGTTGGCCCGGGGGGTCAGAAGAGTTCACGCTCTTCCGGGCCTTCGTACACCCCTGAGGGCTCTCTGGCGTGGCCCTGGTGGACGTGCTTGTTGATGGTACGGTGCTTCTGTCCTTTTGGCTTAGGACAGTCTCGATAGTTAGCAGGCGGTCCTGCAGGGGTCTGACTCCTAGAGCCACTGCCTCTATGAGTGAATTACCCAGCACGTCCTTGAAGCTCTGAGCCAGATCTTCCGAGTACGTGGCTTCTTGCTCCTCCTCACTCCACTCAAAATCGGCCATGATACATGCTGGTAGGTGCCTGATAGTACCTGAAAAGGTGTAAGGGCACGTCCACTTCTCACTCCTTTATCTAGAGGCTGCACCTGACTGCAAAGCAGCTTCTTTACTTTTTTCAGTGTAGGCACTGAGTTCACCAATTCGCTCGTATGAGCGCTCTCCGGTAGAGATTACCGATCTGTTCCTCGGCGAAGCCCCGCCTCCGCGAGGGCGGGGAGCTGGGGAAAGACGTATCTCCTCCGGCGTCGTCCGCGATGGGCGTTAACTCAGTTTCTCGCGCCTCCCTCACGAAGGTGGGGGTCTCGCTCCCTCACTGTCGGCGCGAGTGCGGTGTCCTAGGCCGGCCCCTAAGGTGCTGATACTGCAGCACGGGGCCAGGCTAAAAACAAATTAAAGTAAAGGATTGTCGAATCCTCCCTACGCTGCGCGACCCCTGCGCGCTGTCCTAATGACAGGTCATGAGAAAAACGCTATATATCATCGCTACAACTGATAACCCAAGACAAAAGCTGACAGAAATGCGCAGCTAAGTAAAAGGGTACTTATCTCTTTGGAGAGCAGGAAAAGAAGAGGAGGTTTACAGGAAGAGGAAGGACTAGGTCACATGACCAGGACACTGGGTTCAGGGCCTAGGCTGATGGGAAATGAAGTTTTGAAAAAGAAAAAAAAAAAAAAAATGTGTTTGTGCCATCGTAAAGATGGACATTTTATTTGTTGTGTTGAAACTGCTGGAGAGCAAATAAATAAGAAGATGAAGCATAATGCTCGCCTCCGTCTTGACATAGAACCACTATCCTGTAGCTGCATCCTTAACACATCTGGATTATCTGCACTTAATTCAGGTGAATATACTCATGACTCACTTGGGTCATATATACGCAATTTAGGTGCTAGTGTACAAATGGGCCTTTGAGTCTTTATATTTACTGTACTTTTGCTTTAAGCTATTTATAGTGCGCGCCTTTGTCCTGGGGGCATTAGGCACTGACAAGCTAAACAGGGAAACATCAGGGTGGTAAATCTGTCATATAGGGTGGCTGTGTGTCTAAATGAAGAGGATCATGTTCCTTAGTTAAGATAATCGCAGGGTTTTAAAATCCTTTTTCTATGGCTCCCCTCACACCTTCTCTGGGCGTGCCCTGCAGTGAACTGCAGGCACTTTAAGCTGGTACTAATGAAGTTTGCTACTCACAAATTTTTATACCAACATTATTCTCCAATTCGTGCAGCAATTACCTCCTTCCCTATGTGTGTTTGCTAATGCATTTGTGCCAGTGCTGTGTTCAAGAGCGCTAGTGGCATTACTACTTGCACTGTGTTATTTTGTCGCCAAATGGTGTCTGTTGGGAACATTGACCATCCACCCTTTACTCCGAGTTCTCTCCTCCCGTGTCGCTTTGCTCTGGTGCTGGTTTCTTTCCTGGGTAGTGCAGGACCCTCCAGTCTTCCTCCTTCATGTCAGCCCGACAGTTGCTTCAGGAACCATGAGCCTGCAGGATCTGCCAGGAACTTCTGCCTCGGATACAGCATTCTTCTGCTCTAAGGGTACTGTGCAAACCCTGTTGTTCGTTCCGTCCAAATGCGGTGAAAGTGTTTTAAATCTTTTGCCAATCCGAGGGCTTGTCCTACTCTACTTTTTTAAGTAACTTTTCTTCCGACCAACTTCCTTTCGAACTCTTGTCAAAGACTTAACTGCAAACTACTCTGAACTGTGTGATCCTCTGCAAATACACTGAACCATAGATATTGGCCCAGGCCTATTGAATTGAATCCTCATTGTAGCAAGCCTTTTCTAGACTGCCCTGCCTACTTACTTGTTGGTGCTGCTTAGTTGTGAATAACCTTGTCTTTCCCTCCCTTTTTGCTCACACTTTATTTTGAGCTTAACTTGTCCAGAATTCATTGGGTGTTGTGTAGTGTATTAAGATTGTGATTTTCTGCTGCTTTACTTTAGTGATCTGTTTTACAAATGATGTGTAAATGAATGTATATTATTTGACTCAGAAACCTTGAGTCAGTGTTTGCTTGAATCATAGTAATTGCTGTCCTTTGTGTAACTTCTGACACTGCTCACTTTACTTTTGAAATAAGTCTGGCTTCTCAGACATCTCAGACATCACTACCACTTTTTTACAAACTTTGCCCTAGTGCTAATACCATGCAACTTTGCACTTGCCTGGTGAAAAGTTTATGTAATCTGGCCCCTGTTATGCTAATATTTTAGAATTCAGAATACACCAGGCTAAATTTAAATTCAGGAACGCAGCAGCAGACACCTAACATTGCCTATGACCCTAGACCACCAGGGACTATCTTGAGGGACTCAAGCACTCACCATATCAGGATTTACCTTTAGGACCACATGAACAGAGCCCCATAACACAAACTCAAACATTCACCTTCCCTGGCCACTATGTCAATTCCACTGTGAGTCTGAATGGAGGAAGTAGGTGGGTCTTAGACACCTACTTTTTACATTTGATACTTGTTCCATGAACTTTGAAGCTAGGAAAGGGTTAGCATGGCCAGGTACAAAAGGTCAATGCAGGGAGGGAAATGAGGATAGAATAACACCACCGGAAGCAGGAAGTCTGGATTATCTGGGAGAGGTCATTGGAGGAAGAGGTGGAAAACAAAAAGACCAGCAGGTGGGAGGAAGGAGTTTCGGAGTGTGGAGGAGGGAGTAGAAGTGTGAATGAGGGAGCAGTAGTGTGGAGGAGGGATAACCGTTTATAGGTTATTTATAACACACGTAATACCCAGAGGTTTCTAGGCACGGATCCGGGGATCAAACCTCTGTTTCTCCATGTCGTCTTGCTTCCAAGGAGAGCCCTATCCTCCCAAGACTTTAAGGAGGAAGTCTGGGAGATGAAGTAGTAATTGGATGAGGGAGGGTAGGGAGAGTAACAGAGTGGGTAGAGTAACATCAAAGCGTGGAGACAAAACCTAGGAGGAGTGAGAGACGTTGGAGGGACAGCATGTTGGAGGAAGAAGAGAAGGTCAGCCAGTGGATTTGGAGGAAGAGTGTAGCAAGGGAAACTAATGAGCAAGTGATAGAGAGAGAGAGAGAGAGAGACAGAAGAGAGTGAGCATGAAAAAGAAGACCAAATCAGACAGAGCATGAGCAATTCCCATATCCCCTTAGACCACTTAGACCACTAACAACTTGTGATAGTAGAGAGAGTTAAGGGGTCCCTGACAGAGGTTAGCGGAGGTTAGTGAGATAAGGCCAAGAACCTTTAGTTCAATATCTCAGAAAATCTTGATTTTAGCATACTCAGGGAGAAACAATGTATATACAATATAATTGGGATAAGGACATCTGAGCTAGATGTGATGTGCTTTTAGATGAGATATAGAGGGATTCTGTAGGGCTCATCAACATCTTAATAAACCCTTGAATCGCCTGCAATTTTGAGTGAGTTTTGTGCCATCTGTGACAAGTAGCACAAATGCTTAATGGCATCTCTCACTATAACAGTAACCTGTTGTGAATCACAAGAGCTATATCTGTGCTGCAAAGTTTTCTCAGATAACATTGCAGTCATGGTTTGTATGGTGATTTGCTCCTTGTGTGATGGCAGCAAGAGAGGTCCTCTGGATTCTTCCTTGTCATGGTCTTTGTGCTGTATCATACGTGACTGCAAAGGTTTGATACCAAATTTGCTGCCAGTCTTTCCCCAAAATACAGTTTTCTTGCTAAAGAGTACAGATGGTGAGTTAATGTTCTTCTTCATCGTATATAAAGAAACTCAGCACTTTGGATTTTCTTGGTGTCCAAATACATGCCTTACTATGCTAATCTGGCTTCAGTGATGGTGGTTGTGGAGTTGATATGAAGGGGATAACAAGCTGATATTTTATAATTTTATTGTATTTTTATTTGTTTATATCGTGCCGGAGCCAGCAGATTGGGGCACCAACACAAAGATAGAAAATTCTTAACATACAGGCCACGAGACAACGGATTTTATGAGATTACAGATAGGATTTAATAGACTAACTCAGCGAGAATGTATCTAAACAGGTGTGTCGAGTTTTTTACAGAAAATAGTGTATGATCCCTCAAGTCTTATTTGTAATGAATGGAAGGTTGTTCCATTAGGTAGCAACTTTAATGTGGAAGGCTTTGCCCAGTCCATTGGTTTTCCTGAACCTAGCGATTGCTAGTTGGCCCTGGGTGTTTCGGATCTGGGGGCACGACCCGGCACGTAAGCGACCAACATCATTTTGAGATAGGCTGGAGCTTTCCTATGGATACACCTGTGAGCCAAAGTCAAGGCCTTGAAATGGATTCTGTCCTCTACGGATAACCAATGTAGGCTTCTCCTGTCTTCGCTAAAGTGTTCCTTTTTCCTTTTCCTTTTTATAATTCTCACAGCACTGTTTTGAATTTTTTGACACTTTGCAACATGCCCTTTGTTTGCCCCCAACAGGAGTGCATTTCCGCATTCCAATCTGGGCAAAATGGTTGCTCTTGCAATTGTAACGCTAATATTTAGAGTTATGGCAGACTATGTGAAAGACACTGCGCAACGATAGAGAAGGGGCCTCGTCTTTCTCTATCATCTCTGTAACTGTGGTATTTTCTTCGTCCTCCTTGGTGTTATTGTTTTTCAGGATCATCTGTTGTGGTCTCACCTTGGATGTGTCATAATCTTTATTTTGCTCTTCATCATCATTATTCTCAGACACATCAGTGGGTATGGGTCGTTAATTGATTAATACCCTGAATGCAATATCTTTGTAAGATTCTCTTCAATATTGGTTTGTTGTCATGTTCATCAAATAACATTGGCACACATAATTACAGCTGAATGTACTCTCTTGCCTCCAATTGATATCATTTTTGTAACTGGTATTTTGTTTTTTCACAAATTGTTGCAATTCAGAGTTGTTTCCAATCCATCACAAAAGGTGAATACGCTAAGCTACAGACAATGAATGTAATTTCCTGCCTCTAAACACTTCTAAGATTTTTTCTTTGCTACTGTTTTGTCTCAATCATAACAAAATGTTGGCAAACATATTTGCAGCTACTGAATGTAATCTCATGAAAACATTCTAAGATTTTCCTTTGCAATTAGTATGTTGCCTCATTACAACAATAAGGCATGTAGTTACAGTTACTGACTACCATTTCTTGCCTGCCCCAAATATTTTCACTAGTCACTGGCAAGAAAGGCAATTTGCTTGTATGTCAAACAAGCTAGTGGCTGATTTCCTCCTCAACTAGCCACAACTAGATGCAGATGTCTTTTTTACTTTTTCTATCTCTCTCTCAGCTAAATCATATTTAGTTTTCTAACTCTTCCTCAACTAAATCTATTTTTAATTGTTTTCTCTCCCTCATCTGAAGCCTCTTTCAAGTTCCTAATTCGTTTGTAACTAAATCATAATTGAATTTGATAGCTCTTCCCTTATTGAAATTGTATTTCACATTTCTATCTCTTCTTCCACAAAATATTGTTTTATTTTCTAACTCCAAATCATCTAAAACCAATTTCACAGTTCACTGCTCCCAGTTTCTAACTGGCTGCAATACTGATCATGAACTCTACCTGTGCATACTCTATTTATGCAAGTTTAGACAAGACTAACCCAAACCACTATGTCTGAATCCAATGGGAAGTTCTAGAAGGATTGGCTCAGCAAATTCAGCTGGAATTTGAGTGCTTTAGGTTTGGCCCAATAGCTTTTCTGGGCATACCTAATGTGATGTCACCTGATTGCAACTCATATTAAACTGTGTTTCATAATGTGCTGTAACCCATTTCAAACATTATGGTATCTATGAGACTAGCATGTGTACCCATGTTTTGAATGGTAATTCCTTCTTCAGTCCTTGTTTAAAGTTTATTTAATGAAGTGAACCAATGCTTCTTTGTATACAATATGGCTAGTGTTTCCTATAGGAGCTAGTGTGAGCAAATTGTCTTTGTTCTCAACTCTGTAACAAGCCAGATAAAGTTGACCATGGGAAAAGCATGAATCCCGTGAACCGGTTCCAGCTACTTTGAGTTGGGGCATTGAGATTGCACAGCAACATTATTGGTGTCCTGATCTACAGCTGAGGCAGCATCAACCTCAACATAAGTGCTGTATGTGTAGGGCTGAAGCGTGTCAGCTTGAAGGTTTGTGCCCATACATGTACGGTTGAAGCATTTAAGCTTTGTACTATTGAGATGGCATTCATTCATCAACGTTTGTGGGAGTGAATTTGCTGTAATTATCATGATGTATTTGCCACAGTGTGATGGACAACATCATTTCAGACTCTATTGAAGAGACATGCACCGTTTCCTGTCACCCACATTAGTACAAAAGCTCTGTATTGTGTCACCCACATGACTTAAAACGCTGTCCAGTCATAGTTTTGAAAAAATAGTTTCTACATGCAAAAGTTTTGACACTAAAGCATCGAAAAAAGTTTTGAATGCATTTTTTTCATGTTACAGGTTTTATTTTTTTTTTCAGATAGAAAAAGAAAAGTTTGTTTTAAAAAGAAAACGGGGAATCGGGAGAAACCCCCATAAAAAAATGCATTCGAAACTTTTGTTTTTGATGCTTTTGTGTTGAAACGTTTGTATGTAGAAACTTTGACGGTCAAAACAGTCACTATAAACCACTTAAAACATGACTGCTTCTAAGATCAGCTAAAATAGTGATAGTGTGGAAGGTTTAGGAACAATGAACTGCTGAGGTTTTCATGAACTGCTGAGCTGTAGGAACAATGAGTGTAGAACTGCGGCAAAACTACCGCACAAAGAGCCATATGGCAGGGGAAAGCATTTCAGACTGCTTAAAAAATAATCAAATAAGAAAAAGATATATTTTATACCTTTTGCCGTCTACACCATGAAACCTACCCACGTGCCAAATGTCATGTTTGTAGCATGTTGGGAGGTATGCTGAACATTTTGAGCAGACACACACACACATATCCAAGCATAGCAGACGGCTTAAAAAAAAAAGAAATAGAAACATTTATATTTGTATACTTCTTTCCATTGTCTACACCAGAGAACCTACCCACATGCCAAATTTCAAGTTTCTAGCATGTTCGGAAGTATGCTGAACATTTTGAACAGACACGCACAAATATCCAAGCATTGCATACTGCATCAATTAGAAACATGTATATTTTATACTGTTTACATTGTCTAAATCATGTGATCTACCCACATGCCAGATTTCAAGTGTGTAGCATGTTGGGAAGTATGCTTAACATTTTGAAAAGACACACACACATTTCCACACGTTTCCCTTTTGTATATAGAGAGACATATGAGGATTATTGATTTAATCGGTATTTATAAGTCCTTACTGTAATTAAAGAAGCAAACAGAGAGAATACAAAAGCGAAAGGTTCTCTTGTGAAGTCTTTCCAGGTTTACTCACAATCTGGACCCTTCCCCTGTGTTCCTGTCTTGACAATGCTTCTTAAGACCTCTAAGAGGTTTCAGGTGTCTCGGGTTTCTCTGCAAGGGCTACACCTCAGCATCATAGGCCTCTAATAGACCTTGGTGCTTCTCAACATCCCCTTTAGGTATTTCACAGACCTTGGGTTTCTTAGCATTCACTTTAGGTTGCTCCCAGGTGTCAGGTTTCTCAGCATTCACCTTCTAAGAATGTGGGGTCAGAGTCAAGGTCAATCATCCTTTTTAGAGAAGTGCAATTACTCAATATCTTTCATACCTAACGAACCCTCTAGCACATTCACACCTGTGCAATTTGATTTTGATCATGGCAATGCTGATGATGATGATGACCAAGTCATTAGATATGCACCCAACTTTATTAAGAGAACAATCAGAGTATTTTCATTACATCACCATTCAGTCCAGCGGAGTACAACACCAGCACTACCAGAAAAACATAATATGAATACGTTTCGTCCCCTGGTTGCTTGTAGACCCCTTGCTGACAAATTGCCCACCTTCTCCCTCCCATGCTGTTAGCTCCCCACTCCATTGTTTCACTGCTCCCCTCACCACTTTGTTCCCCCTATGATTGGAAAGTGCTTGATTGCTTCTAGAAGCTAGGTCAGCACTTAATAATAATAATAATAATAATAATAATAATAATAATAATAATAATAATAAAACAAGACATAAGCACAGACAAAAAGGGCACTACCCACCATCTCAAAAACGTGAATTTCACAGTGCATGAACATAAACAATCTCTTAATGACTATACTTTATTTGTGAAACTTCATAAATGCTCTAGTTTCAGTGCAATATGATGTCAATCATCAGAGGTGTCACCAAGAATCTCACAGAAACCATTGTATGTATGATACCTATGTGCCATGCTGATTGCCAGATTCGCTCTCAGTCTGCCGATGAATAAATGACACAACTCCACTGTGAATATCTTTCATGTGGAATATTCTCTTTCTTTTTTCTGCAGAATAACAAGCTGCATCCTATCCTCTGCACTGTGTGCATATAATTATATCATGTGGGAATCCAAGTATGTGACTGGATGCTTCGTCCATCAAAGCCATACAAACAAACACCATCCACATGATCAGGAAAACCTATAAAGCATCCCCATGAGCAAGTATACAATAAACAGCATGTTGGAAATACAAAATGTCACCACCAAGGAAATGTTCCTGTGGCTATTGGTGCTACCAGCATCCCAATACAAAGTAGAGGGAGGGAAGAAGCAGTAACCCACACTTGTGTGAGCCCAATCTCAGTGAGTCATGTCAACGTTATATTTTCAAGTACCCTTGTGTAATTCAAAACTCGAGACAATCCTGTTACAGACCATATGTTTCATTCTTTAGCAGATATCAAATGTTTCAGGGAGTTAATGAAGTGATATGCCCCGAGGCTGGGGGGCCAGCCCTGTTGTGAACAGCCTGTCACCCAAGATAAGGGCCTCAGTGAATCGAGGGTCCCTTAACAAAGGAGGCTGTGACGTTACCGACCAGGTCGGCCCGCCTCTGAGGGGCACATCGCCTTTAGCACCGGGTGCTAAAGTCAATGGTAACATATTTAAAAAAGGAAAAATGTACCTTTATTCCATCCTGCAATGCAGCATAGGGAACAGGAGTCCATCTTCCGGGTTGAGTTTGAATCAACACTGAAGACAGACTTCTGTTCCCGACATTTGTAGCAGGATGGAATAAAGGTGCTGTTTTCTTTTTTTTTATTACTTTAACTTCACCTTTACAACCCAGGTGTAGTTGTTAGTGATGGGTGCCAAAGGCGGCATGGGGGAGGTGGGAGGAAGCAAAGTAGGCAAAGAGCAATCGGCACAGAGCCATGGTGGAGCACGGAATGCGTGCTTATACTAGAGGATTCAGCCCGTGTTCCGAGTTCCCTGATTTGTTGGCGCCTCTGCCCAAAGTGGTAAGAGAAAGCACAGACTCACATTTGAATATTCTAAGTTACATTTATTTTGTACCCAGTGCTTTATCTTGATGATAAGGTAGATATTGGGGAAAGAAAATCATTGCAGTGTCAAAGCGAAGGGTGACATTGGTACAGTGAGGCCACTACAAAGGTCTTTAACAGAGGAATTCAGGAATGATAGTTCAGTTTACATCAGACTGTTGGGGAGAAGTTGGACCCCCACCAGGGCTTCTGGGGGTCCCAGATATGGGAGGCCCCAACACCTCCCATTTTGCCCAAAGAAATGCAGTCAAGCTCTAAGCAGACAGCAACATGTTCCAAACTGCGTATATTTCTGGGCAGCAAAAAAAACACACAGAGAGCTTCGTGCACAGCGAAAATCCAGGCACCATCTCCCCCGGGGCTGGCTTGCAAGCCAGCTTTGTAACACACTGCAGGCTGACATCACATAATTGGACCAACTCCCAGAAACCTATCTCATCCTGCCATTGGCTGCTAAGTGATAGGTTGCCTATGAAGCCCTTATAGGAAGCCTGATCATTGGACATTAGGACTTTGGCGTCAGTGGGCTGGTTTAACTGCACCACCCCCATTACCTAATTATAAAATTGTTGCATTATGAATTTGTGCCCATTAGTTTTAGCTGGAACAGGCTTTTCGCCACTGGGCCCTCAGCGTTCATTGGCCAGAGCTGAGCCATTCTTGTTACAATTATGTTTCAAATGATGTGTGGGTCTTTGCGAAAATGTCTTTCGTTCCCAGGGAAAAAAACACTGGGCTCTGGATGTTCAGCTCTGGCTTACTCGTATTTGTGAAGAATTAAAAATGCTTGTCTGCCAGAGTTCACTGTCATTCAAGGAAAGGAATCTTATCTTACTGTAAGACCTTGACTGCTCCTGGGTTTGCGAGGCGCATTGCTGAAGTCAGCACAAATCCCCACTGTGGCTGGTGTTCAGTGAGACAAATGCACTTAACATGGCTTTACATTGTGTCATTGGATTAGGTTAATTCATATGAGCACCTGCAAGCCTTCAAACAGGAATTCTTGTGTTTTGTAGATTATGGTATTGCTGCATTGGTGAAGTGGGTGTCTTTCAGCATATTTGTCACCCATGGGTGCGCTGGGGCCTGGTTCAAATAATAAGTGTGCTCCTTATTCTTCCTGCTGTTCTGTCTGTTGATGTGCCTGGGGTGAGGGGGCAGGAGTTTGATCTCGATTTTCCCTCTTCTGTCCCCCCTCTGGTCGACTTGTCAACCACACCAACAAGCAACATTCACCTCCTTCCTGTCTGCATATCTTTGTCAATTCTCTGAAGTATCCATAATTGTTCACATGATTGTCGTTGAACAGTACATGTAGGAGTGTTCTCCTTCTGCGACCCACCACACTCACTTCCCTTCATACTTCCTCGGATCACAGGGAGTGTCCACCCTTATTACTGCTGCAACCATGTTGCACACCGCTATCTTCTCCCTTAGTCTGGCTCTTCCTTTCACCATGTCTTTTATTTGCATTCCAATCTCTTCTTCTGTTGTTCTCACGCATCTTGCAATGGATCTTGATCTTGTACAATGATTCTGCGCTCGGTACTAGTGCTTCCATTATCATCTTCAATCCACTAGCCAGTCATGATGGCATCCATGACCATGGAAACGCTAGCCAGTTCTTGTCTTTCTCTGTTCACATGTGTTTTCTGCTGAACAGTCTTTTGTGTGCTGGTACTTCATCCAATGTTGCTTCTGTCTCGCTCGAGAAGTAATTCCCCCCTCTTTTCACTCCTCTGTCTGTTTCTCTTCTTCTGTAGTTTGTGCTTTTGGTTCTTTGTTCAGTCACTTCCTCTTTCTGCTGTTGTTTTCCATCGTGGGGAATGTGTCATGCTTCACATCTTCCTTGGGCATCACCAACAAGGGCATGCTGATGCGCACCAATAAACAGTCACCTCCCCAATTCGGTGGTAGTTTCTCTTGAGCTTTAGATGCATATGCTCAATAGTAGTCCATAAGCACTGATGTTCCTGCTCTCATCTCCCTACTTGTCTCAACCTTCTTGCATCCAGCATGTTTGCCCACTTCTTTTCACTGTTGTGCTGGTAACATAAGGCTGGTGCCTTCACAGTATAGGTCCTTCTTCATTCTCCACCCAAGTCACCATCTTCACACTTTTGTCCCACTCAGTTAGGCAGTTGTCATTTTTTTGTTTTTTTATTTTGTTTTATTTTTTTATTTATTTTTTCTTCTCTTGCAGCTTGCTCACTGGTGCATTTGCTAGTTGTTTCTTCTCTCTCTCTCTGGCCCCTTTGCTACATACGGTTTTCTTCAATGAGCTGCCAGTAGTTGTTCATCATGGGTAGTGTCTTGATGTACTCTTCTTTCATAGGGGATTGCCTCTTTTTTTTTCTTTTTACATCAATCTTAATGTTGCTGTCATCCCTTGCAATCTTTTTCACGTTTGGAACACTTTGTGATACATGGGTGTCATACTTTGTTGTATGTATTTCTGTTGCAATCAATTCTCTCAAGGCATAGGAGATTAAAGAGCAGTCAGGGCAGCTCTCCCCAGTGGTGTCCCTACCAATTTTGTGCATGTGTGCATGTTGTTGGTTACTTCTGCTATGTGTGTGATGTGTATGTTTTACTCCCTTTGTGTCTGCAGTTACACTGCGCTTACCTCTCCTTACTTTGGTAGCAGTATTTTCCTCACCCTCTGACCCCATAACTCTTCCTGCTTGGGTTAGGGAATGTTAGTAGGGGGTACAGCGGTAATGCTCACTATTACATATTATTTTTAAATGACCACCCCCCATTATTCCGTTCATCATTAACAGTCCCATTGTGAGGATAAAAGTCCTAATTTGCCTGCGCATAACCACTTACGCTGCTGGGTCCTTGCAGCTGATGAGATGATGAAGTTGCCCGCCTGAAAATCGCAAGAGAGGCGTTAATATGTTAGTACTTGTTAGTAACCTCAAGCCCTCCGAACTAAACAATCACTAAGGGCAAAAATGAAACCTCCCCCCGGACATTTCTTGTTGAGGGTTTCTCAATGTGGGTCGGACAGTATATGCACTTCATTCTTGATGGGGAAAAGTTTGAGCTTTGTATTCAATGGAAGCAAGGAAATATACTTCAGGAAAAAGTGCTCTAAGGGGTCTGAGTTTTCTGACAGAGTGTGCAATTGAGTGGGAAAATGCTTCAAAATGGTTTAATGAGTAGGCCTCAGGGTGACTAATGGGAGATAACATTAAGGAAATTTCCTACACAATTCTAACAGCATACATACACAACAACCTGCATGTGCGAGGAAAAGAGAAAGAACAAAAAGTGTTACAGCTGTCAGGTACACAAAATATAATTTCAATCCTGTTTCAGCATGCTATGCACACTGGGGTGTTGGTCCCTATTCTAGCTGCTTGTGTGTGTTGGACCATAGGATGGCCATGTTTCCCTAACTCGAGAGTCTTCGTGCTGTCTTGCAGTTCATGAAAATCTGTTGCGTTGGCCCTGTTTATCGTTGCTCCATCGTTGCCAGGGTGGCCACCGCTTTGTAGGACTTGACGCCTTACATATCTAACAAAGTCTGTCAGGAGGACAAAATGTCCCACTCTAGTCCCTAGCCATTGAAATTTTAGTTGTCCGTTGTCTTCAGGCCTGCCCTGGGTCCTTTGTATCTGGCGAGAAATGAAAAAGAAGCGCTTGAGACCTGAGAATTGACATATTCTTCAATTTCTTGACCTAACCTCTCTGCACTACTCTTACACTATTCAGTGTCCTAGTGGGAGGAGCTAAGGGTACATTTATGCACCATCTTGTCATCACCTGGTGGGTGTTCAATGGCGGTCTGATCGTAAATTGTTACACAATTTGAAATTTACCTGGAAAATGAGTAGACAATGAAGATTCCCCCTGCTAATAGCGCAGGGAGCTCTTGATTCTATTAAAGACAAGGAGGCGAGCATTATGCTTCATCTTCTTATTTATTTGCTCTCCAGCAGTTTCAACACAACAAATAAAATGTCCATCTTTAGGATGGCACAAACACATTTTTTTTTTTTTTTCTTTTTCAAAACTTCATTTCCCATCAGCCTAGGCCCTGAATCCAGTGTCCTGGTCATGTGACCTAGTCCTTCCTCTTCCTGTAAACCTCCTCTTCTTTGACTGTATTCCAACTAACATCATAAACATCTCCTGAACTGACAACTTGATCCGGGAGGTCCTTGAACTGTAGAACTGTGAAACGAACTCTCGCCTCCCAACTTGCGATCGCGATCGATGCTTTCCGATCGGCTCTCGTGCTTACTCAGCCGTTCTTCTGATCTTCTCCTAAGACGGAAAGACAACAGTACAAATTAGGGCGGCGGATACACACCCTATTTCTGAGGAAAAAATGCACTTGTTATTTACTCCGTACATATCTTACTATTACAACATCATCTTTTATTCTTCCCTCGTGTATCTCGGGTGGGAAATTAATGCTCGCCTCCTTGTCTTCAATAGAATCAAGAGCTCCCTGCGCTATTAGCAGGGGGAATCTTCATTCTATGTCAAGACGGAGGCGAGCATTATGCTTGTTCAAAGCTTCTTACCATAGCTTCTGCCAGTGCATTAATTGGCTTAAAATAAAACGTTCTGAACGTGCTATCACTCGCCCAATCGGCTGCTTTCAGAATATCTTGCAATGTCGCTCCTTGACGGAGTGCCTTGGATGCCCCCGCTCCTCTTACAGAGTGTGCTCCAAACTTCGCCATGTCTATCCCTGCTAGACTCATGACTTCTCTAACCCACCTTGCTATAGTGGCTGTCGCTACGCCTTTATGCGGTTTCCTGCGCGCTATCAACAATTGCGTCGTCTCCGCTGGTCTCAGCTCAGCTGTTCTATTCACATATTCTCTTATGCATGCGGCTACGCACCATTCAGGATGATCTTGCATATATGGATACGTTATTGACGAGGAGTCTGTCTTTGTCCTCCTGGCCAGATGGAAAGTCACTCCGTCTGGCCCGTATATCAATCTGTCTACCTCCAAAGCTCTGACGTCTGCCACTCTCCTGCAGGAGATCATGCATAGAAGCATCGCTAATTTCTCCGATAGTCTTCCCAGTGTTAGGTACCTATTACTGGGCCAGTCGGCTAATAGTCGAAGCACTACTGTAACGTCCCATAGAGATTTATACCTCGGTTGCGGAGGCTTTCTGCATTTTATCCCCTTCAGGAGTCTAATTACTGCCACGTTCTCACCCACTGGTACTCCTTCAATAGGCATATGGCCTGTCGATATTGCGGATCGATATACCCCTATCGTGCGGTAGGCTTTACCGTCCTGCAGAAGTTCCGCCAGGAAATTCACGATCTCTACTAGAGGAGCCGAAATGGGATGAAAACCTCTCGCCTTGCACCATCTTGACCATTTGTACCAAGCTGCATCGTAGCTCCTTCTAGTCGATGGAGCCCATGATTCTGCGATGAGGCTCGCAGCCTGAGGCGAAATTCCCGGGAGATTCCAACGTCTCCTGCTATCTTGCACGCCATTAGCGGCATCGTCCCCTTCACTCTCAGAGGGTGATACGACCCAGCCGGGTCCGTGAGGAGATCTTCCTCTTGCGGCAACACTCGGGGATAGTCCGCCAACAGTTCCATTAACGCTGGAAACCAGACTTGGGACTTCCATATCGGTACTACTATGATCAGATTGGCTTCCTCCTTGCGGACTTTTGTTAGAACTCTGCTTATCATTATAAATGGAGGGAAAGCATATAGCGTTTGCCCTCTCCAATCTTGCAGAAAAGCATCTGTCCCTGCTGCTACTGGGTCCAGCCTCCAGCTGAAAAACCTGCCCATTTGAGCGTTCAGTCTGGACGCAAATAGATCTACGTGAAACGGTCCCCAGAGCTTCTCTATCCGCTGGAATGTCGCTCTGTGCAGCATCCAGTCGCTGGTGTCTGTGAGATGTCTGGAGTTCCAGTCTGCCACCACGTTCTGGGCTCCTGGTAGATATTCTGCCGTCACTGCTGTTCCCGACTCCAGACAAGAGTGCCAGAAGTCCTTGGCTATCTCTGCTAGTAATCTGGACTTCGTCCCACCTAAGTGATTTATGTATTTGACTGCTGAGATGTTGTCCATCTTCAGAAGTATACATGAGTTCACTCTGTCCTTGGTGAAGGCTCTGATAGCAAAAGAGCCGGCCAGGAGCTCCAGGCAGTTTATGTGAAGCTTGAGCTCCTCCGAGCTCCATCTGCCTCCCGTTTGGAGTTCTCCGCATCGGGCACCCCAGCCTGCTCTGCTGGCGTCCGATTCTATTACCATGTCCGGGCGGTCGCCAAAAATGGCTCTGCCGTTCCATGCCTCCATGTTCTGGAGCCACCACTCCAGCTCCGTTCGGGCTTCTTGGTCTAGCTGGACTAGCTGGTGATAGCCGAGCCCTTGCTGTAGGTGTCTTATTTTCAACCTCTGGAGCGCTCGGTAATGAAGAGGCCCTGGGAATATCGCTTGGATTGACGCCGCCAGCAGACCCACAATTCTTGCGATTGTTCGCAGCGATGTGGTCGGTCTGGCGAGGCAGGTCCTTATCTCCCTCCAAATATCTCTGATCTTCCTGTTCGGCAGCTCCAGGGTCGCCGACCTGGTATCTATAATGAAACCTAGGAATTCTATCCTCCTGGCTGGTACAGTTTCTGATTTCTCTTGGTTCACTAGGAATCCCAAAGAGGTTAGTAGGTTCGCTACCCATCTGGTCTGATATCGCAGCGCTTCTTCGCTGCTTGCCATTATTAGGATATCGTCTAGGTAGATGATGATCCGGATGCCCTTCTCTCTGATTGCTGCTGCTACTGGTCTCATCATTTTCGTAAATGCCCAGGGAGCGGACGCTAGTCCGAAAGGCATCGTGGCGAACTGCCATAATCGCCCGTCCCAGTTCAAGGCCAGGAAGGGTCGGTATTCCTGATCTACTGGGATCGTGAGATACGCGTCTTTCAGGTCTATCCTTGTGAGCCAGTCGCCCTGTCTGAGCGTGTCTCTCAGTTGGTGGGTCCCTTCCATCTTGAAGTGGTTGTAAACTACCCACTCGTTCAAGTCCTTCAGATTTATTACTGGCCTCACTTTCTCTTTCCTGTGAACCAGGAACATATTGCTTATAAATTTCGGAGCTACGCAAGGCTCGATGGCCCGCTTCTCCGCTAAACTCTGAAGTTCTGTTCGCAACAGGGCTGCTTCTATTCGCGCTGTCACTATCAACCTGGGGGTTCTGTATTGGACTGGGGTCTGAGTGAATTGTATGTGTAGGCCTCTGACTGACTGAAGCACCCAAGCGTCGCAGGAAAGCGCGCGCCAGTTCTCCCAGTACATCGCTGTCCTCCCCCCTACTGCAGGGTAAGCGGATACTCTCACCTGTGGGAACGTATTGACCTCTTCCCTGTCCTCTGCCTCGCCTTCCTCTGGGGAAACGGCCTCTGGGTTGGAAGAAGGTGTCTGGCTTCTTATCTTCCCAATATTGCGCTCTGTTCGATTGAGGCCTTCTGGCTGACTGATAACGACCGGACGCTCGGCCTCTGTAGCGACCGGTCCCTCCAAAAACCCTTCCGGGGAAGATTTTTCTAATGGAGGCTTGCGCCTTCTCCAATGAGGTGTAGGTCCCTACGAACCTCCCCATCTCCTTTCCGAAGGTCTCGCCGAACAGCAGTCCTTGTGCGGCCTCTCCTGCTTCGTAGGAGGACAGGTCTCCTAGCTTTTGATCTATCTTCAGAAGCAGTCCCCTCCTACGCTCTGAGGATATGGCGCAGTTCGCGTTACCTAATAGGCATACGGCTCTTTGGGCCCAGTTCGCTAATACATCCGCGTCAATTTCTTCACCTGTGTCTTTCGCTCTTTCTGCCAGGTCCATGATCTTGGCTAATGGGCCTGCTAGATCCAGGACCTTCTCCTGGCAACTCCTCCAGGAGCGGTCGATCCCTTTCCTAGGGTCTCTATTCGATTTCGCCACAAACGCTAACATTTTAGGGTCTAATTCTGGCGCTTCTGCTACCTTCCCTGGGAGTTCCGGTCTGGGGCATTCCGCCCTCATTCTTTGCCTCACTTCCTTCTCTAAGGCCTTGCGCAGCCTCTGCGTCATGTATCGTGCCACTCTCGGGGAGGGCACCCATTCCGAAGATCTCGGGTTCCTAATCTCCTCGGGTTGGAACATGTCTGAGGTTTCCGCTTCTAGGTGATTCAGTTTTCTCAGTCTCTTTTTCGGAGGCGATAGGCTCCCTTCGTCTCTGTCTTTATCTTCCTCCTCCTGTGAGGATGATGGAGATTCTACGAATTCCTCTTCTCGAGGGGCCTCCTCTCCTGCGTCTCCCATATTCTCTTCCCCTGGGTAGGGGGTCATGAGGCTCGGCACCTCCGACTTGGCCATAAAGGCTTCTCTGAGCCTATTGAAAGCGTCGGATGCCTCCGGGGCCTTTGGATTCGCCCCTTCAGGTTGGCCCGGGGGGTCAGAAGAGTTCACGCTCTTCCGGGCCTTCGTACACCCCTGAGGGCTCACTGGCGTGGCCCTGGTGGACGTGCTTGTTGATGGTACGGTGCTTCTGTCCTTTTGGCTTAGGACAGTCTCGATAGTTAGCAGGCGGTCCTGCAGGGGTCTGACTCCTAGAGCCACTGCCTCTATGAGTGAATTACCCAGCACGTCCTTGAAGCTCTGAGCCAGATCTTCCGAGTACGTGGCTTCTTGCTCCTCCTCACTCCACTCAAAATCGGCCATGATACATGCTGGTAGGTGCCTGATAGTACCTGAAAAGGTGTAAGGGCACGTCCACTTCTCACTCCTTTATCTAGAGGCTGCACCTGACTGCAAAGCAGCTTCTTTACTTTTTTCAGTGTAGGCACTGAGTTCACCAATTCGCTCGTATGAGCGCTCTCCCGTAGAGATTACCGATCTGTTCCTCGGCGAAGCCCCGCCTCCGCGAGGGCGGGGAGCTGGGGAAAGACGTATCTCCTCCGGCGTCGTCCGCGATGGGCGTTAACTCAGTTTCTCGCGCCTCCCTCACGAAGGTGGGGGTCTCGCTCCCTCACTGTCGGCGCGAGTGCGGTGTCCTAGGCCGGCCCCTAAGGTGCTGATACTGCAGCACGGGGCCAGGCTAAAAACAAATTAAAGTAAAGGATTGTCGAATCCTCCCTACGCTGCGCGACCCCTGCGCGCTGTCCTAATGACAGGTCATGAGAAAAACGCTATATATCATCGCTACAACTGATAACCCAAGACAAAAGCTGACAGAAATGCGCAGCTAAGTAAAAGGGTACTTATCTCTTTGGAGAGCAGGAAAAGAAGAGGAGGTTTACAGGAAGAGGAAGGACTAGGTCACATGACCAGGACACTGGGTTCAGGGCCTAGGCTGATGGGAAATGAAGTTTTGAAAAAGAAAAAAAAAAAAAAAAAAATGTGTTTGTGCCATCGTAAAGATGGACATTTTATTTGTTGTTTTGAAACTGCTGGAGAGCAAATAAATAAGAAGATGAAGCATAATGCTCGCCTCCGTCTTGACATAGAACCACTATCCTGTAGCTGCATCCTTAACACATCTGGATTATCTGCACTTAATTCAGGTGAATATACTCATGACTCACTTGGGTCATATATACGCAATTTAGGTGCTAGTGTACAAATGGGCCTTTGAGTCTTTATATTTACTGTACTTTTGCTTTAAGCTATTTATAGTGCGCGCCTTTGTCCTGGGGGCATTAGGCACTGACAAGCTAAACAGGGAAACATCAGGGTGGTAAATCTGTCATATAGGGTGGCTGTGTGTCTAAATGAAGAGGATCATGTTCCTTAGTTAAGATAATCGCAGGGTTTTAAAATCCTTTTTCTATGGCTCCCCTCACACCTTCTCTGGGCGTGCCCTGCAGTGAACTGCAGGCACTTTAAGCTGGTACTAATGAAGTTTGCTACTCACAAATTTTTATACCAACATTATTCTCCAATTCGTGCAGCAATTACCTCCTTCCCTATGTGTGTTTGCTAATGCATTTGTGCCAGTGCTGTGTTCAAGAGCGCTAGTGGCATTACTACTTGCACTGTGTTATTTTGTCGCCAAATGGTGTCTGTTGGGAACATTGACCATCCACCCTTTACTCCGAGTTCTCTCCTCCCGTGGTTAACCGTCAATGAAAGGCACACCTCCCCCCTCAAGTGCACCTTCCTCCACCTTGTGTGTCTCATTGAATTGCTCTGCGTTATTTTTGTATGCATGAGCCCAGTCTCCTCGCTGAAAGATGTGCGCTCAGAAGGTAGCTGAATGTACTCTCTTGTAATGCACTATCTTTATGCACCCCCCTCTGTAACGTGCACCCCCACTATTCCGAAACAATCTTCCTTACTTTCAGCATGTGTATGCTTGATGTTTTAAAAGGCACATGTTGCACCACCTCGGTCACAACACGCGTCTGCTGCCTTGCAGATGAATGACATGGTAATTTTTATTAGGTTTTCTCTGTATTGGCAGGTGCAGGTTTTTTTAAAAACAGGGAAGAAAGCGTTCTTCTACAGGTTCCTCTCATGAGGTTTTCCTTATGGTATGGGACCCCTAGTGTGTAGATATAGGGATCCTCTTCGGGAACAAACTGAAACTGTGCCGATAGTATTGTGCACTAGATCAGATTGTTCAACAGCTGACCGGTTTCTGTGGTACTATGTAGGTATGCCACATTCCTCAGGGCTAAAAAATTGGGCACCACTTTGTGCGCCTTCTAGAATTGCTAGGCAGCGTAGTCTGCACTAGTTTGACTCCCCTACCTGTAAAGATGACAGGAGGGAGGGGAAGAGAGAGATAGGATACTGGGTCACTTTCCATATTACAACCTCTACGGTAGGTATGTTGCTCAAAACACTGCAATGTCAAATCACAATATCAATGTGGAGGGAAATGCTTACCCTCTCCGAGTGGTGTGGTAGCTAAAAGCACGGGGGGTATGGCGGCCTGTGACCTAGGAGCCAAAAAACTGTTTTTACTGTGCTGTTTGTCACAGTAGGGGTTTTTAGCACGTCACAGTGCATACCAAACGATGGTCGTAAAACCCCAGCCAGAGACTCTGGCTCCTTTTAAGTTGGTCTCACTCGATAAGCTGTGTTTATTTTGTGTGACTACGACATTGGGCAACTCACAGTTGGTAACCCCTAAACAGTACTTTGTGTTTTGTTTTATGCTTGATGTTTAACAAGTTATGGCTTTGTCTGTTAATAAAGTGGTCATATCCACTCTGCTCATGATGTCACAAATGTCTCTTCCCTAATGCATGGCCTCGTCACCCCACTGTCACCCAGAAAAGAAAATGTTTTGTTACCTATCACCACCCCTATGCAATTGTCCTCTGCAGTATTCAGTGTGCGTGAGTGAGTTTGGCAGAGTGAGACACATCAAGTTTGTCTGGGGCTGTCCTGCTAAGCGTATAATGACAATCCATTCTCTGTGAAAGGGTTGTTTCCCACCAAGATGACCCCTCCTCTCTCCTTGCACTGCACTTCCATTTCCCGGTCCCTCTTCCTTCTCTCTTCTCCCTCCATTTTCTCTGCCCAGTCAAGCTTTTTGTGCTCCTTATCCCTACTCTCTATTCCTGTGGTTACACCTCCTTGCAACTCGCCCTTTATCTTCCCTTTAATGTTGAACTAAATATTTGTGCTGCTATTTATTCCTCTGTACCTGTGCCTTCAAATCTGCTTTCATGCACTGCAGCCCTCCCTTGCTCGCTCCTGTGCTGCTAGTGGGTTGTTTTGCACCTTCCTATTTGTTCTCTTTAGTGTATTGTGATTGTTTGTGTGTGGTATTTAAATGTCCTTCTGCTGCTTTCAGTTCTCTTATGCAATTCATTCCTTTCTTACCATCTGTGTCATCAAATATTACACTCCCGGAGGTGCAGAAGTGTGAGTCCGCTCTTCCCTCTGCTCGTGGCGGTTTAGCATCTGCTGACGCCTCGCCACTTTCCTTTCTTTCATGCGCCACAGTTCAACTGTACCCAGGTGCTTTTCAGCCTCTTTCCTGTGTAAGTGCTGTGTATGTGTGTCAGTAGCAATTGCTGCACGCCTCTGGAGAAGCCGCCTATGGGCAGCCATGGTCTTATTTATTTACCTTCAGTACTTTTTAATCATTGCACACTATCTTTTTTACTAATTTATCTTGGCATGGGGCTGTGTCCTACATAACAGTTGAAGCGGAGTCATTTCTCTATTATGTGATAACTTTTACCTCACCTCAAGTTGATCATTTCGATCGTCCGCTGTTCAGGGAGCAAAGGTTAGAAGATAATTGAACATTTTTTCAGTTTCTATGAGCCTTCTTGGCTCTTCACCTTAGCCCGTGCACTCCATGTGTAGCCCATCTTCACCAAACCATTGCCTTCTCCGGCATACCCCCACAATCTTGTGCATGTGCCTTCCACACACCGCCTCTGGGTCACCTCTTCTTCCTCTCCAAATCCACACCACTAGCTCCTCACCATCAAAACTCTGTGGGCCTCATTACGACCCCGGCGCTAAACCATGGTGCTACTAGCACCATGGTCCATGCCGGGGTCCGCCATGGTGAATGGCGGAATTATCGCCCCATTCCAAGGTTGGCGGGGCGGTAATTCCCCATTCACCATGGGCCCTTCCCCAGTCCCATTTTTGCCCCATAGGGCTCAATGGGAATGGGGAAGGCGCTAAGTACGGTGCCGCAAATTGCGGCACCGTACTTAGCACCAAGGTCCCTTTGCGGCACCCTACTTTAACGGCTGGTAAAACCAGCCGTTAAGGTCGGGTCCCGCAAAGGGACCTTGTAATTAGGCGCTAAGTGTTTAACGGCGCCGCAGCCTTTTACGGCGCCGTTAAACACTTAGCGCCTGGGTCATAATGAGGCCCTGTACCCTATGCATCAATCAAAAGGTGACGTCACCAACTAAAAACACAGTACAAATGAACATACAAATGTGCATACACAGAACTATAACCCATTTCTTCCAATCCCACACAACGCCACAAAGATCCCAAAATAAAACCCCACAATCCCCACAGCTGTCTTCCCAATTCATCTGGAGTGGAGTAATCAACAATCAATTACTTATTATAACCGGACTGTGCACGCTGCATCACCTCGCGTGTGATACGCCCCCTCTCCAGGGGAACTTAACCAGCCAATTATCTTCTGCACTCGTGAACAATCTAGCTACCTCCGACGGGAAAAAATCATCCACCTATCGAGCTTAAACACTCAACCAGTAGGGATCCTCATCTACTCATTGATCTACAACGTCAATTCGTAGGAAAGCCACACCCCCATACATGTAATCGCCATCCAGACCAACAAGCGCAGCACTCCATCCGACAGTGGGGAGTCACTACCTCACCCAATTGCCTCATAACCACAAGAAGGGACCACTACCACCGCTCCGTCCCAACTACAATTAATGTGCCGATCACCACCAATATGCCTAATTTTCCGACAATGTACAATCACCCACCACCCTATTTACAATACCTCCCCCCACAGCTGTCTTCCCACACCCCAGGGTGGGGCATTCTCTTTATTCCCTTGTGTTTGTTTTAAACTGCACCCGTGGTGTCGCCTCACGGATGAAACACCTCTCTCCAGGAAACGTAACCAGTGAAACACCTTCCGCAATCTAGGATAGCTCCAGCTAACCAATCACTATGGGAATACATCATCCATGATCCAGACTACAACGCCCTACTCACAGGTATACCTCTATTTACATACTTCTGCAGTCCAAGCCGGTCAAGAATATAGTACTGGTTATTCACCAGAACCTTTAACCTCAAAGACCGAACACTCCCTATACACAAAAGCTCCAGTCCCTATCCAGACAATGGGCCTCATTAGGACCCAGGCGGTAAGGGGTTTACGGCGGCGTAAACAGCGCCGACCTTTACCGCCTGATTCCGAGGTCCCTTAGCGCCATGGAGGATTTAACACCTGCTTCTAGCAGGTGTTAAAATCCATGGCGCTAAGGGACCTTGTTGTTAATTACGCCACCGTAATTTACGGTGGCGTAATTAACGCCTTCCCCACTCCCATTATGCCCTATGGGACAAAAATGGGAATGGGGAAGGGTAAATGGGTCAATGGGGACTTACCACCCGCCAACCTCGGAATGGGGCGGTAAGTCCGCCAACCACCATGGCGTAAACGTAGTTTATGCCATGGTGGTAAAGGTACGACCCAGCCGGTAACTTACTGCCTGGGTCGTAATGAGGCCCAATACAATTTAACAATTCTACAACATACTGTTCACAATACTTCCTAATACTTAAAACATTTGGCCATTGTTACCCCACACAATCACACCCTCCCCTCAAAGCCCATGTTGCTGGTTGCTTGAACTTGTACTTACATTTCCTATGTTGCACTGATACTTGCTCTACTACCGGACTCCCCATGAAGGCGCTTCACCGGACCCCTTCTTCTGCAGGGCTCTCACCTGCCCTTAAGCGGGGTATTTCCAAGTGGCCCCCAAGGCCTTTACATGGTAAATGTGTCTTCCAGTGGTCTTCAGGTGCAGGCGAGGGTCCCACAGCTTCTTTGGGTCGGCGGCAGGGAGGCGGGCAGTTCAATGTAGGTCTTGTGCAAAGGCCTTACAATGAGCAATGAGCCTCACAGAGGGCACCAACTTGTTGGGGAGAAGTTGGATCCCCACCAGGGCTTCTCGGGGTCCCAGATATGGGAGGCCCCACACCTCCCATTAGCCCAATGAAATGCAATCAAACTCCAAGCAGACAGCAACATTTTCCAAACTGCGTTTATTTCTGGCCAGCAAAAAAAAAAAACACACAGAGAGCTTCGTGCACAGCGAAAATCCAGGCACCGTCTCCCCCGGGGCTGGCTTGCAAACCAGCTTTGTAACACACTGCAGGGTGACATCACAGAATTGGACTAACTCCCAGAAACCTATCTCATCCTGCGATTGGCTGCTAAGTGATAGGTTACCTATGGAGCCCTTATAGGAAGCCTTATCATTGGACATTAGGACTTTGGCGTCAGTGGGCTGGTTTAACTGTGCCACCCCCATTACCTAATTCTAAAATTATTGCATTATGAATTTGTGCCCATTAGTTTTAGCTGGAACAGGCTTTTTGCCCCTGGGCCCTCAGCGTTCATTGGCCAGAGCTGAGCCATTCTTGTTAAAATTATGTTTAAAATTATTTGTGAGTCTTTGCGAAAATGGCTTACGTTCCCAGGGAAAAAACACTGGGCTCTGGATGTTCTGCTCTGGCTTACTCGTATTTGTGAAGAATTAAAAATGCTTGTCTGCCAGTGTTCACTGTCGTTCAAGGAAAGGAATCTTATCTTACTGTAAGTCATTGGCTGCTCCTGGGTTTGCGAGGCGCATTGCTGAAATCAGAAGGAATCCCCACTGCGGCTGGTGTTCAGTGAGACAAATGCACTTGGCTGTAATTTTCCTGAAGCATGGCTTTACACTGTGCCATTGGATTAGGTTAATTCATATGAGCATCTGCAAGCCTTTAAACAGGAATTCTTGTGTTTTGTAGATGTGGTATTGCTGCATTGAGGCTAATGCAGTATGTAGGTTGCAATGTTGGTGAAGTGGGTGTCTTTCAGCATATTTGTCACCCATGGGTGCGCTGGGGCCCGGTTCAAATGATAAGTGTGCTCCTTATTCTTCCTGCTGTTCTGTCTGTTGATGTGCCTGGGGTGAGGGGGCAGGAGTTGGATCTCGATTTTCCCTCTTCAAGATGAAGGTCATTACTGGCAGAGCAGTAAAGCAGGGTGGCAGGATGGCTTAACAATACTGGACAATACATGTAAATTACACTGAGATAAGAACTAGAGTGGAGTGTGTGATCTCGAAACTGCTGTGTAAAGACCACAGGAGGGCAACACTCCCGCGCACACACACATATCCGCCTTTAATACCACTATTTAAATGGGACCATACAATAAAAGTTCAAGAAATGAGCAGACACCAAGGTAGAAAGCAGGAGATAAGTGTCTAGGCAAAAGGCAATGGAACAGGTAAACAGAAAGGTCCATTTCACAAGCAACCATTGTTGAGGGTATATATGGAAAATGTTCACTCCTACCTGTCCTAACTTTCTTTCTACAGAAGACAGCTCCCATTGCTTTATACAGCACTGAATCCATCAATCCGATAAGTGAAACTTTGTGGAATAGGCTTGAATTCAGATTTTGGAAACGTATGCTTATATTGCCAGGAGGTGTCCCTGGAGTCATGATTAGGTACGAACTGGGGATAATTTCCCTACATGTTTGTTATCTCTGGCAAATAACAGCACTTTTTAGAAAATGCTTGTTATCTATTGGGTCAACCTTGCTTTTCTTTGAAGGCACATGTTTCAGTCTCAGGATCTTTTTGTCAGGAGATGGAGACTGACTGTAATTCGAGCTCTTACAGATGTGAACATATCTTTAGATACACCAATATCTAACCCGACCAAGGCAAAAACATTATTATTCCAACTAGATTGGATAGTTACTCGTGAGAGCTGTACGTATCAAAACTTTCAGAATCAATCATTCGGCTTCAAGAAATTCAGCCAACCCGAATTGTATCTGAAACAGTCTCCCTCTCCGGCTCACAGATCGGACTTTATGAGGCTTAGGTTCAATTACTGGCCAACACTGGAATTTCAGATCAGGCGCAAACTAACTACTGTCAGTAATTCTGTTTGCCGATTTTGTAAGAATAATGCTGATAAAGACACCTTACAACATTTACTGACAATTTGTCCGAATTTAGCAAGTCTACGTGTACAATGCTTCAAAAAAATCTTTGAAATGTACAGAGAAGTGTCTCTTGAATATCTATGGCAAATGATTTTCTCAGGGGTTTTGGTAACTGTGAGGAATGCTACAATTAATTTTCTAAAAATATTAAAAGTGGAAGAAACGAGACGCAGATGTAATTAAATCAGATTACTTAACTGTATGTAAGCATTTTTGTCTTCTTCCTTTTTAGGGAATTTAATGTCTGAAATGAAAAACATTTTTTTTATGTGTAATGTGTAACTGAAATCAAAACCTTTATTATTGTTTTAATTATTTCACAAATTTGGATGCAAATGAAATTGTAAAAGTTGATGAATTCAGCTGTAAACAATAATAAAAAAAAGGTGAACAGAAAGTATGAACACTGAGTAGGAGAAGCCACCATGGAAGAAAAGAAAGATTGTTGACTTTGTGAATGTGGCATCATTTTAACCTTGTAGAGAGAACATCAAGTCACATTGCAACCGGTGCTCCTACACAGTAAACAAGTTTCTGTGTAGTGAAGAAGAGATAACGCGTTATATGTGTGAAAAGCACTGTAACGTGTCCATTCATTGTCATCTTTGGTAAAAGAAAGTTAGCACCATAAAACATATGCAAGTTACGAGATAACATAGATAGAATCTGTACCATAAAGCACAGAACGGCAGAAAAAGATCTAGGGCAGAGATCTATGGAAATGCTGTATTTGAACGTGGAGTCAATGAACCTTAATCCGGGGTGGTAAATGCATGACAACGAAATGCAAAGGCAGGCAATGAAAAGAATGCATGGAGGAAAGATGTTTCGACAGCAGAGCAATCTATCATTCGTAACCAACACGTGTGAGCTAGGAAAAATATATTACATTACCTAAACAGCAATTTTGAATGACCCTAGTACATTACAGCAATCTATTATAGAACAGGGGTATTCTTAGTAGCCAACAGAAAACAATGATATCAATCTTCCTGGATACTGGATTAACAGTATTCCTATAGCAACAGGGAACAGAATCGTTTTACAATACTTACAAATAAGACACATGAATGGGGATGCATGAGAGACCTGGGCGAACATTGGTATATGCAGCGTGCAAGAAATCTGCAAGCAAAGGCATCAACATAGAAACAGGGAGCTTGCAAATAAAGCTTCTGACTGGAAACTGATTTACAAATCAAGCTTCAAGTTTAAATGGAGTGCAGCAGTACAGCTACTCTCCTAATCAGGAAACAGTGCCAGGAGCACGGCAAGAACCAAAGGTTGAGGATCAGGTTCACAGCCACAATGGTCCAGAAAGAACAGCAGTAACAGTTACACTGAACACATAAATCAGAGGAAGTATAAAGGGATGTTCACAGATGAAAGCAATTGGCAAATAACCCTGATGCAAGTACTTAATCACTCATTAGCGGTGTGCACTAAGAAGTACCCAGAGTCCTAAATAGTGCAGATGCAGGGCAGGATGAAGTCAGAACCAAGTACAGACCTTGCACATTCAGGTAACCCAATGTTTTGCAAAAGCAACAAGCATAATGCACCATTTTGGATCCACAAGATCTGAAGTTGGACTGTGGAATGGTGTCAATTGTAAAATTCATGCTGGAGCTTTGCAGATTGGTGTCAGGACACTTGAACAATTCAGGATCAACTATCTATGAAACACATTGTGAGTGAAAAAGATCTGATTTAGTTCAGTGTCATAGAGCACAAGAAAGGATGTTGGAAGATTGCAGGTGCTTCACAAACTGCCATAACACTGGCTGTCAACGTCCATTCGGAACCTTTGTAGTATAATTTTGAAAAAACTTGACCAACTCTTTAAGAAGTGTAATACTGCAAGTGACTGCAATTTAGCATTGAGCATGGAATAGGGCCGTTTTCCAAACCATGTGTTGGCTGTTAATGTCTTTTCGAGGCTTTGAATTTGTTCATGCAGTCTCTCTGTGAGACATAGCCCTGTGTGATGTAGCAAGATATTGATATTGACTTGCTTACTGAACATGATTCTGTGCCAAATTGAGACCAAACATTAGAAAATAAATCTTGTTTGTGACTGTGTCGGATTCATGAGGAACACATGTAGGATACACACCTACTGGGCTCATGACACTGTTTCCGCCACCTGACATCTTGGTGCCCCTGGGACATTACAAGTCCCGGCGGCACCGGGATATCAAGCGGCAGAAAGTGTAAGTCCCCATTCCCATGGATTCCCATAGGATTCCATGGGATTGGGGACACAGAAGCACCGGCTCTGTTGCTAATGGTGCTGGTGCTTCCATGAAAACTCTGCCTACCAGGGTCGTTGCCTTGACCTGCCGGGCACAACGGCCCAGGAAGGCAGAGTTGTAGTGTGGGGGTCCGGAAAAGGTGCTGGTACGGTGCTACCGGTACCCTTATTTCCGGATCGCCACACTTGTTATGAGGCCCATTGACCTGGATCCAGGGAAGTTCCTGCAGTGATGTCCACACCTGTATAAATACTTGTTGGGTGGACAGTGTTAAACACTCCTTAATTAATATGCCCTATACAGCAAAATCTAACATACAAAAGAAAATCACATGTTCCCATAAATATTAAGCTCAGAAACTAGCCCACAACTAAATTATATCTTGATATAATAATAATGTCTGAGAAAAACATATTAAAAATGTAATAGCATAAAATAAAAAAATAAAATAAAATAATAACAAATAGAAAACATAAGATTGTACATTAAAAATTGTAGGTTTAACTAATTTACAAAAGAATATTTTTCCTAAAATAAGTTTACAAGAAATAAATAATGTATGGTCTCCTAAACTAAGAAAACAAAACAAAATATTTTGTAACTGAATAAACATTTTACGTAAGGTTTACTTTACAAATATTAAGAAACACACACAGAAAAAACAATGACAGTCTAATCTTCCAACAAAGTATATTTCTAACACAGCCAAGTGTGTAAGAGACCAAACTTGGTTCCCATCCTCAAAACTCACTCAAATCTCAAATAAGAATAGTTGCGTAGCAGGTCGCCTACAGGCTTTCAAAATCATCCATGGCTAAAAAGTGAACCTGAAAAGACTGATATGCCAAGATTTTAAAGGTTATCTTGGTCTACTTCCACTTGCTAGTTAGTGTCTAGTACATCTGTATACCACCAGTTCAGCAAAACAAGCAAAAGAAAAACCCAGAGTACAAAACACTTAAATGTGTTTAAACTATCTAACACAGAGCAGACTTGGCTTTCTCTTCCACCTAGCCAAACACTTCCTCAACCTTCAAAGGCTTATTCTGTAAGTTCAGGTTAATACCTTAAAGTTTTTTTTTTTCTTCCCTTTTCTGGGTAGTGCTGATGAGTTGAGTATTTTCATCATCCTATTATTTGAGAGGGGAAGTCACCACTGACAGGGCTGACCACCACAGTGTTAAAAAGGCAAAGTGAAAAGTATGAGCAGCATGAGAAAAGACATTCATGTTCTCACTGTGTGAGAAACAACTGTGAACTTTGCAGATGGAGGGATGAGATGTGAGCGGCAGCAGCATAATGTTTGTTGGCTGTGGGACGCCACAAACATGCAAGCTCTCACAGAAAGGATTTCAAGATTGTGGAGATGCTAGAAGCCACATATGAAGATGCAGACAGATATGTGAGTGAAAGCACCTCATTAAACTGCACACAGAGCCTTAATTGAATGTATTTGAACATCAAATGTAGGAAAATCAAACCCTGAATGAATACGGAGTACCGATGCAAATACACCATAGACCTGCCAATTCAAAGGGGTCGAACATACATTAAACAATGAGGAGAACTATAAATTAGACTGAGAGAATGAGGGAGAAAGAAAGGATGAGACAGAAGACCAGAAGGAGGTCAGCAAGCTTCTGGTCGATCCCTGGATACTTGGGGAAAAGACTACTTCAGTAGAGGTAATATACATGTTGATATCCGTTTATCAGACGCTCTGAAGAAAGAGGCTTGGGCCTCAAAAAGGCATGATACAGGAGGGGATTACAGTAGAGGAGGACCTCAAGCCCAATTGTGAAACCAGAAGAGAGTCTAGAGACCCAGGAAATCCTCACGCCTTATAAAATAGCCACTAGTCAGAGGTTAAAATAAAATTGTCTGCTTGAAAGGAACTCAAAATGAGAGGGGGAGGACTGCCATTTATGCTGAAGTGAATTCTGAGAAACTCAAAGGTCTGTTATATGAGGGCTGGATATTTAAGAGTAGGATATATGAACTATTTGTGAGTCATTCTTTGGAACATTTCTGTTATAGCTTAGGGAAACCAGAAGGTTAAGGACTTGACGAGATTAGGGTTTGGAACTTTTATGTTGACCAATGTGTTGGTGATCATTTTGCAGATAAGGAGAGACAAGGATGCTTAAAGTTTGGTTAATGGTTTTATTATTTCAGCACTCATCATTGATGTGGTTGAGCACATGGAGAATGAACACTGTGTAGCCTCACAGTTTGCTTTAGGATGACCTTTATTATTAGTTTACATTCACCTAGTTCCTATTGGCGTTCATTCAACTTCTTTCCCAGAAGATGATGTGTTAAAAACATTGGGCCTCATTACAACCCTGGTGGTAGCTGTGCCTGTAAAAACGGCAGGCTGCCGCCAGAGTTGTGGTTTTTTCCAGCGCCTGGCTTTAGGGAATAGCCGGGGCATTACAGCCATAAAATGTTACTCACCATTCCCATTTGATTCTCATAGGACTCAATCGGAATGGGGAGGATGGAAGCACCGTCGCTGTGCGCAACAGTGTCGGTGCTTCTGTCAAAGTGGTGGTGCTGTTCTGCCTACTAGGGTCAGACCTGGTGGGTGAAAAGGCACCCACCAGCAGACTTGTAGTTTGCCGGTCCGGACATAACGGTGCCGGCAAACTTGTAATGAGGCCCAATGTTTTGAACAACATTTACCTCATGTCACCTGTGCCATTGGTTGTCCGTGTCACAATGTCCTCGTCACAATGGTGTATCTTGTAAAACACTGCTGTAAACTGTAAAGGGACACAAGGGATATTTAAGAAGACTTGTATTGTCATGGCGTCTCATAACAATCACCAAGGGAGTATTGTCAGAAGTTCCCTCATTAACGTCTAACAACTTTAAATGTAAATTCTGTGAAAAATTGTGAAAATGCCACTTTCATTCTATTTCCCTCGTTTTGATCCCCATTGGCCTGCAAACACCATGAGGGAACCACACATTGGTGTTCCCATTCATGGGTTACATGCAGCAGGGGTCTACGATTTTGATCACTGCGTCATGCTGAATGGTTTCACGTCACACATTGTTCCTGTTTTTCTGCATTAGCAGGTGCCTACCACATCGTTTGAAAATAAATGGGCCCATGACATCCAAACTACGGATCACTTAAGTGTGCATATTGCTCTGTATTAACTGCTTCCACACAATTAAAGCCAGCTGGAAGATTCCGAGTTCTTGTGCCTTTCACATGCACCGATATCTGTCCGACCTCCACTGATGATAATTGGTACAGAGAGCCCATTTGTGTGGTCAGGTCCTTTGTCCATAATTTGCTGGCCTGATTGGAATGATGGCATAAGCACGTTAAACTCTAATTAGTTTCCAAAAAGCAATACACTGTATTGTGTCGTCGTTAGCAACATCTGTGAAATCTTTAATTGTGTGACACACGTTTAAAATGAAATGAATATGTGTGATATACTTAATAGTTAAAATGATGGTCGCAGTTACCATCTATCAACTCAAGGTTTATGTTATTAACGGAGTTTGGTTAGAGGAGCATAATGCATAATGTACACATAAGGCTCATTATGAATTGGTTGGTCTGGAAATAAGGTGCCGGTAACAACGTATACCGGTACCTTTCCGGACCGGCCAACTCCAAGTCTGCTGGTAAGGTCTATGATCTCCAGGGCAAACTGACCTGTCGGAAGATTACGTCCCTACTGGCAGATAAATGCCCGAATCACCAGCGCCACTACTAATGGTGCCAGTGATTCGGGCACCCCCATCTCATGGAGTCCCATGGAATAAGGAATTACTGGCATCTCCGTCACCCGCAATATCCCGGTAGCACCGGCTATCGGGCAAAAGAGACAGTACGGTAGTTCCCTGGTATCCGTCTGACATAACCGGCGGGATACCAGGGAACTCATAATGAGCCCCATTACATTTGATTCGGCTTTTGTCCTCATTTTATTTGACCAATTATATAGGGAAGCAGTTGAAGACCTATGAGCAAAAGCAGGGATGGAGTCATCAATACCATGGTGCACATATGTTAAACTAATACTTTTCTCCATAGGCCTAGGGTATAAACTCTATTGATACTAAAGCAGCATTGAGTGTAAAAAGGGCCTTAGATGAAATGATCATGATTAGAATGTTTCCCGCTAATACAAGTACAAGGTTGGTAAGCGAATATTGGTCCGATCAGCCAAACCTCGGAAGAGAAAGATACATCGACCTGATTGACCACCCTGTTGCCAGAACCCTTTTTTATGAAAATCGGTTTTGGAACTTTGCCCATTGCTACCCTTACTAACAAGTGAAATACAGGGCCCAATGAACTCTGCCCGAAGCTTTATCACATTTTGTATTCTTCTGTTGATGCTATGGCAGGTTAAGTACTTAAAGCCATTGCTGGGAGAGAGCAATATCCGAATAGCCCGGGATGCCATCTCTCTGTGCAAGGCCACCGATGTAGATAAAGTGACTATCAGAACAAGCATGTTCATTCATAGAGCATGGTTCTTAAGGCATCCGTTCACATAATAGCCACCGGGCATTGCTTGTACTGGTTAAAGCATTCACCTTTGTTATACATGAATTTATTTTTAAGATTTTGAATGATGACACCTTACAACCTACGGTTGATACCATTGATTGTTGATTTGCACTAACCCTGCCTTATATGCATTCTTTTATCATAGTTTATGTATTCTGACTGATTGTGTTATGTTATGCTCGTAATGTATTTGTTTTATATGTGTGCAATTGCTGTACTACTTACTTCGAGTAAAGCACATATGATGGTATACCTAAAGTGTTCTGAGGCATACATTGTAAATAATTCCCAAAATGGGCAATCTGTTTCAATGTTCAAGTCCAAAGCTAGTATGCAGAATCAATACTGAATGCCAGATGGCAGTAGCCGATTTACAGAGTTCAACGTCGGCTTCACAGCTGCTTACATTATTCTTTCAAAAGGAAAAAATGAATACGACTGTTGAAAAACACACAAACAAGACATCTTGATTGTTGAGATAGGCCAGATGGCCGCAGCAGAAATAAACTGTGCCAATCCATGAAGAGGATTCAAACACGAAACCCGGAAACTACCCAGCATTCATTTGGATCACTGATATGGGTGCATTATATAGTTCTCTGACAATTCTGTGCTTTGCTGGCTTGTAAACTTGGCATGTATGGATGGCGTTGCTTGCAAATACACACGAGTATCCTGGCAAGGAAACAGCACGTAAGAAGAACTACTAAGTTCCTGAAGAATGCTTGGAGCTGTGTCTCCTATTTCAGGATCGAACCTCGGCATCAAGTCAGTTGTCTTACATTTATATTTCTTTCTGTATGTCTTTAGTAGCAACATTTCTTGAAAGATAAAACAAATGGCAAATCTTAGTTTTCTCTTCATTAAATTAATATAAAAATGCATTTAAAATTCGAATGGTGAGCTGAATGAAGAATTTCATTGTGATATTTATACAGTGGTTAATTCTGAAATTCTCGCTTCTATGCACTATAAAAGTGCTATTTTCATCCAATCTTATAGTATTCAGTTTATCAGTGACAGAGGAAGGAAGCATGAGTCAGCCCTGGCTGGCCTCAACCCCGTGACTGCAGGAAGATCTCCCATCTCTGAAACACTTCCCGAGATCTCAAAGCATTCTTACTACGTCTTAAGAAATACAGTAACAGTTATTTTATGAAAAAGTTATATAAAAATGTTATTTGAGAGGAAATTAAATACTGTTTTCTTTTCTCACTGCATATCTCATTTTATATGAGTGTGTTTACCTTGACATATTCATTAAAATTAGAAAACTAAACAAAATATGTTTTGTAATGTATGAGTGAAAAAACATGGATGCCAAAACCTAAAGGCCCTCTAGGGGCAGAATGCAAGCTCAAAGTGGGGCTTGTATCATGGTACCATATTTTCCTGCAGGCAAATTCAATGATGCCCAAAGGAGATTTACAGAAAGCTGTAAGTACTAGGCCTGCACAAACTTCCCCAAAGCAGACCCTCGTTAACATATGAATTAATTAGTCAAGATCCAAATCTATACTGCAAGAATGGGATGGGGCTTTAGCACAGATAAATTGCAAACAAACTCTCTATGGGCTTTTGGGTTTTGCGTGATGATTCTTTTTTCAATCAGTGTCTGCAGATCTTGTTATGAATAATATCAGGTTTGTTTAGCAAATTGGAGCCCATTAGGGAGATATGTTGAGTTTGTTCAGCCAATAAGAGTCCAGACATTTCTTAAAAGAGTACAGATGCCTATTTTACAACCAGCTAAGGTTCATTTTGTTTGTGAGTTTTGGTAGGCTGTGAGAGATACTTTTGTACTGGGTTAACTCACACTTGGGTCTATGAAAGGACATGAACGCTTTGTAGCAGTGTTTTGTGGGGTTTGGAGACGTTGTATTGTTCGTTTCTTGGTATTTTGTGTAGTTAGATGTTGTTCAAGGTTTTTTGTAGCTAATGCTTAGGTGCCTTTGTCTTACCTTGTGTTTGGTGAATGTAGTGATTAAAAAAAAAGAAAAAGAAAAACATGCATTTTCCTCTTGTGCCTTTTCCCTGTTGTGTCCTCTTATAAAATTAATAAAGAACCAGTGGTTCCTACACCTATGTGTATCGCCAAGAAACATAGAAAACAAAATAAAAATAGCTACACTTCCCCACCTGTGTTTTTAGTGTGTGCTGTTTTGTATAGTATTGTTATCGTATTGTATTAGTGTAGCCTTGAAGTAGAGTCTGTGGTTTAGTTCTAATTCTAGATGTAATATTGGGATTGTTTCCTCACAGTTTGTTTACTTGTTGCTTCAGTTTCGGATGCGCTTAGGTACTCCCTGTTTCTAAATCCATATCGTCTAAAACCGTGGTTATGTTCACCTCTCCCAGTTTTCTGTCCGCTCTAAAAACCACCTGTTCTGCTTGCAAGACTTATCATGACCTCTAACGGCGAATAGACTACTTACAACATTTTAGACAAAACTAACCAAAACTACTATGGCTCAACCCCATAGGATGTTCTAGAAAGTTTGGCTAAACCGACTCTGCAGAAATCTAAGTGATTTGGGCTTGGCCCAATAGTTAACCAGTGCACACCTAATCTGATGTCATCTGATTACAACTCATATGCAACTGTGTTTCATGTTGTGCTGGTATCCATTTCAAACATTATGAGGTATAAATGAGATTTGAGGATTACTGATTTATCTGAACAAAGTGCGTACTGTAATTAAAGAAACAGCTAGAGAGAATACAGACACACAGACCAATTGCTGGCACTAAAACACATTTGCACAACTCTGAATATTCCCTATTTAAACAGAGCTGACCAAAAATAGCCCAACTCTGCAATTGTGATACACAGTTTTCAGTTTTTTGTTTATGCACAGGGCCACAGTTCTCAGCATTGCCATTTGTGGCAGTTGTCACGATGGGCCTGAAAAACTGGGAGAAGGGTGGGAAGGCTTTGGGAGAGCTGCAGGTCTGCCCCATCATGGATAAGAAGAGTGGGGGGGGGGCTCTTGCACTTTCTGGCTTCTGATTCATGAGCCTGGGTCACACAACACTACTGATCCTCCGAGACAATAGGAGGGGAGAGGCCAATGCATTGGGGCCTCAGGCATGGGAGAGGAGGTAGGGGCATCTGAGGAGGCCGAGATGGTGACATGTAGCACAGAAATATGTGTGGCAGGGCCTCATGTGGATGTCTCCACAGACGCTGGGGCGGCAGGGTCTCATGTGGGTGATCCCACAGAGGTTTGGGTGGCAGGGCCTCATGTGGGCAACCATACAGGGGCAATCAATGTATTGCAGGAAACGGGGACTATATATATATATATATATATAAATATATATATATATATGGGAGGAGGAGATGACTGCAGCAAGCATTGTTTAGAAGTAGTGAATAACTGGCTGGGGGGCACAGAGGTGGAAATTGCCTTACACAGCAGGTGAGAATGACAATGGGTAAACCCTATGTTTTTGTTATTGGGGACAGCCTTTGGTATGGGGAGAAAAACAGAAGTAAAAGAAAAATACTGAACTTACGGAAGAAATCACACACGCCCAGTAATGCCGCTCGTACACTTTTGCAAATTCATTTCGTGAATGAAGTCTGCCTCTCGCGACGCTGCTAAAACGAAAGGAAAAAGACCCAGCGCCAGCATACAACCCATGCCTGATAACAACACATGTGCACCAGCCAGCCGTGATGAGAACACTTTCCTGACTCCATGTAACACCCAAGGAGACAACCTAGTAAGGTGCTTTGCAGCACCTGGCCACACATTTTGCCCTAGAAGTTGAATCTAGGAGAAAGAAAAAGAAAACCCATTCCAAGTGACACACAGGCAGTATTGAACAGCTTGGAATTTGCTTCAAGAAGTGAAAATACCTTGAATTCTACAAGGATAATCCTTCCAATTTGACTCGTTTAAAACAGAAAGTGGGCTTGAACAACTACTATATATGAAAGAAAGGGAAGTGTTATCTGATATAACACCATACATTACCATCATTGTCCTGAAGACGGCTACACCAGCACAGAAAGACAGTAGAGACAGTGCCTTATCAAAAGCAGTATGCCGAAATAGATGTCGACTATCTGCGAGGCTAAAAACACTGTAGCTTATATGACAAAGATTGTAAACATCAAACCTTTTTCCCTACCCTACCTGCAACGAAATACTATCATTATGTATAGCTTCAACTGTAAATATGTGTTGAATATAGCGATTTCATTTGGAGAATTTTCCATTCATGTAGTAAACCCACTATTTTTCTTGATATTGTTTTTTTAACCATACAACACCTGTATAATTGAGTTATTCAAGGATGTTTTTTCACTAATTTGTCGAGAACAATTTTGTAATCAAATTTGTATTTTTTTATATTTTTATCATCCAAGTCCTTGTCTGTCAACAATTTTTCATCTGTTAACTCAGTCAGTTTATTCCCTTCGTCAAGTGCAATCGCTGTGCCCCAATTTACCCCATCATCATCTATTCCATGCAAAATTACTCTGTCTTCCCTGACTATTGCTCATCCACTCCCATGATTACTTCTGGGCAAAACAAAAACTCTGCTGGTAACCTCAATATTTTGTCCTGTTTTCTTGTGAGCCATGCTCACAATATGTGCACTCAATAAAAGAGTACTCCTGGGTTGAGGGGCATCCCCATCTGTGCCTGCAGATCATAAAATGCTGTTATGAATTCAAGTACAGTCACATAATTCTACCTGTGGTAGAACATATTTTCCCCTTGTCTGTTAAAGTTATTGTTGTGTTTAATTTACTCATCAAGTTTCTCCCCAATATGTTTACTGGTGGTTGGGAATATCACAATGGAATAGACAGCTTGTGTTCTTCTATAGTTATGGGTAGACTGTCTGTAAAAGGAAACTCTGTCGTTGCTTATGTCTCCATTGATATACCTTGCATGGGGACTTTCCCTCTCCACTTAGAAGGAAACATTGCAGTCACCTCTGATCACCCCGACACATAGTTCCTCTTGTGGATCTGGTGCAACAGATAGAATGGGGCACATCAAGTTTGCCTGTAGGCTGTCCTATTGAGATATTTAGTACCATCCTTGTGAAACGGTTCCCTCCCAACACCACCACAACCCTATCCTAGGTGTGGGTGCCTGTGGCAATATGTTGCAATCCATGATGTCACTGCATTCTGTTGTGCTGGTGCCTGTGACTGCATTGGAATTTGCTGGGTCTGTATAGGGGCTTGCTGTGTTTGGGGTAGCGTTGCCTTTTGCGTTTGCTGCATTTGAAGCTCTTGTGCTTGATACTGCGTATGGTTGTGAGCAGAATATGCTGGTGGCTCTGCACTATATGGTGGGGATTTGTTAGCCCCCCTTTTGTATCTGCTGGTTGCCAATGTTGCTGCATCTATCCCCTATTTCCCCATGTGCATGAAATGTGCCCCATTGTCCTGCATATCCAACCGTGTTGTTGGGGATGTCACCCAAATGGTGGTGGACCTCCGTTAACCCCTCCTCCATGCTTCACTGGGGTCTGAATCATCTGCCTCTAGGTGCAAAACCTCAACCACATCGTGGGTAATTGTTATAATACACTCTCTCTCTGCAAAATGTCTATTTGGGCTTGGCGGCCCCTGTTGTATCTCCTGCACAGAATTATTTTCTCCTGCATTTGTTAATATAGCCCCTTCCATTTGTCAATTTAGATCACTTTTACCAGTTTTGCTTCTTCTATCTTCCATTGCTTAACTTTCTGTCTATCTTTCTCTTGATAGTCCAGGTCAGTGGAGAGAGTAGGTGTCACAACCCTCACCCCAGACTCCCACTGGCAAACCCACTGGCAAGCCCACTTGCCGCGTGTAATTAGGGCTCGGGTCTCCATCTGGGCCTTGAAGACCTGGCATCCACTCACAAGGCTTTCTTGGGGCCTTCAGCCAACATGGAGGCATCCACATAGCTTGGCTCCTAGGAACCAAGCTATGCGGTATAGTGTTTTGGGTGTGGTGGCCTAGGGACTACTTTACCTGGACTACTTTGTTGAAGCTATTTAAACCACACCCGAACAGGAACGCACGATTTGCGTTACTTTGCAGTGTGCAACGTGATGCTCACCGTGTCCTGGGATACCCATGAGCCTTGGAGAAGCAAACCTGCAAGGAGACAAAAGGAACATCGTTAGCGGCATCTTACCTGCAATTTCCATCTTATTATCCGCTCACAGATCCAGAGAACAGCTTCCTCTGGATCCGCACGCCACCCGGACCGAAAGACCTGAAAGAGGAAGGGAAAGGACAATATTAAAGAAGGCATATTAGACATTGCAAAACCACGAACTGCACAAGAAGCTTACCTGGTTGGTCGCCTTCCGGCCGGCATCGTTCCGGCATTCCACACACGCTGGGAAAACACTGAAACCTCCAAGAAAGGAAGAAAACAGGTTAGCAAAGGCAAGATAATGCAGCACTGCGCATTGTGCTTACTTACCGCATCGTAGCGCACATCACGCGCCATCAAGTACCGGCGAGGCCCAACTCAGCCAGTTCGCCACGCTGAAGCTCTGCACACCTAAGGGAGAAAAAAAAGACATTATTCAAACAAAGAAGGGCATGCAAGAATAACAACGCTATACAGAAGCTGCAGAGAGACCTACCTGAGAGACACCACACGGGCCCGCGCCAGTGACGTAACTTGACCGCACACGCCCACACAGACAACGTGCCTCTGCCAAGAAGGCAGGATGGAGAGCATGCCTAATTCCACAACAAGGTGAGGAGAGGGCCCTAAGGGGTTGAAGTCACATGGGGTGGTGGGAGGATATTTACCTCACTCGGCCAGTCTTGAACACAGTCCTCTGTATTTTCAGGCGGAATCTTCCCCGCGGGCCATACTTGGGAAAAACATGGGAAGAGGATACCAGCAACCAACCCGCCTGAGTGGCATCCCCGTGGATACCAGGTGAGCGTAACAGTAGGGTAGTGTATAGTGCTAGAGTGCACTATGTATGTGTGCATCCAGTGTGATTTGTGCGAGGCTGGCTGCACTCTAATGTTAGGCACAGTGCGGTTGTTGTGGGAGGTCAGTGGAATGCATGAAGCAAGGTAGATGGCTGATGAGTCTGCATTCTAGAGGCTCCGGTGCCTGGGTATGAGATTATGCGTGCAGCTAGGCTGATGTTTTCGTGGGGTATAATTGTATTCTAAAAGACTGTAGTAGTGTACTTGCAGTAGTGTAGGTATGTGTGCAGCTAGGCCATATTGATTGAGGGGTATAGCTGCTTTCTCTTGTTTGTTGGTGTAAAGGAGAAAATGAGCATATTGATATGAGTGAGTGTCTGTGCTTATTGCTGAGAGGCCCCTATTGCTAGTTACTATCCAGAGCCCACCCTTGTGGTAATGGGTCTCTGAGAGAGATTCTCTGATGTTGTGGAATATGTTGTGAATGCCTGGTAGGAGGGTCTTTTTTTCTGAGGATCAATTGTAAGTGCCAGAGGGCACATCTTGGGGGTCCCTTTTCATTGGTTACAGCGGGTGGCTGGTTATTCCAGACATGTTTATGGTTCCGCACTGAGAGCATGAGTTCAAGAGAGCTGACTGACTAGAGGCTGTCATGCATATTCTCTGCAGACAGAAGCAGGTCCAACCAATCATGGTTCTTATAGCACCTTGGGAGATGGAATTCATGGCATTATTCTTAGGAAGGCCAGGATTTCTGGCTGGTTCAGATACCGCCTGGTATACCCGATAGGTGACATGATCTAGTTCAATCGTTATGTTTGAACATAAGTGCTATAGGCCTCTGTGTGTTAATTTACAGGTAGGTAAAACTTGACACAGGGTTAACCAGAACAGGGTCAGTCATAATGGACTGACAGAGGGCTTGGGATAGTGGCTCTGTGTGTTAGTTCCCAGATAGGTCAAATTTGACATAGATTCACAGGAACAGGTCCAGTCGTAGTTGACTGCCAGAGGAGCAATTGTGCTCTTCTTTGTGGTTATGCGCATAGGTATGCGGGTAGGTATGTATGACAGTGTTTGCAATCTTCTAGACTGATAACTGCGAAACTTGCTTAGGGGAGGATAAAGATTAAGCTTAATGATGGTTGGAGAACATTGGTGCTGATGGCTCTAGTTTGGCGTAAGTGAGCGTGCCTGGTCATAGCATATGCTATGGTGGTGTCATGTCTCAGGTTTGGGGTTCTGGGCATTTGATATTATAGTGCAGGGGGAGCATGGCCAGATATTTGGCAAAAGAAGGGTTGCTAGGCCATTGCAGCCAGGCCAGCACCTACCTAGTACAGAGCACTCTGATCTCTTGTCTTAAGGCGGCTTTGTGCCCTGACTGTTCCTAAATTACCATGATGATACCATTCAAGCCTGCTTCCATGGCCCGCCTGTTTCTACTTTTCCATGACAATGCCGTTCTAGCCACATGTTGGCCAAGGTGGAGGGTTTAGCGGCCCTAGTACGTCCCTTGCATGGATTAGGGAAAAAACTGGTTTCCAGTGCTTTACAGAAGGCCATGTAGTCTTGGTTGAGTCAAATGTGGAGAGAAAGCGAGTTCCATAGTGATGGCCCCAAAGTTGAGAAGGCAGACACTCCAATCCTGGCTGAATTGGAAGTTGGAATCACGAGCAGGAGGGCTGTTCTTGTCCTTAGGGTGTGTGCTTGGAGGTAAGGCATAATAGCCTTACCCAGCTCTCATTACTGCACTTCGGCTAGTTTGAAATCATTCCATCTGTCTATTAATACATGCCATCTTGTACCACTCTTAATCTGACTGTATGCATGCTAGTTTGCTTGTTCACTAAGTCGAAACACACATGCTAATCACGGCTATCCTCAGTTACGTGTGGTAATTAAAAGTGCACTGTAGCCCTGCCTGATTTTGTACTACTGTTTCTTTATATCTTGAAAATCGCTGGCTGCGTGCCTGTTACCCAAAGTGCATCTCTGCTTTGATTAGATACTCATTCACGCTATTCAGTGCCTCAACCTGGTGTGTTCCACTGCACCTATTTGCATGATCTTAAATGCGTACTGTACACGATCAAATGTCTACTCTCGTAGATCACACCTGATATTGTTACTGCTTTTGACTGTCTGCTCATTCCTGGTAGTGTGTTTCATAACACATAAGCACAGCATACTTGTTTCACCTCTCAGTTCACGTATGCTGCCCTGATGCCTTATGTCAGCGTGCCGACATGCTAGCATGCCCCATCTAACTTTGCTGTGTGCCACTCAGATCATACTGGATAGCGTCTTACCTATATACATATTCGTATGCCATAATGCCCTTACACTTTAGTGTGCACGTGGTCTCAAATGTATGCCAACATTTCTTGTTGATAGCTTGCATTATAACCTTCTAGACCCCACCTTAGGCCCTCTAGTAATGATAATAGGCAATATTTACAAATGTATCATAGACTTTGTCGGATAGTAGTCGCAACGCCAGGTGTGCTGGCAATACTGATATTATCAATAATGAAGGCTGAAGAGCAACCCCACCCACCTACCAAACTTATCATAACCTCGGATCCATGCCCACCCACTACATCCAAAAAGAGGCTTACTTATTCCTCCGAATCTGCCCCATGCTCTAGAGGCAATTTCATACAATTTGGCCTCGGTGTATCACGTCTATACTGTCCCAGACACCATCCACTACCATGCCCTACATCATTCCTACCCAAAATACCAGCCTTTGCATCCATACCCACCAGCACACCCATAAAACTGACCACTAAACCCATTACAGGCACACCACGCCAAGTCAGACTTTCTATCAGAACACATAGTTCCCTTGTATGCACGAGCTCATACTAGGCACCCTGAGAAAAATAAGACTCTCCTCCTGGACTGTCTCTACAACACCCCACCTCATGCTAATAACGTAGACAATTACCAAACAACCAACACCCTTATAACCTTGAATCTCAGCACACCTTCCTCTGCCAAATCCAAATGCAAACAACACGTAAGGCACCACTCCACCGCACTCCCCCCATGAGCACACCCACTTGTACCCATAACTCAAAAATCCATCCCCAACCTTAACACCCCACCGTTAAAAGGCACACTGATCAATGTAAGATCGCTGGGAGCACATGCAATCAACATACATGATCTCATCCTTGAATACGAACTTGACTTCCTAGTCCCAACTGAAAATTGGCTTAATTTAGCCTCAGGCCCATTACTCACCATCATCATACCTACCCTTCCTCATTTCACCCACTCTTAAGCCCAATACCAAATACCTTCTCCAGTGATAACTTATACCCTTTGCTTGACAAGCTGCTCTATGCGCTTCCCAGAGATGACTCCAACCCAGACAACATTTCTATACATTATCACAGCTACCTTAAAATGGCCATAGACAATATAGCTCCTCTCAATCTTAAGAGCCCTAAGCTTAACCGTAGCAATACTTGGTTCAGAAAGAGCATTTGAACATCTCCACAGGAAAAACGCCACCAATGAGTCCAAAAATCAACTTGAACATTTATCTAAAGCCTACAAAGCTGAAGTATTTACACAGAAAGCCAACTCCCTTAACCTACATATCACCAACGCCACTTCCAATAGCAAAGATCTATTCTCTATCATTAGAGAATTAGAAACCCCCATCCTCCCTACCTGCCTAGTTAACGTAAACAAGGATTGGTGTACCACCATCTAGGATGCTCTAGCATGTAAGATAAACACACTCCAAAACAAAATAGAGTCACACAGAAAACTCCTAGTACCTGCCACTGACTCAGTCCCACTAACAGCGGCACACAACACCCCCATTTTTCCCGAATTTCAGTTCAAACCACTGAACAACAACTCTGTGCTCAAAACCATTGCCGCATTCAAACCATCTAACTGTAAAGGAGACAGCTTCCCGTCTAAACTATTTAAGGACTGCACCCCCATACTAGCACCCATCATCACCAAATTCATCAATGCCTTATTTAAGATTTAAGACCAACACTGTCCCAACCAATATCAAAGAAGCTTGGGTCACCCCACTCCTAAAAACACATCATAAGATCCAACCACCCCCACTAACTACAGGCCCATTACCACAGTGCCCTTCCTCCTCAAAATAATAGACATATTTGCATACACACAAAGTCCAACCCCATCTCGAAACTAACTAGTTACTAGGGGAAAGACAATCAGGCTTCCACCCTAGACATTGGCCCTCATTACGACCCAGGCGGTAAGTTACCGCCTGGGCCGTGACTTTACCACCATGGTGTAAACTACGTTTACGCCATGGTGGTTGGCGGACTTACCGCCCCATTCCGACCTTGGCGGGGCGGTAAGTCCCCAATCCCCATTTACCCTTCCCCATTCCCATTTTTGCCCCATAGGGCATAATGGGAGTGGGGAAGGCGTTAATTACGCCACCGTAAATTACGGTGGCGTAATTAACTCCATGGTCCCTTAGCGCCATGGATTTTAACACCTGCTAAAAGCAGGTGTTAAATCCGCCATGGCGCTAAGGGACCTCGTACTCAGGCGGTAAGGGTCGGCGCTGTTTACGCCGTCGTTAAACCCTTACCGCCTGAGTCGTAATGAGGCCCATTGTACTGAAACTGCTTTACTGGACCTAAAAATCCAGATGGATGCCATCAGGGATTCAGGGAAAATATGTATCCTACTTCTTCCAAACCTTTCTGCAGCCTTCGATTAGTAGACCACAAAAAACTCTGTCTTACGCTTGCAAATTACTTTCATTTCTCAAAAGAGGCTACTGCTTGGATCAAGTCATTCCTTGCAGACCGCATGTCGAGAGTAGCAATAGGTGACGTTGCAGCAGACCCATTACAGTCCCATTGGGAGTCCCCCAAGGCTCATGGCTCTCCCCGACACTCTATAACGCATACACAAAATTACTCTTTACAGCACTTGATGCCATGGGAGTAATATATACCAACTTTGCGGATGACACTCAAATACTTATCCCCATCTCAGGCAACCTTGACCAGGACACCATCACCATAAACAAAATGAACTCCATCATTCAAAATTGGATGACGACTAATAGCCTCTGCCTCAATGGAGAAAAGACAGAGATCCTCATAGCAGAATCCCCAGACTGTCTATGTAAACTACGCCCACAATACTCAGCCATAGTCATTGAAACCAAACCAATAAATATCTCCAAACAAGTTAAAACTTTAGGGGTCTATCTAGACTGTAGCCGTACTATGTGCAAACACATTAGTGCACTCTCATCTTCAACAGCATACAGAGCTTAACTCAAAGCCCAAAGCAGACCCTTTCTCACACCCCAAAACTGCATCACCCTTGCCAGAGCCCTCAAACTGTCAAAACTCGACTATTGCAACATACTACTACTAGGGCCCACCAAAAGAAACCTGAACAAAATGCAACCAATTCAGAACAAAGCCCTCCGAGCAGCACTTGGCATAAAAAAGAGAGACCATATTTCGCAATATCGGTGAGAAGCCCACTGGCTGCCCATACAAGCTAGGATATTACATAAAACCATCATCATAGCACACACATGTGTAGCAGGCTTAGCACCGAGTTACCTCAACCAATGCCTAAACTGCAAAATCTCAGCTAGAACACTTAGATCCAAATCAGATACATTATTATGCATCCCCATTTCAAAAAACATAAGAACAGGTAATTCTAGCTTCCCAGTAGCAGCCCCCAGAATTTGGAACTCACTCCCATCCTGCATCTCCAATGAGTCATCCGTCCCTAAATTCTAAAAAATCCTCAAAACATGGCTATTTAATAAATTCTAAATAAACCTCATAATCGTCAGCACAACAACTAACCGTGAAAGTAATTACTAATTGTAAGAATGTAAATTTGTACCACTATGCCTTCTATAGCTTTGCTTGTCTATGTTACTCTATGTAAATGCTCTTGAGTAACTCGCCTGTCTATGTAACACTATGTAAATGCTGTTGTGTAATTCGCTTAAAGAAACAATGTTGTATGCTCACAGATATGCCAATATATACCAACTAAGTATCAAGTACACCTGTAACCTATGCCGTGATACCCGAGGGTTGGGCGTATAACCAAATGAAAATAAATAAAAAATTCAAAAATGAAACACAAAGGGAGGTAATAGGGAACATTACATTTTAACCTGCTCAACAAGCGTCAACCCTCAAAATCAGGTATGAAACCATTAACTAACACGCCAGAACTTGTGAGCAGCAATCTATTTCAGGAAAGGGTACTGTAACATCACAGGCTCACAATGAATACTCTATTATTGAGCATTACTGGTAGTCTTAGGAACATTAAACCTGCCACCAGTCTGGTTTGGTATCAAAAGTATAAAAAAAATGTATTGTTCATATACACATCAAATAAAATAAAGTTTTAAGACACAGAACATATTCAATTGTTTGTCAAACAGTAGGTAGTTGTACATGGAACAGACAGATTAGATAAAAGAGTAACATTATAGAGGTTGAAATTACCTCTACTCAACAACAAAGTTTGAAAAATCAATCTTCACAAATAAGTAATCAGACAACAATAATTAATATTCAATTTTCTCATACATAACAACGATGATTGCATACACAGTGAAATCAATTCATACTCATTCTCATTCATCCCAACATGTTTAATTCCTCACACTCTATTCACCCACTAAAAACAGGGAAATTCATCAGGGGAACCCTGTCTGTTCTATGTCAACAGTATACAAATGCAGATAGCCACAGTAACAGTTGTTTGTGTCTACTGCCAGATGACCGATCCAGGCTGCTTAACGGTCCAAAATCAATTCTCCAAAATTCAAAGAGCTTATAAATTGCTGTGCACAATAAGGATAATAGTAATCCTTTCCCAAAGTCTGTAAATGCAGGTCAAATGGGGTCTGGAGCGAAAGCGGACAATGGAATACCGCGTAACAAGTGTCATCAGCCCTGAAATATAAGTTGTCATCACTGCACGAATCATGAGTTCTGCATGAACGTGGGATCGTGGGTCGCTTGTGTACAGAGGCGTGTAAAACTTGTATTAACCAGTGTTGTGCCGTACGTTACTGATGGATTACTGTGCTGGAAGTGGGCCAGTATACGATATCGGTGGAAATTGTCTTTTTAGGTTGAGTCAGATCAAGCATTAGCTTGCGGTCGACATAACACCCATTAGTCAAAAATCACAAACGTGGATGTGTGCCTTGTTTCACTTTGTCAGATCGGTAATCCACAATTTCCGAGTAAAGTGGTTAGTTTTCCAAAGGTCTCAAATGGAGAAAGCGTCAGTCAAACCAATTCATACTCATTCACATTCATCCCAACATGTTTCATCTCTCACGCTCTATTCACACACTAAAAACAGGGAAATTCATCAGGGGAACCCTGTCTGTTCTATGTCAACAGTATACAAATGCAGATAGCCACAGTAACAGTTGTTCTTGTCTACTGCCAGACGACCGATCCAGGCTGCTTAACGGTCCAAAATTGATTCTTCAAAATCCAAAGTGCATATAAATTATTGTGCACAATGAGGATAATAGTAATCCTTTCCAAAGGTCTGTAAATGCAGGTCAAATGGGGTCTGGAGCGGAAGCGGATGATGGAATACTGTGTAGAAATTGTCATCAGTCCTGAAATCTAAGTTGTCATCACTGCACAAAGCACGAATTCTGTACGAACTGGGGATCGTGGGTCACTTTTCCGCAGAGTCTCGTAAAACTTGTATTAACCAGTCCTGTAATCTACGTTACCAATGGATTACTGTGCTGGAAGTGGGCCAGTATATGATATCGGTGGACATTTTCTTTTTAGGTTGAGTCAGATCAAGCATTAGCTTGCGATCAACATAACACGCATCGGTCAAAAGTCACAAACGTGGATGTGTGCTTTGTGTCCCTTTATCAGATCGGTAATCCACAATTTCCGATTAAAGTGGTTAGTTTTCCGAAGGTCTCAAATGGCGAAAGCATCAGTTTCAATCTGTGCTGTAGTCGTAAAACACAGGCCTCACTCCCTCGCAGCAACAAATATATATCCTGTATGTGTGTTGTGGGGTCTTCCTCTGGCCCCATTGTCTGCATAATGATTGCTCCTGTGTCAGACGTGTCTGAATATTGTATTCGCAGCGCTCTACAAACATCTCCCCTACACTTATTAAAAGCTGCCCTGTCATGTTTTGTGTTTTGGGCTGTCACTCCAGGATAAACTGCCTTATTCCAAATGTCTTCTGATTGCTTTCCTAATATGTCAGCATACAAACATTTCATGTCCCCTACCACAGCACCATTCCCGCTATAATTTTTTCTAATGCATAGATCCATTTCCAAGCCCCCACGGTGAGTGATGGTAATTTATTAATCAAGTTATTTTTGTCTGTTTATGGCCTTGGTATGTATTGTGCTAGTCCTCCCACTTTTTATTACAAGGGGAATTGGTGCAGCAGTGTGCCCAGTCCCAGCCCAACTGCCCCTCTTGTCTTTGTCACCACATCTGTCATATTAACTCTCTTCCGTCCAGGTAGATTTCTTAGTCTAGGTACATATGTGTCCTTTCTTCAAAACTGTCTGAGCGTGCCTTCCGACCCTGTGGATACTCAATGGGTTCTGTCCGTATTGCTGGCTCTTACATTTCTGCCCATGCTACCTCTCTCCCTATCTGGATACACATGGATGAGAGTTGTGCAGCTTTCACTTCCCTTCCCTCATTCCCCATTCTTCCTATCTTCATCTAGTCTCCTGAGAGGATCTGTCCTGCAAATTCCGCTCATTAATTCAGCCATTATGTTCCCATCTTCCTTTCTTTCATTCACTTCCACTCTTCTCTTTATTCTTTACCTTACTTCCCATATCCTCTCCCTTTCTCTTTGCGGGAACGCATGCTCCTTAACAATATCATCAGCTTCTCTTTGGCACCTCACCCTGCTTCTCTCTGCATCTTTCTGTCCTTCAGACTTCCTCTCATCCAGCCTTTCTTGTTCTTCTTCTCGGCTTCTCTCCCTCTGATTCTGCGTCTTGTTTCCTCTCTCTCTCTTCTTTGTTCCTTTTTTCCTTCTCCTTCTCTTTACTTCTGTGCATTCTCTCCCTCTCCTCCTCGATGTCTTTTTTATTGTATTAATGTATATGGCTAATACATTAGCCATTTTCATAAATTACAAAAAGAATACAGTTGAGTAAACTATCAATCAATCATGCATTAATACAAACATGTTCAAAATGAAAATGTCTGTGAATTCATATATAGTGAAAAATATATTCATGTCCATATTATGTCAGATTCTGGTCTTACATCTCAATCCACTAATTTACGTCAGTATCATTTATGTCTGGAGTTACACAGAATTCAAATGTATATTTATTACAAGCCAGAATGTATGTTCTTTCTTTCACAAGTCTTGCTTTTATCCTCTCCCAGATATAATAAGCAGCAGCTACAATAACCTGAGATTCCGCTCAGTATAAGACCAAAATTGATCGGATGTGTACCCAGCTGATGATGCACAGAGATGGCTATAACTCTTATAGTAGTAGGTACTTAGGGATTTGCATCCTGTCAAGATGTGCTTATAGGTCTCTGTCTCTGTTTCAAAGAGACAGCAAAGGCACAATTAACAAGGTTCATTCAAGCAAGCCCCAATCCACTCACGTACAGGGAGAATATTTAGGTGCAAATAAAAATGAAGTGCCTCAGTGCTTGACTGCAGTATTTCATGAGATAGCTACAGGGTTTTATAAGGAGAAAAGCCCTGTTTTATGAAATCAGTACAGTGCCTATGCTTAGATAGATAATCTGTTGTCATAACTTGGTCCCATGATAGGAATTTTCTTTTTAATGCATGCAAGAAGCAACCTGGAGAATCTATATCATCTGGTTGCATACCCATTGCTTCCAAATGTTGCATAACATTTTTTGTCAAGGCCAAAATGGCAATGTTGCCAGCTCGCTATCCATGCCAGCCATTTTTATTTTCAACATAAACTTACAACAGTGTATTTTCCATATCGTAAGCAAAGATGCTACGCCCAATTCCAGTCTGAAGGCTTCAACTGGTATCATTCTGGGAAGCCCCGATAAAAATGTGTCCTTCCATTATTTTCAACCACTTTGCAGGGGTTCCAGGAGCCGACTTGAGGCCATGTAGAACACTTGGGATCACCATACTGGTGTAATCATCAATGTAAGTCTCTACTGAGTCTCCACCTAAATTGCTGATAACGTTTTTAATTACTTGCACCTTCCGTACGGCTTATAATGTGATTAAGAATTAGTCGCCCAGTAAAAGGAAGTCCTAGGTACATATAGGTATCAACCTTATCTAACTTGGCCCCTTCCAGGAACCAATGATAATGGATAGATCTTTTGCCTTTCTTTTGTATTTGCAATACCTTGGTCTTATGTCGGTTTATCCTCAAATCATTTCTTTTTGCATAGAGCGAGAGGGCATCCAGTGATAGCTGTAGGCCTAGAGGAGACCGGTCTAGAATGACTGTATCGTCCACATAGCCAATCCACAGAGTGGCCACGGCACCTGTACAAGGAGGGAAATTCGGACACTCTTCTAGGACAGAACCCATATCCGTAACTTACAAATTGAAAAATAGGGGGGCAAGAAGGCAACCCTATGAGAGACACATGTTGGTCGTAATTGGGGCTGAAATTGAGCCATCCTGCGCTAATTCAACTGCAACCCAATGTCTGTATATAGTAACTGTATGTAGCATAGTAGCTCTTGGTCAATACCATATGATTCAACTTTCATCCACAAGAGATCCCTCACAACGGAGACAAATGCAGCGGTGTAGTCAATGAAGCAAAGTCATTACCCCACTGAGCATCAGCGGCTGGCACCTAAAGGGCCCACATTGCATGCGTTGTAGACCATCCCTTCCTGAAACCTAATTAATGTGGTTTGAGTATCTGTTGCTCAACCCAGTCAACTAGAATCTTAAATAGAATCACATAGAATCACAGAGAAAATGTTTCTGCTGGTCTCAAGCATGGAGAGTAAATGGTAGTTGCAAGGATCCGAATACAAGCCTTTTTTAAACAACAGGATCATTATGGAATGTGACCAGCTATCAGGAAGGACTCCTCTGCAGAAACCATGATATTCAATAGCTTACCCCAAAATAGAGGATTTTTTTTTTTTAGCAAGAAATCGGGAAGACCATCTCCCAGGGGCTATAGAGGACTCGAGATTAGATATGACATCAATTATGGCAGTTTTCTTCATCACACTTACTAAACTTGAGCAGACTGGTTTCTGGTAATTATGGGTCATCTTTTCAATGTTAAAGTCCTAACATAGCTCTCTGATATGGATTTCCCTTTGCTTTTCAGGTATGCCACAAGATTCCTTTGGAGCCTGGACTGCTAGATGTGTGCGAAATAGATTTTCACGAATCATTTGACTTAATTAAACCAACGATCATTGGAAGATGATAGGCTAGGTTTGTATCAGCACAACCAATTTTTGTACACAGTTCTCAATTAACCAATCTTGGCCCTTCGCGCAGAGATAGTAATAGATTAATTGCACTTGATAATGGTAATTTGCCTGTGCAAAGCAGACTTCTTTTCATGAATTGCAATGTCATATAAAGGCAGCACTCATTGGTTCTGGACATAAACCCGCTTTGCCCTATAGCATGGGGCCATATTATCTCCAATAGTGTTTGTAATTGACCATTACATTTACAAAGCACACCAATTGGAGACCAACCATGTCCAGAATCTGTGCAGATACTCTGTCAATGTTATAATTTGGTTTCCCTGAGTGGTGACCATAACTCTGTTCGATTTTT